>NC_071321.1:2011957-2341957 GCF_027563975.2 Plodia interpunctella
GTTGAATGGGATATAGCCCATTTTGTAATGTTTGGTTAGGATGACCATGAGTTCGCAACTTAAAAGTTAACCTTACTTTAAATAAAAATAAGTTAATTATAAAATATCTCGTTAAATAGAATCTGTACGACTTTGTAATATTTGATTAGGGTGAACATAAGTTCGCTAATTTCGTAAAATTAAAAAGGTAACCTTACTTTACATAACAAAAATGAGGACATGATATGTTGCAGGATAATATGGCACACCTTATTTATGATATCACAAATAAGGCACTTTAACGCTAATTTAATCGAAAAGAATTTCAATACAGTGCTTTCTGTGCAAGCTGTTTGACGCCACATTTGTTTTGGTGACTACTAGCGCTGCAGTGGGAAAAAAATGAACTAAATTTGAATCACCTGACTGATTTTACGTCCGCCCTGTTCAAAGAGCTATGTTACAATCAGCTAACTAGTTGGACGTTGAGTGACGCTTGTTCTATCAACGTTTAGCCTAGTGATTCAATTGAATATCGTCATTCAATAAAGGAGCTAGTCATTTAATCAAAAAGCAGATTCAACCAGATGACTGCGACATATACACATTATACATAGTAACACCCAGACCCATCACAGATAGTAAAATTCATCATTTCATTTTCTGCCCGGCCGGGGATCGAACCCGGGACCCGTGCATAGCAAACCCGCCATGGTGACCACTACGCTACTCAGGTCGTCAAAATGAATCAATGAATGAGCCAAAAAATTAAAGCAAGTCAGTTCGTTATTTTATGTGGATATAAAGTAGCTCATACCTTTATATTTATATATGCCGGGCACTTTTTGCGCCAATTCACGCATCTCCACGTAATACATCCACTTTTGAATGTTATTTTCTTAGTATATTGGTAACCAGCCCGCAACAAAACTGCACCACCGTTCCTCTGTATAATTGTGAACTCACCACCAGAGTTATTAGAGGTAGAGGGCTTGCTATTACCTTCTGACATTTCCTAAAACGAATAACATTTTCATTATTATACATCAATTAAAAACATAAAGTTCTAGGATAATGATGATAATAAAATTGATGTGTTGAAATAAACGTTAATCTTTTCTATAAACGAAATATAACTATTCTCTGCCATGCCTTAACTGTTCTATAACAATAAAACTTTGTAAATGAAAATAGAATTTAATAAATCTATAGCAATCGTTTAATATTACAAGATGCGTACTTACTGTCTAGTAATTCACTTCAACACGTCACGTACAATGAGATGCACATAATTTCACATTGGAAAGCAAAATGACGACTGGCAATTAGAATAAAGATAACCCCTTTCTCAAGGTCAACTAGCTCTAAGTATGAAACAATTCCTGGAAATATTAGTTATACTTGTCTCTGATTGGATGGACAAGCGCGCCTACTACGTTCGCAGGTAAAAAAGCTGCATGTATGGCTATTATTACTTTTTTTAAATTAGTATCATTATGATAGTAGAAATTATGTTACTGGCTGTACTAAAAATATGTTTAAACCACTAGTAGGATCAGAATGGAATATATAATAAATTAAAAAAAGTTGATCCCACTGGTATATTATGCAAGTGGTATCCGACGGGAATAAAAAAAAAAATAAAATAATCGTGATCCCACTGGGATCAAAACTTAGTAGTATCAGACTGGAATAAATCGATTTTACGACCGGACGTCTCCTTATTTTGTTGTTGCTTACACAACTTTATAGGTTATTATGTCTCAGTCGGTATCGTGTTTCTACTATCGCCGAACTCAGACACGTGCCGCGCCGACGTGACGTTGCGTAGTTTCTATTTTCTTCACAGTCGCATTCCTCATGGCTGAGGATCATGGTAATTACTTGAAATGAAACACATACAACACAACTTTCTTGCCACTATTAATGGAGCGGTTTGCAATTGCCTTCTCCATTTCACGCACAAGTTAATAATCAACCAGTGTGCAGGTTTCGTCACGATGTTTTCTTTCACCGGAAGCAAGTGGTGGTCGATGAAAACTACTATTAAGTATGTGTCGAGGCGCGAGTAGGATTCGAACCTTTCGATCCACAGGCGAGTCTTATCATTCTCTCTCTCTCATCTAGTATACATAGAAGTTTGTATGAGAACTTTTATTTACCGCAAAGACATAGTTATTTGTTTATTTATTAGAAAATAAATATAACATTTGGTAATTGTCACAGTGTTGTCATCGCATTGCATATGATACCTCTGCACTATCGCCATAATTAGACAGATGTCAAAGCGATTGAAGGCACATTGCTTAGTTTTCTATGACAGCTTTTTATCACCGCAAGGAAAAACCAGAAATGTATGTCGTAAACGCCACCATTTGCATAGTTTTCCGATATAGTACATAGCCGGCGTGAAAAAGTTGCAATTAAAAATATTCGCCGCTTTCTTCGTATTTTCGATAGATGGAGTGCATTTCCTCAATTTTGTTTCGCTAGATGGTGATTTTCGATTTTGAAACGCGCTATGGTTTCGTTTTCGCCATCAGTCATATAGGCTACATGAAAGATTTTCCAAGTCGAAGTGGACTACTACAAATATTGTGCCAAATATGCCAGTTATTATTTTTGAAATCCCGGCAATTTGTGCTGGGATAAGAAATCATTAAAATATACATAAATATCATTAAAACATAACAAATTATACATCAAATCCTTCCTTTGGAATCACACTATTTATTGGTGAAAACCGCATGAAGATCCATGTATCAGTTTTTGAGTTTATCACGATCAGACAGACAGAAGCGGCTGCGGACTTTGTTTTATAATCATGTAAGGACATTGGTTGATAGACAGGTTACCTCGTGATGTTTTCCTTCAGCAGGGTTCCATATCTGTTAAATTTATTGTTGGTACCCCCAGAGGCCCAACGTTTGAAAAAGCAATCGGGAAAACATTCAGAGGAGAGAGAAACAGAGAATGTTTACTATGGAAGATGGCGAGAAAACAGAATTGGAGTTTCTCATCGAGGTAATAAATAGTATAATTGCAGAACAATTAAATCTATATCTCATCTATCGTTATGTTGAACTATCCCTCCTGCCGCACTATAGAAGACATTAAGGCAAATAACAAGTCTACTTACTGGTCTAAATTGATATGATTTCTCTGCTATTTCTATTCTAAACGAAGAAGATTTACAGAATTCCAGAAAGAGGGTTGCGTTAGACAGGCGGTCGATCTCACAATCACAGCCGAATCTGAGGCGGCAATAAAATCAGAGCCAAATCTGTAAAATTTAAATCAGTAAAATTTAAAGTATTTCCGAATCGACGGTTGCAGAGGATGCAACACGCGAGTAGTTACAAGAAGAAAAGACAAAATATGCGAAGAAAATTGCGTGTGTCTATCCATTCTATTTAATAACCCCTACGTCCACTAAAATCCATCTTGAAGATCCACTGATGGATCTTTTTCCACTTTCATGTCCACTTTAATCCATGAACCACGACCCTCAGGTCGTAGTTGGCCACAAGCGTGACCATGAGGAACCCGTACCTCTAGAAATAATGTACTATTCAAATACTAACTTTGATATTTGCTTACAGGTATGGAATTTTAAGGGGCATTACGTACGCCGCTGTGGTCTCTAATGTAAGTCATAGATATATCTGGTGACCCCTCTTTGACACCATTACATAATTAACCTTTAACCTCAGACATGTAGTGATTTTTGTGTACCTATTTCTTAATTTTTCCGGTAACACTCAACATTCAACAAAACATGCTAACATTATAAATGTGAAAGTGTGTTTGTTTTTCCGTCATTCATATCATAAAGTAACAACGAATTAAGGTGATTTTTGGTGCGGGGATAGTTGGAGAATTGGAGAGTGTCATAGGCTTTTTGCCGCGGACGGAGCCGCAGACGACAGCTAGTAATCAATAAATAGAAAATCCAATAATAACTCTTTTGTCCAAAAGAAATTAACCGACCTGGTAACGACTGCTTGAGTGGAAGTAGGTTCCAAGTTCAGGAATAAGTGGTTACGTCTTGATTTTATTTTTTGTTAGTAGCCCGTCTCGGCTTTGCTCGGGTATATAATTTAAAAAGTTGCCAATGTTACCACTGAACGCTTCGTTTATCTCTGTGCCTTTTATCTAAATTGGTCCAGTAGTTTTTGAGTTTATTCAATACTAGATGTTGCCCGGGACTTTAGTCCCATGGTCTGAGATTAAATATAGCAAATCTTGGATAATGTACCTTTCTAATGGTGAAATAATTTTTGAAATCGGTTTGGTAGTTTCGGGGATTATCCGCCCCAAACATACACAAACTCACAAAGTCACAAACCCTTACCTCTTTATAATAACACTATATATGGTATAGATAAACAAAAATAAAAATCTTTTCTCTTTTTAATATTAGTATGGATGGAAGTAGGCCGATAAGGAAATATTTCGTCACTTTCTGATGAAATATCATAATTATTATTGTCATCTGACAGATAAATTTAATCACTCCATAAATCTACTTCAATTTATTTGCCATTTAGCAACACTTGTGAAAAACAATTTTTAACTGCATCTCTTCGACACAGGCTATCGGATACTTTATCAGCTAGAGGTGAAACAGGGCTTAAGTTGTTAAAAAATCTGCGTCTACTTTGATTTCCAGGCATTCGTGATAGCCTACACCAGCGATTTCATTCCACGCATGGTGTACAAGTACGTGTACTCTCCTGACAACACGCTGGCTGGATACATCGACCACTCATTGTCCTGTACGTTTGTAAATTGTATTCAGATCTATATGCTATACTAGCAGCACGTCCCAGCTTCGCTCGGGTAAAACCATAATAAAACTTTCAAAATTAAGTTCAGGATTCAAATCATCAACAGTAACAACGTGAATTCAATGGTGTTTACCGCTGAGCTGTTTGAATGGGATTATTAGTTATTTATTTTCACCCTCATTTAACTACCGTAAAGGTCAAATTTAAAAAATCCTGAAACACGCATTTCATTATTTTTGTTGCATAGCATTTGTGCCAAGTTTCAAGTACATCAGTAAAGATTTTCATACAAAGTTTACCCCCAATTTTTACCCCCATAGGGTCGAATTTTGAAAATTGCTTTCTTATCGGAATATTACGTAATAACCTAAAGCTACTGCCCAAATTTTGCGTTTATAGTTTCTATTTTTCTTTCTTTCTTTCTCCTTAAAAAACATTCATTAAGTTATGTAAATGTAATTTTATTAAGATGTGATGTGATGATTAAAAAAATATAAATTAAGTAGTTTGCCGTACCTATTTAATTTTTAAGATTATGTGTCGAAACTCGAAACAAGAAATATGTTGTGAATGGAAAATTTAAAAGTGTAAACGAATGGCTTTACAATTGTTTATTTTAGCGTTTATTTTTTGTTCAAAAATTAATTGTAAGTTTTCTTGAGAGATACCTACTTAAATAAATTAATTAATTAATGTTGTTATTGAAACATATTGCATGCATGAAAGGGCAATCTGTTGAAACTCTTCACATAAATTTACCTTTCTTGTATGTATTAACACAGATTTTGCAATAAATGCTTTGGACTTTGTAGCAAATGACTGATGTTACCATGGTCATAACTGACCGAGCGAGCAAGGTCTAAACTTCTACTTGGGGCAAAAATATATTTTTTGTATGTATGTATGTTTGTTTGTAACTTTGGAACCGTTGGTCCGATTTTGATGTAATTTAAAAGGTATGTAGGATATGCTAATAGAATTTTTAAGTTCGTGGGGCATCAAAATCGGTTTAGTCGCCGACAACTAGTTTTATACCAGCTACCCACTGACATCGAACAGTTCGCCAAACTTTGGCGGATTCGGTATACATTGCTAGTTTTTCATTGCGGTAAATATAAGCACTTATATTGTGTCTGAGTTTGGCGACATGTGGAATGGAAAAACAAGCAATGTACACCCAATCCACCAAAGTTTGGCAAACTGTTCGACGACAGTGTGGAGCTGGCATCAATATTCAAGCTCACATCATAAACATTTCAGTGTTCAACACATCAGATTACAGAGAAGACTGGGGCGCTGACAGCGAAGTTGATCCCCCCACGTGCGCGTACCGTGGCTACAGGTAACTAAGCTGCCACAGACGGCTGTCAAGCAGGTGATTTTGATGTTATGTAGGTTTCCTGTGGATCGAAAGGTCCCAGGCTCGAATCCTACTCGTGCCTCGTGAGTTTGTATACCAATCTGACTCATGTATAGTAGTTTGCAATAAATCGGTGTGATTACAGGGTAATGAGACAAAATAGCCGAGGAACAACACATGAGTGCCCTTCATGCGTTGTTCCTCGGCCACAGCCTAGGGTGTTTTGTCTCATTACCCTGTAATCACACCGATTTATTGCAACTGTATATACTATCTTCTCATTAAGTCCATTAGCTCCAGAAATACTTCGCTATAAATGAAATTATACAACTATTTATTATATTATACTAGCGACCTGCCCCGGCTTCGTACTGGTGCAATATTAACCATGTTATATACATGTAAACCTTCCTCTTGAATCTCTCTATCTGTTATAAAATCTCGCCATAAAATCAGCTGCATAGTTTTAAAGATCTAAGCATGCATAGGGACAAACAAAAAGCAACTTTTTGTATACTATGTAATGTAATCACATTATATACCTTCTGTGCTTCCAAGCTAAGGTTCCAAAATGCTATATAAGATCGAAATGGCTTAATGCAAGTGGCACTGAAGTCAGCCAACGAAGACCTTTGAAATATCTAAGAAGTCGTTACCCGAAGGGGATCTAACTTTAATAGTTGATTGTGATACCGATCCAAATTCCAGTGAGCTCGGTAGCGTTTAAACATCTCCCTCTTTCTCTCATCCGTGATTATTTACGGTTTCATTCACGGCTGAGATACCCTAAGCCCCAGTACAATTAAAAGTCTTAAAATGAAAAAAAATTGATTTAAGGATCGGCCGCACCTGCGAGACGTCAGCAGTCAGACGAGCTATCGAGGTTTTATATCGTAGTCGCGTCGTGAGATAACAAGAATGTTATAATTATGTTAAAAATATTATGATAAATGTTAAAAATATATCAGAATTTCATTCCTCGTTACTAAATGTTATAACGTGCCTTCAGAACTGCGCACGCAGATGCAGAGGGAAGCCCTATTGGCGAAGGAAGCGAAGTACGAACACGGCAGGAGAAGAATGAAACCTATCAGAATGAAAACATCGTGAGGAAACCTGCACAATGGTTGATTATTAACTTTTGTGTGCAATGGAGAAGGCAATGGCATACCATTCCATTAATAGTGCCAAGAAAGTTGTGTGTGTGTTTCCACGTAAGGACCACGACCCTCAGACATGAGGAAATACGACTTTTTTATGATTTGCCCGGGTCTTGGATGTTTATCTATATATGTATTTGTTATAAAATATGGTATCGTTGAGTTAGTATCCCATAACACAAGTCACGAACTTACTTTGGGGCTAGCTCAATTTGTGTGATTTGTCCTAATATATTTATTTATTATTCCAGGAACCCCCCGGACCACTCGGATCCCTACGGCCTTTCCCCTCATTACTGGCACGTGTTCGCTGCCAGGCTGGCATTCGTCGTTGTTTTTGAGGTTGTATTTTCTGTAGCTTTTTTATATTCACTTATCGCAATTAGAAGCGGTGGTGGTGTAATGTTTAAGACGCCTGTGGATCGAAAGGTCCTAGGTTCGAATCCAACTTGTGCCACATGAGTTTGCATACCGATCTGACTATATAGTTTTCATAGACCACCACTAGCTTCCGGTGAAGGAAAACATTATGAGGAAATCTGCACTCTAGTTGATTATTAACTTGTGTGTCCAATGGAGAAGGTAGCGGAAAATTTATAAAATACTTAATATTGCCAAGAAAGTCGTTGTGTTTTTTTCATTCCATGTAATCATCCATGATGAAAATACGACTATGAAGAATCGAAATTAGCAATACCTGTTTCACTACATCTTTGCAACATACTACGTACACCCAATAAATAATTATGATAATTTAATATTAATGTAGTAGTGTATTAGAAAACAATTTAATCAATTTTTGTTTCTCTTTATTTAAGTTGACGATTTACACTACATTGACGACCTCGGGGGCGCATTGGTAAAGTGCTAGCTTCTGAACCGAGAGGCCCCGGGTTCCATTCCCGGTCGGGTCATGATGTAAAATGATCTTTTTCTGATTGGCCCGGGTCTTCGATGTTTATCTATAAGTATTTGTTATAAAATATAGTATCATTGAGTTAGTATCCCATAACACAAGTCTAGAACTTACTTTGGGGCTAGCTCAATCTGTGTAATTTGTCCAAATATATTTATTTATTTATTTAAGTCATCAATTAGTTTGTTGAGAGAAAAAAATATTCAGATGAGCTGTTTGCCCAGTGGCATAAAAAAGTAACTTCTTTCACAGCACGTGGTGTTCGGGCTGACTGGTCTCATGCAACTCTTCATTCCTGACGTGCCTTCAGAACTGCGCACGCAGATGCAGAGGGAAGCCCTATTGGCGAAGGAAGCGAAGTACGAACACGGCAGGAGAAGATTGTCTACGGAATATAGACAACTTATCACGCAGAAGAGTGAGCCTGGTGGTAAGGAATTTTGTCTTCATCGATCTCTTTCTCGTTTTCTCCCTCTCACCTTCTAGTGGTAGCATTCGGGGCTGTGATGCCAAGCGAGGACTAAATGTAAAAAAAAACCGTTAATTATTTTAAGAGTTTTTTACGCTATCTTAGAGCTTTAGATAAATAAGAAAGGACAGACATGCAGACACAGGTAGACTATTTCATTAACGTCATGTCGTTATGTAGAAATATAAAACATACTTTAAGGAAACCAGTTTCTTATTGTATTTACTAGCTTCAATAAACGTGTATCAAAATAATTAGTTAGGTACATTCAGTTTAATTATTATCTGAATTCTTTGTTTGCACTAATTACGCCATCTAGTGGCATAGTATAGGGACAGTATTCTACTAGAGTAAAAATATTCCGCGTTTTCCATCGACGGACGCCAGTCAACACAGCAATGGGACCGCGCTATGTCAGTATTGTGTTTGGTTCCAGAGAGACAGGGCGCGGCGCTGCGGCGCGCGTCGCGCGCGTCGGACGGGCTCGACGCGCACGTCGCCGTCGCGCAGCGACCCGTCTCGCCGCGGGGCACGCTCTGACACTAAACGTCATACTCTGAAAGCAGACACACAGAATTAGTAGATATTCCGAAGTATCTACTAATTTCCATGTCTATAATACACTTTGACAGTAGCCACACAGTGACACTAACCACACTCGGCGTTAGACACGTCTGTATCACATTCCTGACACTAGCCAATAATGTATACACTTTGACAGTAGCCACACAGTGACACTAACCATACTCAAGCACTACAGACACACCTGTATATCATATTCCTGACACTATGTCACTCGCTACATCCAGACACTAGACGTTACTCTGACACTACACACATCTTTAGTGTCTGGTTGCAACTCGCATTCGACTATAGAGACCAGTGATATGCAGTCGACCAATCACACAACTGCACCACAATGGGATTAGTTGACTCCGTACTCCGTCTCATTGAGTAGCACTAGCCACATCTACATACCACACAACTACGATCACATGAATAGGTGGCACTTGAATTTTCTAGAACGCGCAAGCAAAGTTTTTGCAATTTGGTACTAAAAACTAAGTAACCGAATAAGATACTTCATTTCAGAGTAATTGCATATTTAAATGACGCTTAGTAAGGAATCTCATAAATTTAATGTAAATGAAAACTTTAGTCGAATAACTTTACGTTAGTTTTAAACTTTATACTAAACAAATTTATATTTCCAATCTAACACAATTTATCTTAATGTCTCTTGTATTATAAGTAACTACCTATATATGTAAGTATACTTTTATGAGAAATCAGTCTGATGGGTAACTTACTGAAGCGGTAGTGGTGCAGTTCTTACGCCTGTGATTGAAAGGTCCCAGGTTCAAATCCTACTCGTGCCACATGACTTTGTATACCAATCTAACCCATGCATAAAAGTTTTCATACATTGTGTGTATGTACACAATGTATGAAAACTTTACTACTATGTTCTTAGATATATAAGGCTGCAAAGATATTTTTAGGCACAATCGAAGTAAGTTGTATTAAAAAACTAGATCAAAATCGGTTCAGTCGTTTGGTTGCTACGATGCCACGGACAAACATACAGATACACAGACACTTTAAACTTGATGTCGTCGGGAGTTAAAATGAAGGTAATAAAAATAATTATAAAACATGTTATATTCATTTATTTTCCCGTTTATCTTTGTATGTTTTTTCGTTGTGCAATAAAGATTTTACAAACAAAACTATCTAACAAACAATATCATGCTCGTCACCTATTATAAAGTGCAGAGGAATTAAAACCAAAATTTTTTCACCTAGTTACGATTTAATTTGTTTTTCAGTTTGGACAGAATCGACGATCTAACATAACTAAAATGAGAACTGGATTGATTGCCTTAATAATATTCTTAATGTCAAGGCAATATCTCAAGGAACTTCGAACTGGTTATTTATTTTAGCAAAAGACAGAGACACGAGCTAGCTCGTGTCGATTCATTAATAGCAAAGCCGCTATCTAATAATTAATTGGTCCGTAACATAAGCATATAAAGTTAATGATATTATAATTACAATGACAACAAATCTGTAGGATATTGTATTTTTTTAAGGTTTTTAAGAATCGTGTTCTTATGATTTGGTATTTCGATAGATTTCACTATATGGAAAGTAGACAATTATAGTATTTTATTATTAAAAAATACTAATCCACGCTTCTCAAGTTCTAAGTTTGATATTATAATTGGATGTAAGCCGCTGAAAATATGATTTTATGCTCTAGAGCGTAAAATAAAATAAACAAAACTTAAATGTGTTCGATAACAAAAAAGTAAAATCTTCGTCTAATTAACTAATAAGTGGCCAGTAATTTAATCGGCCAAGACAAACACAAGTCCTACCATGAAACATACAAACACGAACGTATACATAAGCTGAAAGCAACGTGCTTGGTTTTTTTGTATGTTTCATGGTAGCCACGATTAGAGCCACGATTAGAATGCTTATTATATTCTTATATAAAACGTAACTCTACTTTTTACGTAAGAATATTATAATTTATATATACCTTGATCGTAAATCGACATTTCAGCCTCGGAGGAGCTATCCACCCTCGCTTCCCAAAGAGGATATACCTAATCACTACGATTTATCGCTTACGGTTGTGTGGATATGATATGTACGAGTAAGTATACCTCGCATAAAATGCTTCGATTTACGATCTTAACATTCTGGATCAGTGTGGCAGACTTTCCTATTTTGTGGTGTGAAATTCACAAATACTTACTTTTAGTAAATGTTTGTCCTCATGTGATATTAGATTTCCTAATAACACATAAAGATATGAAAATATATATTTGAATTATTTTGTCTCATATGTTTTATTGTAAGTTTATGTAAAATTATTTATAATCATGTAATTCTTACGAATAGGTCTGTAAAGTTAATTAAATACCTATTTGGTTCTTAGAATAGGCTAGTAAAATTTCTAATATAAGTAACGTACCTACCAATTGAAAATGTTGTAATACTCATTATTTTCGTGAAATGAAAATATTGTTAAAATATTATTGTGTTTTATTTTGAATCTAGTATATAATCTAAGGTTTAAGATATTTATTCTCATTAAGAATTCACTTCACATGAGAACAACACAAATAAATCTAAATAACAATATCACAATGTCCGGTATGCGCGTACAGATTTGCGTTCCTTAGATAAGTGTCCGGTGCAGTTACCCTCACTTAAAAAATACAACATTGATCGAGCGGTCACTACCTCGAGCGTCGAGTGGGATAATACAATGGTGTCGAGCCAAGCCCTTTAGTCTTCCACCAACTTTAGCATCTAGACTTTATATTCCCGGTTTCATTACAAATTAAATAATCAAATGATGTTAATTTGTCACCACCGTTGTAGAATGTTTCATCACTGCTTTACCACCATCTGATCTGGTAACAGTCAACAGACGACAACATATCCTACTAATACGCGTATTACAAATGCGAAAGTTTGTGAGAATGTATGTGCTCCTGCCTATGACGGACACAGGACTATAGATTTTATATATATTTCTTTTATATATGCTCAGGACCAAGGACAGTGCTTAAACATTTAGCTTTTGCCGGAGCCTTTTTTTATTTGAATATTGTTAGTACCTACTTTACGAAGCGGTGGTGGTATAATGGTTAAGACGCCCGCCTGTGGATCGAAAGGAAACGGGTTCGAATCCTACTCGTGCCACATGAGTTTTGTATACAAATCTGACTCATATATAGTGGTTTTCATCGACCACCACTTGCTTCCGGTGAAGGAAAACATCGTGAGGAAACCTGCACACTGTTGTTGGTTATTATTGACTTGTGTGTGGAATGGAGAAGGGAATGGCAAACCACTCCATTAATAATGCCAAGAAAGTTGTTGTGTTTGTTTCATTCCAAGTAATGACCACGACCCTCAGCCATGTGGAATACGACTATGAAGAAGAAGAAAAGTACTTTATACGTTACTAATTTTTAACCTCCAAGTACTCAGCAAAAAACATGTGTATTTCAAATAATCAGACTGCAATAATATAGGAAACAACAAATTGGTCTCAGCATCGACTTATCTTCAGTCAAAGGTCAAAATTATCTGAAGATATGTGTACCTAATTAGATTTAACTGGAATCTGGTTATAGTCGTGCAGTTATAAAAATGTTTTGTCTAGATTTGTTAAGATAATAAGAGAATAATATCCGCGAGTATACAATATGGCGCCTAAGTATGTAGGTAAGTATGTTTTTATTTTAGCAGGGCCCGAAACCAAGACATTTTAGTTACCTGGTTAAAATACGAAGTAACCAAATTCGTAATATATGTGACAAGGTCAGAAAATTGTACAAAATATGTATGCTCTAGATAAAATAGATAGTTAAATCGTTATAAAATGTAACGATGCTACTGGATCATCATGGAAAGTCCATTTCAAAAAAATAATAAAACTATAAAAAATAACTCAACCATCGTAAAAAAAAAACATTTTTTTTTAAACAAATTTTTATCAGTTTATAGCTACGCAATAATTAAGGTAGCTATCGTACAAGTAGCTATAGCTTTTTTCATTAAGATATTACTAGAGTGGCACGATTTAATTCTTTGGACTCGTCCAATCGCATGGAGCGTTTGGACGAGTCCAAAAAGTAAAAAGAAAGAGCAAACTCAATAAAAGTTCAATTCGATTCAATTCGTTTATTTCGTGAACACAGGTTACATAATATGTATGATACATTGGAATGAGCTTCTCTATGTCCCGCCATAAGGCATACGAAATTTTTGTCATAGGTTTTACAACTGAAGTTAGGTACATAATATTTATACAATAATTTATTCTATAAAGTGTCTACATAATTTATCTAATTGTCAGGTAGGTATACATTAAAAGATCAAATACATAATTAAATTAATTGAAATTGTCCTTTAGATATTCAGTAACAGAATAATAAGCTTTTTTGATAAGTAGCTTTGATAGTTCTCTCTTAAAGGTATGTAAGTTATTTGTATTTCTTAGATTTCTAGGCAATTTATTGAACAGTTTAGGAGCCATTGTATACACACTTCTATGGAGAAATACAGTGTTCGTTGGCAATAAATGCAGTTTGTCTGAGCGACGTTGACTCTACTCGACGAAACAAGTTAATGTTATTTTTTACAAATAAAACAGTTTCATAAATGTATAATGATGGTAGAGTTAATATTTTGAGTTCCTGAAAGTGTACTCAAAATATTAACTCAAAAGTGTACTCAAAAGTTAACTTGATATCGATGTTGTATAAAAGTTAAATTATGGGATATTTTTTATAGGATTATTAGGACTAATAAAAGCCAAAACAATATTTTTTCTAATTTTTATCTGTCTGTATGTTTGTTCGCATATCACGCAGAAACTACTGGATGTAATTTGATGCTGTTTTTACAGTTGTATAGCGGAAGATCCAACTTAAAATCTGGTAATAGGTTTCATCGAGATTCGTTGCTTAAAACCCGAGATATAGTAATATAGGCGTATTATTTAATCTGTATTATTTAATCTGTGATATAGGCAAGATATAGTTTAGGAATAATGTTGCTGTCTATCATTTGTCAAGGCTATTCGAATCCCTTAATCGCCTCATACGATATCCACGGGAGGTTATGTAGAGTATACATGACGCTGCATCCAGGATCGGCTCCCGACGAGGGAACTCCACAGATTTTTTGACACGCGTTGAATGCAACAAGATGTCTCTGACGACAATAACAGTTCATGGCAAAGATGCTAAACAAAAAAGTCATTTTTGTAAAAAAAAAACATTCCAAATTATTTCGCCATTGTGAATTAATTTTTTGATCGTATTTAGCTAGGTACTGACGAAATAATAATTGGGGTTTTATCACGACAGGGTCGTGAGGTCATCATTTTATAACCTTGTTATTTTTTTTCACAAAGTCAATGACTGACAAAATGGATCCCAGATTTCAAGACTATATAGGTAGTTAATTTTCAAAATTCGTTGAAATACCGGAAAACATTATGAGAACTCTATTACCAAATTAGAGTCATCTGAAGGGGGAAAGTCGCAAGCTTCTGTGAGCTGCCTGCTTACATCAAACCAAATACTTAATCCTATTTTATCCTTCACTCCCCTGAGTAGAGACAAAATATCCTTTAGACAACAAGAATATTACCAAGATGTGGTTACATGTAAAAAAAACACACACAAGCTCACAGGAGTCAATCTAGATTATGAATGAAGCCATCCATAGATCACGGAATTCTATTCTAGGGCGGGAGCCACACGCTGCTATGTTGTCTGTCTGTTATCATACATCGCTGTAACAATTGTCCAAAGGGCCGATAAGATAGGATTCATTCGGAAGCCAGAAGCGGGGTATTCTGATAAATTGCATTGAGTTGGAACCCTTTTGTACTGTTATTTTTTGTTTCAGAGGCTCTGTGCTCACTAACGCCACATCACGGTTCAATCAACTTCTTTTAAATAATAAAAACTAAAAGCAACGCAAAACAACGCTATGCCAGCTCCACAATGTCGTCGAACAGTGTGCCAAACTTTAGCTAATTCGGCACACATTGCAGGTTTTTTATTGCGGTGAATTAAAAAAAAACACTCATACTAACTGCGCAATGTTCACGTATTCGCGTCGGCGGCGTCAGTCTGAGTTCGGCGACTGTGTGGATTAAAATTGTATGAAGTTTCGACATAAGAATGTCAACGAACATCGGTAGATGTCGTAAAAGATATAATAAATTTTATGTCTATCTACCGATATCTAGTGGCAGGTAATCGCAATTCGCATACACCATTAGATAGAAAAGACATTATTAATTTTATCTATTGCATACACACTAGTGAACTAAAACCGTCAACCAGTGGGCTGGTTTCTTCACGACGTTTTTATTCATCGGAACCAAGTGGAAGTCTATGAATATTACTATACATGAGTCAGATTGGTACACAACCTGGGACCTTTCGATCACAGGCGGACGGTCTTAACCACTGAACCACCATCGTTTCATAAACTACTTTCAGAGTTTTACATGTAGAAAAACGTGTAGTTGAATTGGCCGAATGCTAGACAGACATCGAGACACTTTAAATTAAAGTGTTTATAGGTATAATACTGAACTCTGCACTCTATACGACAACACGTCCAAAATGTGCTACATCTTTCCCGCCTTGTCATAAAGCATATTATACTACTGATTTCAAGCATATTTTTAGACGTAGGATCAAGAAACTAACTTCTTTAATCAATCGTTCTAGTTGTTCAGAAAATTAGACCAGTGTCCTCATGTTTTATGTATCTGAATAATAACAACGACCAAACTAAAATTTTGACTGTGACTATGTTATTTATATGTCAACCGACCTCCACTAAAAAAAGAGGTTTACCTATTCCCTTTATTGCCCGCGGCTTCACCCGCATGATTTTCCAAAGGAAGCAGTTATTTTTTTAATTAAAAGGTACCCTATATCATTCTCCATTCTTCAAACTACCTACATGTTTGCAAAATTTCAAGATTGGTTGAGTAGATAGTATTATAGTATTAGTCGAGACACTGTCAAGTCGCCTAAAGGCATTTGAGATGAGCTTTACGTATCGCTTTCTCCAACATATCTTCGCATGCTCCCTGTTCCTTTCGGAGCTGAGATGCCACTGAAAATGATTGACTGTGAACAATATTAATAATGAATATTGAACAATATTAATAATACAATATTAATAATGAATATTGGTGGCATCGAATGCATCGTTATCGTAGAGAGCGCCTCAATTGCACGATAGATAATTTTTTTTTATGAATGAAATGAACTCCCATAGGAAGTATTTATTATTATTTTTGTTTATCTCCTCTCATTGTTACAATAATTTGCTATAAAGATAACGTGTACATTTTGTTATGACTCCAAATTCGTTGGAAAAACCATTTGTAAACAAAAAATACGTAAGTATAAACTATTATTTATATATTAAACTTTTTTGTTCCAAGTAAAAAAATTCTTGTAAACAAATATAAACATTATCTCCCAGCTATAACTATTAGGACAAACAGAAAAATAAATTATGCAACGCAAAAAGTATATAAAACTTACAAAATATATTAAACTTGCAAAATACTTAAATATTATTATAATTAAAAAAGGTAAAACAAACTATCGTAAACTATTATGTACTAACTGCGCCCTAGAGCTTTGCCCCCATGGGAAATTCGGAATGAAAAGTACACTATGTGCTATTCCAGGTTTTGATCTGCCCGTGTGCCAAATTCTATCAAAATTGGTCTGAGGACCCACGTCTTGAAGTTTTATAAACGTGTAGTAAATCTCCGGCCGCGGCAAAATGTATAGGGTACTTTTAGTTATACAAATTTAACCCTTAATTTCTTTTCCCTCGAGAAAGTAATTTAAAATAAGTAGACCATATTTGAACTCGACTCTTTAACTATATATATACCAATTTTCATAAAAATCGTTTCAGAACTTTAGCTGAAACAGACTTTATCATCCATAAATGTCAAATTATAAAATGAGTCCTCCGGTCGAGTCTGTCTGTAGGCGATAAACTCAAATACTACTAGACGGGTTTTTGTATGGTTTTCACCAACAGATCGTGTGATTCTTAAGGAAGGTTTACGTGTATAATTTATTTCGGTTTTACCAGCGAAGCTGGTACGCTAGGTTATAATTCAGATGCTTATATGGATATTAGTAGGATAAGTAACTTGCTTAAATAAATGTTAAATAAATAAAAAACACACCTAATATATAAACATAAATGTATTTCCTATAGAATATAATGTTTTACACATTGTTTTACAATAAAAAAATTGGGATAATAATAGACAAAGACTGATAACAGTACAGGCCACGCAAATATTAGGACGGATGAGCGAACAAAAAATATGTGGTCGACGTCATTCACATATAACAAAGTCGCTTCCCGCTGTCTGTCCCTATGTATGCTTAGATCTTTAAAACTACGCAACGGATTTCGATACGAGTTTTTTTAATAGATAGAGTGATTCCTGAGGAAGGTTTTTGTGTTTTATTGTCAATTCTATTTTGTGTTTAATTACATTCTTCATAATATGTCTAACTTTAAGATCATTGTGATAATTCATAGACTGGTAACAATGGCGCTGGATCATATGATATGAAGATGTAAATTTGGTTAGAAAGTCAATTTCAAAAAATAATAAAATTATAAAAATAAACTCAAACCATCGTAAAAATTATAAAGTTTTTTAGCTCTCCCCGGGCTTCGCGGCTTCGCAACCTGGTTGCCGTCGATGCAGAGATGAAAGTAATATCACATATTGCCAAGAAAGTTGTTGTGCGAATTTCATTCCACGTAATGGCCACGACTCAGCCTATATATAGTTAGTTACTTGCCATAATATAGCAGCTTGAACTAAATACCGTATTGAGACCACCTCAGAAATTTTAATAACATACTGTCTATCGCCCAGTAAGTACTTGTACTTGTAGCTAACTATAATTCGCACGCATCACATTGCACGGGTATGTAACTTGTCAGCGTCTATGTTCACATTGGGCGAGTGAAGTGGCGAGTGTCACCTACAATTTATAAAGTTATTTTATAAATATATTTTTATTTTATATATTTTTCAAATTGTAATAAAGAATTTATGAAGTCAGTACAGTACACCATATAAGAAGCGACGGTGGTGTAATGGTGTTTGTGGATAGAATGGTACTAGGTTCCAAGTATATTCGTGCCAAGAACTACCATACATGAGTCATTTTGATTGATCTAACTCATCTATGGTAGTTTTCATAGACCACCACTTGCTTCCGGTGAAGGAAAAATCGTGAGGAAACCTGCACACTGGTTGATTATTAACTTGTGTACGAAATGAAAATGGCAATAGCAAATCGCTCTATTAATAGTGCCAAGAAATTTGTTGTGTAAAGTAATGACTACGACCACGGCGAACCTCGGCTATGGGAATACGACTATGGAGAAGACACCATATAAAAATAGTTTATTTATTATTAAAAAAATGCGCTACACACAGCACTAACAGCCGGCAAACACATGATCTTATCTGTGAGTTGTGGTGGATGTCGTAAGATGACAGTGACACATAGCCTTGGTAGTTCACGGTCAACAATCGCAACCGAAAGAAGAAGTCAGGTAGACGACCGGCCATAAAAATAGAGCAAAATCTTTAAAATATTTTTTTTTTTTACCAGGGCTTCGGTCGCCACACACGCACATACAGGTCTACCACTTTTGTAAGTTACACCGATGTACCTGCACAGAAGTCTAATTTTTGTACGGCGTAATATTTTAGCTAATCAGAGCGCGCCATGTTTGTTTACCCGCGAACAGAGCTGTCCGCTATTGGCTGACGCATACGCGCAGTCACGTCGTACGCACGAAACATTGAATTTTTTTGGATTATAAGACTTATGTCCTAGTAATACGGTCGTTATTTTATTGAGTTTGTATTCGGTTTGATTCGGCGGTACGACGCGCTATTCTGCGCCGTCGAATATTGCCGATGTAACGTATGAACGTGGTAGTACTGTACACGCATATACGAAACGTAAATATGACAGGGCAATAGACTAGTCACTACCACTCGCCTTCCAACTCGCTCAATCTAACAAACTCGTGTGACCATTAAGAATCAGTCCTGATAACACATGATAAACTTAGTCTCATCGAGTCCACCGTAACGTACGGTCGCTATGAGTCATATAAACTTGGAAAACGCGCCTTCGACAGCTCTAATGCTGCCTAAAGACGAAAAAGTTGTTGTTATTCCCGCTCAAGGCGTGGGGAAGATCTTGATAAGGGAGGACACGATATTAGCTGGTCTCCAGGGCTGTGCCGGATGTGGAAGGGCGCAGTTTTCGTGTGCTGGAGTCAAGAGTCAATGGTCTGTGCTTTGTTGGGGCAGACAATCTGATAGGAAGTACTATTTTTGTGAGTGTTTTTTTGCATAATTTTATTTTAAATTTCTATTATTTATGTTAAAATGTGGTTTACATTTGTTGTTTGTTATTACTACAACTAGTCCGACATATTAGCATAAATTAATAATGTTTTGTGAGTGTTAAATAAAATATTTAAAGACACTTTTTTATGTTAACATAAACATTTAATCATTTTATTCTTCTTATATGGTGATCCTAGGATTTCACAATATGTGTTTATGTATGATGTTCATTTGTATATTTTACATAAGTATAAATATACTATCCACCACTATTCTTGTATATTATAAGACAAAGTCTTCTTACGCGTCTGTCTTTCTGTCATGCGCATTTCATCAATAGATATAGCGATTCCCTATGAAGATTTTTAGGTGTATAATTTAGCCGGCACGGGCCGCTGGTATAGTGTACCTAAAAAATCTCCCTCTGTCTGTCTGTTTGTAAGCTTTCTTCTTTTAAACCACAGTGTGTTCTTTCGCTATAGGTTCATAACAGTGCGGTCTTATCACTTCAAATGATAGTTAAAGCGATATTTACGAACGAACAGAGCGATATTAAGTTCACTGGAACAAGCAAAATGAGATAATAGTCACCAAATAGACTAGTGATACTCGTGTGGCTCCGCCCTAAAATAGGACCATGTGGCTGGTGTGATTCCGCATTAAAATAGGACCACACAATCTCTCTCTCATCTTAACCTTTTCCGGTTGTTTCCTCAGCCGTTCATAGGCGGAGCTTAGAATCCACTTTGCTACATTTTCGTCTTCACTTCAGACCACCTTTCACATCATCAAATCATTAAAAATAAAATAGGATCACATAAAATCGTACGAAGCGATTAGACAATTATATAATCTTGGCAGCTGACAGGCAACAAAAGCATCCCGGGAAAGGTTGACGTCAAGCAGACATTGTAAATCACAGCAGAATTTTCAAAAAAATTAAGGTTATTTTTTATTATGCTGACCCTGTGATTTGCGGCGTCACAGCCCTGTATGCAACGGGGAATACTCGAATATATTTTAAGAAAGAGTTTCTACTCGTATACAAAATTTTATCGAAAACATCTCAGAACAGCCTAACATCTCAGCCTAGAACTTTACTGCGGTAACCACTTACCATTGAGTTGCATGCCTAAAAAACATTTTACAAGTTTTATTTTAGTTTCACCTGTCCCTATGTTTTCTGTCTGTAATCAAATCGTGCAAGTTAGATTGCTCCTACTTCCAGTTGTCCTACAGAGTTGAAATTTCCCACGTCGCTTCAGTTTCCATGACAATGCATAATTATGACAAGCATGACCAGATGGTGCACCCAGAATCGGCTCCACACTTCGAACTCCACAACAGTTTACACCACGGACACGGGTTTTTTATACCACTGATATCCCTGACGACAATAAAAGCTTGTGGACATGTTTTATAAAAAACTTATTTCTTGTATCTATTACATAAACTACACGAATGTTTATGAATGTTTCAGTGTAGGTAGAGACCAAACATTCGACTCCGTGAGATTAAACGGAAGGACAAATCAATTGTGAGCATTAGGTACAATACATTTCAAAAGTACTTAAATTTTTCTTTTCATCAGATTGACATCGAGTATGTATTTTGTGTTTTTTTTTAAGTTAAAACTTCTTTAGCGCCGTTGTGCACTTTTTGTGATGGGTAAAAAATGTTAAACCCGACCTGATTAATGCACAACGTTAATATTCAAGATTTCACCTCTGCCGGCACTCCCGGAGTGCAACCAGATATTTTTTGTTGATCTATGTATGGCAAGGCGAGATAAGTCTACAATTTCCTTAGAACTAATTTACTTATTAATGTAAAAATAACTCACACGAACGGGAAAAAAATGTGATGGTGGTAAAATGGTGACCAAAAGCTAGTTTTAGTCGTATTCCTCACGGCTGAGGTTCGCGGCCATTATGTAGAATGTAACAAACACACACACAACGACTTAGATAATAAAAACAAATTATTTAAAAAGGAGTGGTCGCCACGGCTTTCATCCATTTCACACACAAAAATTATAAATCAAATAGATTAAACGACGTTTTCCTGAAAAAAGTTCTAACAAAACTACTTACATGCACAGATCAGATGTGTGTCACAATCTTTTGTGGCATGAGTAGGATTCGAACCTGGGACCTTTCGGCATAGACCACCACCGCTAAAACCTGGTTACTGTGCCTATATTAATACTGTGGCAATAAAAGATTAAGAAATTCGGTGTTCTGTAAACATGATTAATCTTTTGACTAGGTCACCATGTTAATAGGGTGTTACAAAGATATGGTATGTCTTGGGAAGATCATTAATGCCATGTTTCAAGTTAATAATTACACTTCTTGCTTTTACTCCTAAACTCTACGAAGTTGTTAAAATTAGAAGATTATAAAAGTTTTTTTTTTCAACAAAAAGATTTTTTTGTGATAATCTGTAACTGTTTTTCTGGTTAAATAAATAAAAATAAAAAAAGTCGATGAGGTATGTGCTGTTGGATAGACAATTTATTTTGCAAATGTTTCAGTAATACCTTATCGATATTGTGTTATAAGTATTTTTCAGCACGACCTAGGTCATTAGCATCTCTTTGTATGAAAACAATATGATAAAATGCTATCAATTACATTCTATCCGGTACATTCTAATACATATACAGACGTAGATGATATAAACACTGACCAATCAGAATGGGAGAGATAGAATAGATTTTTTTTTCCACATTATTCCAAAAAAATATACACAAATTGTGGACATGACCATCACGCCACTATTTTATCAATTTCTTTTAATTAACACCGAAAACTAAAAAAAAATACCACTCGAGATAATGTCACACTCGATTCATAGACGTATTCCTCATGGCTGAGGGTCGTGGTCATTGCGTGGACTGAAACACACATAACTTTCTTGACACTATTAAATGGAGTGGTTTAACATTGCCTTCTTCATTTCACACACAAGTTATATATAAGATAATCAAACAGTGTACAGGTTTCCTCACGATGTTTTCCTTCACCGTAAGCAAGTGGTGGTCGATGAAAACTACTATATACGAGTCAGATTGGTATACAAACTCGTGTGACACGAGTAGGATTCGAAACTGGGACCTTTCGATCCACAGGCGGCTGCTAACACTATAAAACAATCTGAAGTTACTCTCTTTAATTCCTGTATCTGTCTTGCACCCCGTCCTATCGCCTTTGTCAAGTGTGCTAAAGGTAAATGGCAGACAGTGATTACCATTAAGTTGTACCTATTGTAACTTAATATAAATTACAATAGGTACAACTTACTAGGTACACTTTTATTACCTAATGCAATAAACTTTAAATAAATCACGAATGAAGTCGCGGACTACCGGTACCTACTATTGATGATATTACCAAATGTTTAGTAAAATATTATAGAATAGCCATTTCAATTACTAAATATCCGTAACTCAATGATCCTTCTTTAAAAACGGTAACCACAAGTTTGGGTCACGTGTACAAAAATACCCAATAAGTTTTTTTTTTAATTTACTGTCAAATAAACAACTTAATGGATGTTTATGAATATATATAATAAACAAAATATGCTAAAAGTGATAACGATAAGAGATCAGGCCATATTATTTATACTTGAATGAATAAATTATTTAAATGTTCGCTACGTTGAGATAACTATATCTTAGTAAAAGGCGTTGAACTGCAGAAATGAACCATTTTTAAATTGATTTACTATATACATAATATACATATACATATTAGCTGTGTACCCGCGGGTTCGCCCGCTAAATGCCACCTGGAACAGTTCTTTCTTCTTATTGAAATGGGTTTAGGATAGTTGAAATAAAATATCATTTCATTACTGGTTGGACGCGTTTCATTAGTGTCATTTTTTAAAATGAAGAATCTTTTTTTTTTAATTAATCATTTATAAAATCAACATTGTACCAGTACTTTATTTATAAAATATGATAATTAAATTGATCACTGTGTATGGTACAATTTAATAAACACTAATGACACTAATGACAGCCCGCGGCGGAGTTCAAAACTCGTGAAATTCGTCCCATGTAGCGCTTTTCGAATAAGACACACAGCGCAATTGTTTTTATTGTAAAGTTTATTTTATTTGCTAGCGCTACAGGTTTTTCGCAAATCCCACGGGAACAATAGTTTCTTTTTCGGGATGAAAGGTTCCTGATGTTCATACTCTTAATTAGATATTGGGAAATTTGAAGAAGACTGGTTGAGTAGATAACGCGTGAGGAGGTAACAAACAAACAAACTTACTTTCGCATTTATAATTAGTTGGCATAGTGAATTTAGAATGTTGATTTACTCAAATAAAAGTAGCCACGTGCGAGTCGGACAAGCGCACGCACGGGTTCCGTGATCTATAAAAAATAGTAGGTGAGATCGTGTAATTAAGAAACAATTATCATGACTTTATATAATTAATTAAATTTTATGTCATTTTAATCGACTGGGTTAAAAATAAAATGCATAGAGGTTAAAATTTAACCTTTTTATTAAAATATCTAGATAAGTTAGTTTTAAAATTAAATTTTCTTTTTAAACCCCGACGATAGAAGGAGCGGAGTTATAGTTATAAGTTTAACGTGTCTGTGTATTTGTATGTCTATCCGTGGCATCATAGAAGACAAACGACTGAACTGATTTTCATCTAATTTATTTTATTTAAAAGATAATTTCATTGAGAGTGTTCTTAGCTATGTGCGTTCATCCGTTTGGAACCACACGCCACAACAACTATCATTATATCGATACGTGAAGGATATGTTTACAATAATCCATTAATTACAAACAAGTTTGTATGTTATATATATATCATTATTTCATCTCATAAACTATTTTTCTCGATATCTCGGGTTCTAAACAACGTATCGCAATAAAACCTGTACCAGATTTTAAGTTAGACCATACGCTATGCAACTGTGAAGACCGCATTAAATTCCATCGAGCAGTTTTTGCGTGATGCGCCAACAAACATACATACGAACAGAAAAAAAAATGTTTTGGCTTCTATAAGTCATATAAAGACCCCCAATCAATAAATTTCTTTAATATCTCCTATGTACAGACATACATACTTACAGTTTTACTATATGTATAGATTATTGAATTACTGAATGGAGCGTAGTTAGCTAGCGCGTTTTATTACAACACCATCTCATAGATATTGACGCAACGTAAGAAAATCAGTCTGAGTCTTATCGCGGGTCACACTGATAATAAAGATCTACGCAACTATATACATATTAAAGTATAGTGTCGATAGTTTAGTCTCGTTTAATTTTTAAGTAAGCAGTTTATTTATCATTCGCACAAAAAAAACCAATACTTAATAAGATAGACAAGACATTAATTTTCCATGACAATATAAAAAGCAAAATAGAATTTTATTCTTATGTAGGTAATTAGAACATTTCAAAGTTTGATTTAAGTTTATATCGTAAATATTTGATTTCAATTACCGTTGGTTTTTATAAGTTTGGAAATTACACGTACTATAATATTTTATGTCGGCTCCTAACTATCGGCGAATTCAAACATTGCAAATAAACCTACATTGCGTAGTAAATATACCTATGAGCTTTTTTACCGCAAAGAAAAACCAGCAATATACGACGAATCCAACAAGTTTGGCAAACTGTTCGCTGATAGGTATATCCTTATCCTTACGTATTATAAAACAAAGTCCTCTGCTGCGTTTGTCTCTCTGTCTGTTCGAGATAAGCTCAAAAACTACTGCACAAATTTTGAGGAACAAAAATACATATTTTATAGGTATGTATGTAGGATCTGTGAATAGAATTTTTAAGTTCGTGGGGCGACAAAACCGGTTAAGCCGTTTTTGAAATATTGTCAGTTTTGTAAAAATTTATTGTGTTCGTGAGATCTAAGTTCGCGGCGAACAACTAGTAACCTTAGTTATAAGATAATTTTTAATGACCACAGATTTCGATGATGGCCGTAAATTATTTCCGATGATGCATAGAAACATATTTTTTTGTTGCATAAGAATTGCAGATGCAATTATATGCCTTGTATAGCTAGCTCTAGACTCGCGTACGAGTGTTATATTTGTAATTATACGTCAACGTAACCATTTTACAACACTAATTAGATACATTGTAAATAAGTTTTTATTGAGAAAGACAAGTTTTTTTTTTCCTTTTCATGCTCGCAAAGTTTAACACTGGATGTAAACCGCCTAAAATTTTAAGTTCTAGATCAGTGAAATCTTCGTATTTAAATTTCTTTTTTGCACAATAGCTTTAATTAAAATTTCATACAATACTCTAGAGTACCTACCTACCTATAATAGAAAAACAAGCTGCGCCCCCTGGTTTAGCTTCCGTGGAAATTTCGGGATAAAAAATAAGTTACGTGTTATTCCAGATTATATTCGAGTATTCTACCCTAAAATTACTATACATAAGTCAGATTGGTATACAAACTGATGTGGCATGAGTAGGATTCCAACCTGGGACCTTTCGATCCACAGGAACAGACAGTCTTTAACCATTTACACCACCACCGCTTCAAACCCATTTCTAAAATGCTTCGCTATACTATCTCAGTGTACAATCTACTATTTTTCAAGTTTCGAGCGATTAAGCTATGTCAGACAGACAGACAAATTTTTTCGTTTATAAATATTTGTTTAGTAATGGACTGGCCACAGATTATATATTATATCATGTTTCATGTTTTTGTGCTAAATAAACGTTTCTTTTTTCTTTCCTCCTATAGCTGTATGTCTGAAGAGTCCCGTTTGTTTCAGTGGTAACGCTGGTGTCGGCCATATTTGTTCTGAGTCTTATCGGCACCATTTTCTTTTGTTTCACAAACGCCATCAATGATGCTATATTATCTGTGAGTATATTGTGAAATTTGTTTTTTGTTTATATCAGCGATAGTATATGAAATTCAACCATCTGGCGGGACGGCCTTGAATTTTATAAATAGAATCTGTAAAAGA
Organism: Plodia interpunctella; assembly: GCF_027563975.2. NCBI lineage: Eukaryota > Metazoa > Arthropoda > Insecta > Lepidoptera > Pyralidae > Plodia > Plodia interpunctella. Next base: position 2,038,630 of record NC_071321.1, read on the forward strand.
AAAATATCGATAAAAACAAAGAAGAATGCCACTATATTATTAATGTATTTTATCAGCTAGTATCATTTAAAGAAACCGACTTTATTATTAACTAGCTTATTGCCCGCTATTTCGCCTGCTGAAACTTCACACGGGATCAGTTATTTTTCCGGGATAAAAAGGTACCCTATATCCTCCACACTTCGAACTAAATGTACGCAAAATTTCAAGATGGTCGTGATGAGGTAACAAACAAACATTTACTTTCGCAACAGCTTACTTTCGCAACAGCTTACTTTCGCATTTATAATATTAGTTAGGATACTAACTTACCTACTGTACTTGAATAAATTTATAGATTAAGTGCATTCTTATGTACCTACCTATAACATCTCCATTACTTCACGTTCAAATTATTTGATACGAAAACTTTCTAATACCAATGTTTTTACCCAGAACATGGTGATAAGGAACAACTCCTTGGCCTTCTCGATATGGAGACGACCCAACGTGCAGCCTCTGATGAAGGTCCACCTGTTCAACTACACCAATTGGCAGAGGGTCAGGGACGGCTTCGAAGAGAAGTTAACGGTGGAAGACGTCGGTCCTTATGTGTATGCGTGAGTACAGATTGCATTACAAACATTTATTTGAAGTCGTACAAACTTCACAAGTTTTACAAAAGCAACACATTTATTGCACTTGAAATATCAATGAAAATAATTGGACTAATTAACTATATAATTGTATATTTTTAATTAATTGTTTAAAACTGGCGATAATTGTCATAAACAATTATTGATTATATGAATAACAATAGTATGATGGGTACACGGTGTCATTCGAATTATCAGGTAGGCAGAAAAATGAATCTTTGAATGGAATATTATTTTTGCACAATGCATTACATTCAACTTCATCATTTTCTCACATTATAGTTTTTAGAAAAAACTTTGTTCACATTTACACGAATCGAGACAATATATAAACAAGCTTTTGCCCGCGTGAATTGAAAAACTCGGTCATTCTTTAAGAAAAATTATGAAGAGTATTAGAGTTTACCAATTATCAGCTTTTTATTTTGAAATTTGTATTCCAAGACCCATGCAATCTTTCACCCCTTTCACTTTTTGAAGGGTTTGAGGGTTAATTTTCAAAAAATCTGAAACACGTATTCATTAATTTATTGTAAACAACCAAAATGCAAATTTTCAAGTCATTAACTTCAACGGTGGAGAACTATCATATGCTTAAAAGTTTTTCACACCTTTCACCCCCTTCGGGGTGGAATTTCCAAGAATCCTCTCTTAGTGCTCACCCACACTCCCCAGGGAACCTACATGCCAAATTTCAGCTTCCTACGCCCAGTAGGTGGCGCTAGTGTGTAGTTATGTATCACCATAAGGTAGACGATACTTTTTACATCTCACAATCAAGTCGATTCGTAGTGAAACGCAGCTGGCGCATTGTGATTGGTTAGCTGCGTCTCACTCTGAATCGACTCGATCAAACAGCAAAGTCGCTACTAACGCACACAGGCCCCACCGATTTTAATATCCTCAAGTTTATAGTTATCATAAAACAGTAATTTTGGCCACAATCATACTTATCATACGTGTGTTATCTAAAGCTCAAGGGTTCAAAACAACTAACAAATGCCAGCCGCAAATATTGTGTTTTATTCTTTTTCTTTTTTGCAAGTGTGTTATTATTATACTGATGTCAGATTTTATTTAAGTCGCCTAAAGGCATCTGGAATGACTTTTACGACTACTTATCAACCCCTACTGACAAATAGTCGCATAAATACTAGTGAACTTAAACTAATATTAAAACAGATTTTAAAAACTATTTTAACAGGTTATGCAATAGATAAATAATTTTAGTAGACACAGTTCATTAAACGGATTTTGATGGTCACCGTTTTCGGTTTAGTCAACTGTGACTATATTGTGTAATGGAAAAATATAATACTTAGTTTCTAATAAAATTCTTTATCTAGTGGGGCATAATCGGTTAAAACATTTTTTGTATTTACACAAAGAAAAAATAAATTGATAAGAATATTATAAATTGACAAAGATATTGTATAAAAACAATGATGGTTCTAGTGTGCAGGTGCAAGTTGCCTTAATATATTATGCCCTGTAAAGACACATCGAAACAAACTGCTGCTTTGCATGAGATGTTGTATGAAAATGTACTTTGTTTTTTGGATATGCTAGTTCGTAATTTTTAGTTTCCATTGTTCTAAACGAACACCAGGATGTTCGGGTTAATTGCCCTTGCGTATCTGCTCAATAAAAAAAGAAACAATTATAAAGTAACATTGAAATATTTCAATAAATACTGTCAGGTCGTTTATTGAAACATGCTAATAAAGTTTTTTTTTAATTATTGGAACACAAAGAAATTGATTATCATTGTTCTTATAATCGAGTAGAATTATTGAGATAAACTGCATTTATCGATGTCGATGAAGGCTGCGCAACAAATTTTAATTCGAAAATTACTTGTGATTTGTCCTGTTGATAGACAAAGAAATGTAAAGGCGATTTAATATAATCAATCAAGATAAGGTCCTTTACCCGTGGAACGTCATATTTATAATTTAACTAGCGGCTCGTCCCGACTTTACTCGAGTAAAACTATAATAAATTATACTACTAAACCATCTTCAAGAATTCGAGCCTTCCGTCCGGATTTTATTAAGTTTATCGCGATCATACGCGATATGCTACTAATGTTGTATATGTAATGATAAGAATTGGGACATAAGCGAATAGATTTGATGAAATGGTTCCCAGAAATGAAGGACCGATCATTCGTTTGGTGTTGCGCAGGCGTCTCCAAGCAGAACTGAGTCAGATACCTTGGTATATAATTCTAATTGTTTGAAACCCTTCTTTTAACACAATTTACATTTGGTTTGAAACCTTTCTTTTAACACAATTTACCATAATAAGTATATTAGTGAATAAAACTTAATAATTAATTTTATTTGTTCCAGACAACAGTTGGAGCGAGTGAACATCAAGTTCGAAGATGACCAGCTGAGCTTCCAGGAGAGGAACTACTTCAGGTACCTGCCTGAGAAGTCCACTGGAGCTCACTTCGATCAGGTCATCGTGCCAAACCTACCACTACTTGTGAGTTCCTCCTTCTCCCTCATTGCTGAGCTTCGTGATTCTCATTCCAGCTCCACGCTGTCGCCGAACTCGGATACATGGCGACGCTAATGCGTGAGTGAACATTGCGTAGTTGGTATGTGAGCTTTTATTTACCGCAATGAAAAACCAGTAATGTATACCGAATAAAGTTTGGCGAACTGTTCGACGACAGTGTGGAGCCGGAATGATGTGACACGTTGCACTGCGTTCCGCAATTCAGATACTCGGCCGCTCGAATTACGTCGCCGACTTTGATCTTCACTCTCAAGCGAATCTAGTCGGACCAACGCAGGAGGCAATGTCCTCTAGATCTTCTTCCATGTATTAACGTATATTTCCGTTATACGTTTATCCGACGTATAAACGTATATCTCCGTTATAAGTTTATACGTCGCTTCATGCGTTGCCCCGATCAGAGTATGTAACCCTGAATGAGTCAGTGACCCTGTGCTCACGCCATTGTTCTTTCTGTGAACGATTGAATGATCTCTTTTGGTTCCAGGGCGTGGTGTCGAAAGCCAAGGACATGAACCTGAACAAGTTCCAGGAGTTCTCCTTGCAGACTGCGCTCAACTTCGTGCAGAATAAGGAGGCCTTCGTCAGACTGCCAGTTCACAGGTAAATAAATTTAATAAAGTTGTGTAAAATGGGACCATCCAATAGAACTGCGTAAAAGAAGGGAAAATAAATAAGTACTAGCTTTTGGCCACTTGCGTCTGGTCACTTGAATATATAATTTTTCATTCATTCATACGTTTCGCCCGCGGCTCCGCGTGAATTTCTCTGCGAAGGCGGAACAGACACGATTTTCATATAAAATTTCACCCCCCATTACAATCATTTGGGGTTGAATTTTGAAAAACGTAGCCTAGATTCGAACGGGGGTATTTAATACATGGATAAGCCCTTCAGGCATCTTCAACAATATATCCTCTGGTGATTTTTGCGAGTAACGCCCAAAGACAAGGTTCGTTCTCGCCTGGGAGCCGTTTGCGCTGCACAGTTTTCGGCTGTACGGCCCTTGCGATTTTAGCCATATCTCCTTGTAGACCAACTGCAAGTAGGCTTCGATAGTTAAACCTTTATTTATGTAAGTACTCACTTCGATCGTTAACTACAATTATAGAGAATACTATCGCAAGTTCACGATGCGTGTTCATAGCAAACAATCGTCAATTACTTAATGAAATGTCAACAGACGCAACCCGCTTGTATCGACGTGAAACAAATAGGTCATGGGTTAGAAAATTAATAAATATTTTGTAATAAAACTTACTTACTTGCTTCCTGTGGCAGTACTTAGATACTATAACCGCCAAGTTACATTAGAAACGAATGCCGGCAGCCTGGCCCTGTCAGAAAGGCCAACCAAACCAAAGAACACAGGAGTTGATAATCAAAATAGAGACCAAGGTTCATTACTACACTTAGCTATGAGAAAAATATTGTAAATAAAATTAGACGAAAAAAAATCCAACAAAACTTAATATAATAAAACTGTAAGTGGGTTATGTCTGTATATATATGACTTATTAAAGAAAAACAATAATGGGGAGAAGAAAAACAAAAATTTAATAAATAAATATATTAGGACAAATAACACTGATTGAGCTAGCCCCAAAGTAAGTTCGAGACTTGAGTTATGGGATACTAACTCAACGATACTATATTTTATAACAAATACTTATATAGATAAACATCCAAGACCAATCAGAAAAAAATCATTTTCCATCATGCCCCTACCAATAGAAGCCAAAACAATTTGATTTAGAATAATTTTCTCTCTGTCTGTCTGTGTTTATTCGTAACGAGATTAGAAATACGAGGACTTCCTTCTTCAGTCGCCGTGCGCTACGCAATGAAGTGCGTGTTTATTGGCATGACTAGTAAAAGTCCGGTCTCGAATGGAATACGAACGGGATCCGGTCTTTTCTTTGAAAGTCCGGTCTAAACTGGATTTATCCGGTAAAATGGTAACCCTAAACCGGGATGGCAACACAGTGAATAATCTAGTATTTTGTCGACAGATTCCTCTGGGGTTATGAGGACACGATAATCGACTCCACAAAGCTGATCCTCAGTCTACAAGGCAAGCTGAAATTCAAGCAGTTTGGACTCCTGGCTACGGTAAGAAAAATAATATATTTTCTTCTAAAATACGCGCCACGAAAACCTCAGCATCACCTGTAGTTAATAGTCAATAGGGATAGCTACACTGGAGGTCCTGGGTTCCCCAACCAGGTCAACATGGAAAATGATCCTTTTCAGATTGACCTGAGTTTTAGATGTTAATCCATCTATACTATTTTTATTTATAAAGAGGTAAGCGTTTGTATATTTGAGGCGCGTTATTTCCGAAACTACCGAACCGATTCCAAAAATTCTTTCACCTTTAAAAAGGTACCTACGTTATCCAGGTTTGCTATACCTAGGCTATATTTTATCTCAAAATTCCCACGGGAGCGAAGCCAACATCTAATATGTAATAAAATCTAGTATCGTTGAGTTAGTATATAAAAATATAAATTATATGAATTTTGAAGGTTCGGCTGTAATTGACCGTTTGCTTGACTTCAACCGTCCTTGGGAATGCTACTGTTGCCTGTCAACTATCTAGGCTATGTTTCCCTTACTCGTACGACATCCACGGGAGGATGGAGTGGTCGTATGTTAAGGCGGAATCACACGCCATAAAGCCGTCTAAATAGTGATAATTATATTGCTCTATTTAGCTTGGTATCGGTGACATGTGAAAATAAACTCGTACGAAACGTAATACCTACACTTCTTTTAAAAATTGCTACACATTCCGGTACAGCCTATACAGAGTAGAAAAGAAATGAGAGCGGGCAATACTGGGTGTTCGTCAAGCAATCTTGACCATTATTGCAAATGGCAAATGAATGTAGTTCGTTATGAGTACGTTTTATAGTCTTAGACTTTATAGTCTGTATATTCCCCCTTATATTTTTTTCAGAAAAACGACACATTATCGGACAGAATGACCATCAACACGGGAGAGGTAAACAAGGACAAAATGAACCTGATTGAGAAGGTGGAAGGGGAAGATCACCTCAACTTCTGGGGAAGCCCTGAATGCAACAGGTAACCCTTATTTTCAAGTCCTAACTAATATTACAAGTGCGAAAGTGAGTTTGTTTATTTGATACCTTTCACGCTCTATCTACTCAACTAACTATTTAATCTTCTTGAAATTTTGCATACATATAGTTTGAAGTGTGGAGAAGGAAATGGGTACCTTTCATCCCGGAAAAATAGCTGTTCCGCGAAGCCGCGGGCAACAGCTAGTTAGGAGTATTTATCCAACCTAAGAAGAAGTTGAAAGTCGTGTCAGATGTATTAAGGCGACTTGAGTAAAGTCTGCCACAGTGTTAGCAATAACACTTATACGATAAGGAAGAATGATAATAAATTTGCATAAGTTAAAAAATTAATTAAATTACATAAACGAAATCTACTGTTGAATTCCAAAACGCAGAAGAAGACAAAGCACGGTTAGTTCATAACAAATCATAGATTTATTATGAACTACCGTAAATTGTAGATTGTACAAATGAAACACTACTAACGACAAATACCATACCTAAGTTTTTTCGTGAAAAACAATAAGTGATATAAACAATGTTTTCATACAAATCCAAATTCGAAATCAGTGTTCTAAAATCCAAATTATATAATGGCGGCACATTCATAGTCCAACGAAAATTAAAAATGTTTGCGAGAATTAAAAAGCGATCCATTTTTTTTTAATTTACTTCACTTTTGGCGGTAAAGAAAATAATATTACTTTTCCTATTTCTATTTGTTTATTGTTTTTTGCTTTTCGTCGTTCAGCAGATGCTTTATATTTTATAACTTTCGCATTTATATACCTATTGAAAGCATCTATCGCATTTATATACTTATACATATATATACCTATTGAAAGCGCCAGTGTAAAATAGGCCATTGATAATCTCCTTTCAATGTAGTTAGAGTAATATCTCGCTAATTACAACAGTTCACAGTTTATCTGCTTTGATAACTGTCGATAGAAGGGTGTTCGCCAATTTCGTATTTCTGTATGATATATGTATTTTTACCCGTGTTATTCCATTAAATAATGGAAAACTATACATTACCGCTGTGCAGTTTGCCGAACTTGACGGATTCGATAAACATTACTGGTTTTTCATAACGAAAACTATACCTACTCGTATACAAACTACACAATATTTATGCACATGGCGCGTCTTCTGAGTTCGGCTAACCGTGTAATCCAGCATTAAATACCTATTTATTGCGCCTTCCTATAACGAAAGTATATCTATCCATATTATCTAAGGCTTCTTTCCTCCTTCCAGCATAGAAGGGTCAGACGGCTCAATCTTCCCGCCTTCCCAGCTGGACCGCAACAGGACCCTGCACGTCTTTATGCCAAACCTATGTAGACGAATCCCCTACATCTACGAGAAGGACATTGAGGTGAGTCCCCATATTAATTTCATGAAAAGAGTTCATGCTCATCTTTTGGACTCCTTTTCCTCCTGATTTTCTCTTTTCTGTTTAGCTTTTATCTGTATTTCTTGGACATCATTTTTATTATTTTGGTTTGTATGTATTCATATATTGATATATATGTAGTCTTATCTATATGCTTTGCTATTTATATTTTATATATGTAGTTATTATTGTATTTTAGTATGTGGTAGTACTTATTTGTGTTTAAGATATTTTTGCGCCGCACAACTTTTCTCTGTTTCTCCTAATGGTTATCTGGGAGAGAATGCTTCTCGTAGCATTAAGTTCGCCATTTGTTTATAAGTATGTTTATACTTGGAACAATAAAGTCTTATAAATAAATAAAAATAAAAATTGATTCTTGTCACTTTTCCTTTATGAGTCCCTTATGTCCAACCACTAACCACATGCACGCGGCATCTAACTTTTTAACTTCTCCCTATCGAGTCGATTCACAGAAATTCAAATCATTTATTTATTAGAAATTAATTACAGTGACAACTCAGCCAACCAATCACATTGAGGTGTGGTTGTCGTTGCGTCACAATGGCGCACTATGATTGGTCAGGCTGTGTCCGTCGGCTGGCAACACTGGGTGTTTATCAACCAATCATGATGGTATTTCAATGGCAAAAAAATGTAGTTCGTTAAAAATCAGTTTTCTCCATTTTCTTGACAGACTGTAGAATGCCTCTAATTCCCCCCCCCCAGGTGGACGGCATCACCCTGCTCCGCTACCGCCTCCCCCTGGACGTGTTCGACGACCCCGGGCACAACCCCGGCAACCAGTGCTACTGCGAGATAGACACGGCCACCTGTCCGCCCAGGGGAGTCATCAACGTCACAGCCTGCACCATGGGTGAGTTTTTAACAATCTCTCATGTTCCGCTTATCTTAATCTCCAAGCCCGGTGACCGCATAAAAAGCAATCCTAAAATCAAACCTGCTTAAGATCAACAATCTTCTAAGAATACTATATATTGTTGCATATCAGCTGCCCAGCCATGTCCATATCCATGAGAAGATATTGAGTTGTCGTATTTTAGGACGGGACCACACGCTACAAGTTATTTACACCGGACAGCATAAATTGTTTTGCATAAACTGTATTGCGCCTGCTAGCGGAAAGAAATCGACCAATGACAGTGCCCAAATTTCTACCAATCAATACACTTGTCATTTCTACGCATTTATAATTGGACCGATCCTAATAAGATGTACCTAATGGGGTTTGTTTCGGCGTGTACGAACCACTGCATAATCTACCTTGGAAATCTTACGTGATGACTAAGTATTTTTAGTGCTCTAGTACATTTTAAAATTGATATCTTTTATTCTAGGCGCACCAGCCATGGTGTCGTTCCCCCACTTCTACCTGGGCGACCCGGCGCTCCGCGCGGAGATCCTGGGCCTCCGCCCCGACCCCGCGCGGCACGACTCCTACCTCGACGTCCACCCCACCTTAGGCCTATCACTTAACGGAAAATCCAGGTACCTACTAACTTTGTCACTCACATGGAATTAGTAGGTACTCCGAAGTACTTATTTCATATAATTACATGGTCACTCACCATTATTTTTCGTACGTTTGACGTTTTTTTTCCTTACGTGGAAAGTCCAATTCCACATACAATGTCTGTGTTAAACTTAAATATAGCCGCACACTAGCGCCACCATCGCCAGTAGTCTCTCGTTTGTAAACTAAACCTGTAAATCACAAATTAACCATTGTTTTCAGCTTGCAAATCAACTTCCAAGTGAGGAAAACTGGCATGTTCACGTCTCTCGGTTTCCTGAAACAAGGCATCATCCTACCGGTTGCCTGGATTGAAATGGTAAGTGATAATCTATACAATCTGTACAATTTTGTCAATAGAAATGATAATAATACAGATTTTCATGCGTGCTTTAAGTCCTAAGTAATTAGAAACACTATCCAACGTGTAACGCCGACGCGAATGCTTGAACATTGCGTAGTTTGTATTGTAACTAGCAATGTATAAAATTCGACTAAATGTTTCGTGATACTGTATACAGCCGGCATAATGTACTGCTACATAAATACCGACTATAGATCTATAGCCAAATAATGGTCTCTTTCCGTTATACTACTTCCCAGCATGCTAAAAAGAGATAACTAGTGTGTGGACATAGCGTAGTCTATCAAGAAAGTGAAGAAAATGATCTATCTGCTGGCAACACTGGGTATTTAGTATTTATCAATCAATCTCGACGATTCTATTTGGTATTGCAAATTTGTTAAAAATCAGTTTTCTTCACTTTGTTACATATTGTTTACCAAATATTCTGCTTTTAATTCTAGAGCGTAGATGAACTACCGGAGAGCCTTCGCTCGCTAATCTACCACGGCACATACTCGACGGCAGCCGTCCAACTCGGTCTAACAGTGACGTGCGTGGTCTCTCTGGTCGTGTCTGCTGTGTGTCTACTAATGCTGCTGTTCGGGAGGCGACCAAAACCATGCGCAACTCTAAAAGTACCCATTGAAAAAACGCAACAGTTATCGTAATGTGTAAATTGAATAGGATTTTTGAAATTATCCACCGATTTATAGGTGTATACTTTTTACTTTTGATCTGGAGTTTATCTGTCACAGAAGTAGATCAACAAAAAAAAAATACGAGTCACAGATAATCTTTGGGTCAACATTTTAGAGGAAAAGCGAAGAGCAGAAATGGAGATGTCCCAATTAATATTATAAATGCGAAAGTCTGTTTTTCGATCCCATCGACAATTTTCTGGAAATTTCGCGTACACAAACATTTTGAACAGAGGGGATAGAGTACTTTCATCCCGGAAAAACTACTTATACGGCGAAGACGCGGGCAAATACTAGTTATTTATTGTTTTAATATCATATCGTTCTTATTGTAGACATTTACAGATGAGGTTTAGCTTATATTTTAGCTTAAAATATGTTTTTACTTTTTTATGTATAAAGGGCTTACCCCCTTACTGGACAAACTCCATAAAATGTGATTTTATTGAGTTTCAGTTGAGAAAGTCTAGATCTGCATATTTTTTTACACTGTGCACGTCATACTCAAATAAAATTGTACCTTACGAATTTGTTGTATAAAATTCAATTTTATTTTGACATTGTAGGTAAGTTGTCATGAGAAACGTGCAAAAGCTTTTATATGTGATGTGAATCTAACATTCCAGTAACAGTAAAATAAGATAAAATAAGTACATAAAATTCCAGTGAATATATAGATTACAAAAAAAATTGAAATTGTACTTAGGTGTGTTAATTTTACTATATATAAATCTTCCCATAAAAGAAATCTCACGACATATTGAGGAATTATCAGTAAAGGGCGAAGTGTTGACTTGCATTTCACTACCGAGTCGATTCGCAGTAAGACGCAGCTAACCAATCACAGTGCGCGATTGTGCCGCGAGCACAACTGCGAATGAGACTCACTGCGAATGGACTCGACGGTGAGATGTACCTAATATAGCAAAGTCGCACTACGCACACAGATCGGCCACGTTATTTTGTCAACAGTTGTAATTTTAGGATTAAAATGCGTTAATCAATCATAATGGCGCAACAATAGTTTTACAATAGACAGCGTTTTCATTGAAACACAAACATTGGATATAATTATTATATAACGTTTAGGGAAACTATAATAAGTACATTATTATATTTTTATCTAGCTTAAAGTTAAGTAGGTACATGTGTAAATAATGTGTAAAACTGCTATCAATAAAATTTAGCAAAGATGTATTTTGATACGGCCATTGTAGTTGGTTTTCAATGTTTTAACCATGGAATTATTACCATTAATTAATTCAAATCATTTATTCAGAAATTAGACCATCACAGGCACTTTTTCACGTCAATTTTTATATTAAATCGGTAGTTATTTCTCACAAGCTACAAACTACTGGCATTTCGGAACGACCACTGCTAGAAGAAATGTCGAAAGAAACTCATTTGAACAGTGTTGGTCCCTATCATGCCAGAAGGGCTTACCATTGTTTCTTACAATTTTTTTTTCTAATAATATATCAAAGTACATAACGTTATCATTATATTATTATTTGGTTACAACAAAACTTTGAACAACCAAAACGGCATCCGCTCAGCATATGTCGTGGGCCTTTAATTCGTACCATGAAACTTACCAACACGTAGCACGTTACTGACATCCACATGCTGTCTCTTTTTCCCATATAGTGTATGTATCGTGTAAAAAGAGAGACGACGTGTTCTATGTATTTCATTGCATACGTAGCCAGTCATTGCGTTCGTAATTGTAAATATAGAAAGTAAGACACGATTTTTTCAATATTTTAATTGATTATATTTTGTAATAAAATAACAGTATACGTTGCGATGCTCTCTCAATACATCTCTAAAATGAAAATCATCAGAAAACCTTGTTGTCTCGGTGAATATGACGTTTAGGAAGTATAAGTTTGGAATGCAAGTAAGATGGCATACGTATAAATCCAAGAGGTTTTTGTAAAGCTCGATACAATATTTTTCTCCCGTTAATTTTACTCATATAATTCTTGTAACTAATGTTTTAACATTTTGCACTACAACACACTACAAAAATTCCCATCGTGTTGAAAGGTTGGGGAATAAAGTAGAATTATTTCAATTCAGTGTTTTATTTTCTGACCCTGACCTGACACGACACAGTGCCCTGGCGCTTGTTCTCACGCATACGGAATTCATTTAAAAGGAAAAAGTTCGATCGGTCGATTAGAGGGGTAAATCCAACCAATCACAATCACATTGCGCCATTGTGACGCAACGACAACCACACTGCAATGTGATTGGTTCGCTGCGTCTCACTTCGAATAGATTCGATGGTGAGAAGTAAAATGCAAACCCGCACTTGCCCCTAACATCGATCGATCGAACTAATCGGAGAAGTCACTCGTATGCGTGACTCACTTCGCCCAGAGTTCACTCTTCAATTTTTGAGTTATTTTTTCTGTAATGTACAGAAACGTAAAACCTCCAAAATCAAACAATTGGAGCGCCTGTTCGATATGTATAAGATTTTTTAAATTTTAGAGTACCCGATCCAGAGTATTTTCCCAATTTCTGCCGGCGGCATCGCCCGCGTGTTTCGTTTCTGAACAAATTTATCTAAAACTCATTTATGTTTGCTGTTTATCTCAAATTTTACGTCTCTTGCTCCAAAAATTAGATTTCATTTCATATAAATTTGCAACCCCTAATTCACCCTGCAATTTTCAAAAAGTAACTGATGCAATTTTCAAAAAGTAATTGATGCATTTTCATAATGACGTCAGCAAAGAAGACTCCAATGCATAAATGATTTTGATAAACACAACTACCTATCGGGGATAGTTTAGGTCGGAATGGTAGTATGAGAAGGTCAGAGATGGTATGAGAAATAAAAAACCGAAAATTCCTTTTTCACATTATAATAAAGTTAGACGCTCTCCTGCACTGGAGGTTCGTATCCCTCGGGGCGTTCAGACTTGTCGCCGACCTCCCCCCTCTTGCCCCCACCACCTTCCCCGTGCAACTCCATCAATTTGGAAATCTCGAAACGCGGCCTCTTCAGTACCTTGACCTGTGGAGAAATATCTTCTTAATGGCTGGATTTCTGATAGACATTTTTGAGGATAGGAGGGTTTGTCAGAGGTAAATCAAAAGGGAACATGAATTTTCATCATGTATGTGTCATTGCGAGCTAGGTGTGTCATCATTGGAATATTTCTAAGATAGTATTGGTTTAAAATAATATCAGAGAAATCTTATTACATTCAACAGGTGACAAATCATGTCCGTGCAAACCGTTGAGGGGTTCCCTCGTCGGCACACGACCTTGGGTGCATTTCATAATAATTCATTATCATCCAAACTAAATGTGTTTAAAAAAATATTTTAGCTCAAACTGTTAAAGATATCTGAGAAGCAAGTGCCTATAAAAACTACAAAATACAAGTCAGATTGATATACCAATTTGGATTCGACGTTTGGATTCGAACCTGGGACCTAATCATAGTTGGACGGTCTCAACCACTGGACCCCGACCACTTCATTCTTCATTCAGAAATTAGACCTTCACATTTTTCATCATATTCTCAATTAAATATTTACCAAAGCTACAAACTACTAGCACTTAAGAATGACCATTGCTGAGAAATGTCGAAAGAAACTTATTTAAACAGCGTTGGTACCTATCATGCAGCCACCAGCAGGGCATACATTTTTTGAAGTGCACGACAGTGAATACACGAACACTCACCTTCCTGATACAAACATCCCGGAGCGGGTAGATGCCATGGCAGGCCTTCTCAATGTCCTTAGCGATAGAGTCCGGGATCAGCTTGTTGACCACCTCCCGCAGTTCAGAGTTCGTCACGTCCCTGGTGATTATCTCACACATCTTCTTTCTGATGGCACGGACCTTGTGATGATAAATACATTATGTTAATATAATGACAAATTTTAATGAAATTTGGCACACATGTCAATTGAAATGTGGAATAACACTAAAAGAATATCTCAGTCAAACATTTTTCTCCTCTATACATGTAAACATCCCAACTAATATTATAAATGCGAATAAGTTTGTTACCTCATCACACATTATCTACTGAACCGATTTTATGAAATTTGTTACACGGTTAAAAAAATAACCAGGAATAACACATGGATACTTTTTATTTGCAATTCTATACAGAATTGAAGACGATCTTCAATCATCATCTCATCGAAATTGATACCAAATTGCCGATCTCCTTTGTAAGTGAGCATGAACAAAGAGTTATGAGTATATAGGAAGCAAGTAAGCTTTGTCGGGATCGTGGCATGTGGCAATCTCTGTCTCTGTCCACCACCATTACAGATAGGCATGATAATATTTATGTATGTAGCAGCGACACAAATAGCCGACGGAGAACCGCAAGCCGCGTTCGTGTCATTGCCTGTTGCTCTGCGCAGCGAAACGAAATCACAGACCGGATTTAACACCAAATCCATGACGACAATTACTGCAGGCTAAACTTAAATAGCGTAGATAAAGCAAGCCTGCGGCTGAGGAATAAACACTCAGATGAAAGAGCATATCGGCGTGTGATTCTGCCCTTAGAATACGGCCCACTCAAAATCCTCTCGTGGATGTCGTACAAGGCGACTAAGGGACACACAGCTTTAGCAGTAAATAGGCAACAAACGCGAGCGTTGAAATCAGAGCCACATATTCAAAATTCAAAAGGTTCATTTTTTACACGGCTTAGCCGCAAATGCAACACGGAACGCAAAGATGACATTTGGCTGATATTCAAAGGTTAACCAAACCTGTGTTAGATCATCACAGGGCCACTCACCTGGGTGTGCTGAGCGTAGCAGGTCTTGCGTTGGCTGAGCGTGTCCTTGTTGGTGAAGCCGATGCAGAACACGCGGAGCAAGTAACCGTCCGTGGTCTTCACGTCGATGTTGGCCTCCACCAGCGTCTGCCATTTCTTCACCATCCATCTGTGGTGTTGAGATTTCAAATTACTCCAGGGTAGGTATAGGGAAATTGTATGGTGTAAATCAATGTGAGCTAATTTCAGTTAAGTCACCTAACAAGATTGAAATGTCGTATATTGATTTGAAAAAACAACGGGCTTCAAGTATTACAAATGTTTTGTAATTAAACAGAAACTAGTTACACATTGCCCATCTTCCGCAAGCAGAAGACGTGGCCGTACCAGTGCAAGCTTACGCTGGTACGGCCACGTCTCGCGTATATCACAAATATCTCAACAGTTTCCGCTAATATCTTCGTCTCTAATCATATGTCGACTTTGAACCTATATAAAGTGGATAATTAAAAGGCGCGTCTATAGTTTTCTTAGCCTGTATTGGTAATGTAGCAATGACATGAAGGGCCTATGTGTACAAACACAGAAGCGCTGTATCATGTGACGGCGTTCATATATGCAGCTTGAAACGATATAATGGCCATATTGGGCTCGTCATATAGCTGGACTGCAAGAAATGGAACGAAACACGATCATGAAAGAAGTGGCGTGTGGTTCCCGCTCTAGGATAGGGCTACTTCATATCTTCCTGTGGATGTCGTGCATGACGACTAAGTGTATAATGTATTCACAGATGATATCCAACAACATTACCAAAGAGAGTTGATATTAGGTAGATAGATCCTACATCTTTCCTTGATAGTATTCACTGTATTGTAATCTTAGGCCTTAAAACGTTAGAGCGACGACGCGACGCAGCAATGAGGGCGTGCGTGATCTAAAAACTAAGACCATACAAAAGTAGTGAAAACTTTTATAGGAGAGTTTTACGACCTAAGCCTAACGTCAATCATTATTGGCAATTGTTATGCTATGGCTGACTCCACTAATCTTTTTGCGTGTAAATGGCAAATCTACACGCTATAATCGAGACTAGATATTATTCTTGCCAGAACCAAGCTGCTTCAATGGCTTTACCTAGCTTGGTGACAATCTGTTAGTTGGTTTTTCCATATCTGCTGTCATGCTTAAAGTATGTATATGATGGAAATATCTTGGTTAAATGTTTTTTTGTTTTATGTTCACTGAAAGCTGCCATCGAATCTAGACTAATAATCTTATGTCAAAAACATACCTGAGCTTGTCAGTGGTGAGGTCCATGCCGTGGAAGTTGCACAGCACATTGCGACCCTGCACGTCTTCTGCGATCAGGCGGAACTTGCGGAAAGACCTGGAAAATATTACGTTTGTTGAAAATGACAATTCTGGTAAATAACATTGTACAAATTATATTGGTCAAACAAAATACCCTTCTGATATATGACTAGATTTATTGCTAAAACTGATGTCAGATTATGTTTAAGCCGCCTAAAGGTATCTGACATGAGTTTTTGTACTATGTAAATGAGCTCAATAATGTAGCAACGACACAAAAGGCCTCCACAATAATACGGAGGCACTATATTATGTGATAGCAATTATATCTGCAGCTTGAAACGATACGAAGACCATAGTGGTGCATCATATAGCTGGACTGCAGGTTTTACAGAATAATCTAATCTTTTTAAATAAAAAAGAATACAATTAATAATCATACCTATTTCTTTATTTGTCTTTCTGTCTCGTCAAAGAGACAAAAGATGTGTAGTATTGCAATTTGTTAAATAGCACTTCTTTTATGTATAGACAGATTCTAAACTACATTTTACATGGGCGGACATCTAGTATGTTATTCAGATGTAAAGTGCACCAGGAAATGCTTAAAAATTTAAACATCTACAAGTCCTAGAAAAAATTAAGCGCACAAAGAAAAGGATAAAAAATACCTACATACCTCTCAGCATCAGTGTCTGCTTGAAGATCGGCCAGCGAAACTTCAAATACACGGCCTTTCAGTCCTTCCGAAGCGATTTTGGTACCCTTAAATGAAATTATAAAATTTGTCAATGGCAATCTTAACTATAATATTAGAAAAAGTTGGTTGGTATATGATTTCAGTGGTAAATCAAAAGGGAACAGAATTTTTCATCAGGTCTGTATCATTGCGAGCTAGGTGTGTCATCATTGTAGTACTTATATGGAATTTTAATATTTATAACTGGTGATTTAATATTAGTTATATTATGTGCTAATTTCAAATATTTCATTGACAAACCATGTTGTGTGTAGCCCAGTTTGCATTTGATTGTATTGCACTGATTAGTATGTGAAGATGTTAGTAGCAATACTTGGATTCACACAAATCAGTGCCTGTCCAAATTGAACATGATACTTGCACTTAACAGTACTAAATCAAAATGCAATTTGGGCTTATGTTAATTGGTATATAATAAATATAAATATATTGGGACTAATCACATAGATTGAGATAGCCCCAAAGTAAGTTTGAGACTTGTGTTATGGGATAATAACTCAACAATACTAAATTTTATAACCAACACATATATAGATAAACATCCAAGACCCAGGCCAATCAGAAAAAGATCATTTTCCATCATGACCCGACCAGGGATCGAACCCGGGACCTCTCGGTTCAGAGGCAAGCACTTTACCACTGTGCCACCGAGGTTGTCAATACGGTTGTTACTATAGTTATCTTTACAATTTTTCATGACATGTGGCATATATTTACATTTGTGGATTTATTGTTGAAGTATGCTGTTGATTTTCTTAAATTTACTTATTGTTCAACAGATAACTCAATAACTCAAATAAATTACCAAGTTTTTACCTACATTATTGTTACATCCAATCTCGTTTATAACGTGGCAAAAGGACTGTTGACCAAGCTCACCTATTATGTCTACATTTATAGCTCGAAATCATGGGCATGGTAATTATCTAAATACGATAGGTAAGCATGATTTACAGTCCCAAAAATTTTGACGCCATTACAAAATCGAAACTCACACCAAAATTAATCACGATGTGACTTTTAAAGCATCTTTACTGTGGTTTCAAAAAACAGGTAGGTACGTACCTAGGCACTAAAAAACACATCCCTACCTTTTAGGTTATGATAGCATCCGAATAATAAAAACCTTACCTGGGTACGGTTGACGAGGGTGGTTCCCACCTGTCTCTTGGTGAACATAGACGGGGCCTTAACATCATACCAGTCTTTACGAGTGAAGGGATCAACACTGAAAATGGAAGTCAAAAGTTAACCTCAACATATAGACGTACAAAACACATGGAACTTCACAAGTTTACAACTCGCCATATATTCAAACATAAGCATCCGCTAACAAACGAATTGAAAATCACCATAGAAATGCCAAAGCCTAAGAAGAAAACTGATATTTCTCAAAAAGTTCCAACACACGAGACCAAACATTTGTATCAATATAAATCACAACAATCACAAATATCACAGGTTTCTAAAAGTTGTTGGTTGATAGGATATCGATGTACCGAATAGATTTTGACTGTATTGCTAACTTACATCTTCTTCTTCACACCTTTCTTTCCGCCTTTCGAGAGGCCTTTATTTTTACCGACCGCCATGTTCAAACACAAACTTTGGAAAGAATCTGAAATTGACAGACTTGACAGTTGTTTATGACCGGCCTAGATTTCATTGGTTGGTTAGTGGACTTGAGAGATGTTGCCAGATATAAGAATTTAAGATTACCTGAAACCTACTAGTAAATGATAGGTGTTTTCAGGAAGAAAATCTTATTATTACTAACCGGATTATTAATAACAATAATAAACTGGTCGAGAAAACTTTGAGAATGGTTTAAAAATATAATCTGTTGTTATCTGTCACTACAACAGAAAAAGCAGACATGTAATAAAAAACAAGTACATATCGTTTTTCTATAAATGAATATTTTTCTCCAACGACTAAACTTCAACTTTTGACCTAATTGTTTTGATTGGACATTTGTGGCGTTGAATAATTATTTTAAGCAAAATCGATTGATTATTCTGAATATATTTCTCCCGAAATATTGGGAAATTTATAAGAAATGGCAACTTTGCAATCATAGACAATATTATATTTTTCTTTACATTTCACCATTTTTGTGACAATGACCGAAACGAGTACCTAACCAAACCAAAAAAAACCTTTTGAATTTGTGGAAAGAAAACTGTAGACCTCGTCAATGTCATATCTTTCATTTCACAAACGTACAAGAAAGTGATGAGATATATTGAGAAATAAAGCAGAAGAAACGAGACAGAGAGCAGTCATCTGTTGTCTGTCCTTCATCACGTGCCTGGCTCCATCTAATCTGCCACGTTATGGAAATAGCACAGACATATAAGCATAATTAGGTGGATTGGGTCGGGAAGTTGTAACGTAGATACCTACCTAGCTTTCTCATTTGGTTGGTTATATTCATCCGTCGTGTACCTATATTCTTGATGTGGAAATGAAAAACGTTATTTTTTTAATGAAATACAAAAAGCTATTGAATCATTTCCATGGATCTAATAGGTAGTTCGTACGAAGTACTTACCACAGAGTACTTTCTATTTATAAAGAAAGTATTTACTAAATCCATGATCATTTCATACCATTCATGATATTATATTTCATTCATTTAATTAAATTCATTCATTCATTCAAATTAGTAATTTCTATTCCGCAAGTTAGTCAGTCAGTGTCCTGTCATATCAGTCATTCATTATCTGTCATTGTGGGAGGCTGTGTTGAATTTGTGTAATTTTATTATACGTTAATGTATATGTAGCGGCATTTCTCGATTTTCCATTATTTCTGTTGAAATTCCATTTAGTTTAATTGAACGGCTGTGTTGTAATGAGTGTTTAAATTAGATTACTGTCGAAAATGGGTGCAAAAGTATCTAGAACGGATTTCGAATGGGTATACACGGAGGAACCTCATGCCAGTCGCCGAAAAATTATTCTAGGTATGTTATTACGTCATGTATATACTAAGTAAACTGTTTAGGCAATACTAACAATTGGTTTATGATGATAATTCATATTGTTACCTCTGGAAACAATTTCAAATGCACAGGAAAGTCATGGGGACAAGTCATTAATTTGGGACATGCTATTTTGTAACCATCAAGTTTTTAGTGACATCTAATTATTGAAATCGAACGGCACATCACATTATTACATTTCACATGCGACAGTTTTCTCCTGTATTTTGTAGTATGTGTTCGCCAAAAATTCAGTGGATATTCAAAAACCCAATCGAATAAAGGCGCAGTGCAGTTAGCAGATTAGTATAAATAAACCTTTATATTGTATTCTTTACATTTCTAGCGTACTAGATTTTGTTCGCGACTCCGTACGCGTGTAAATAATAACGTTTTGTGGGAAATTTGGGAAATCAAGCTCAACATTCCCCAAAGAATCAACATATGTACAAAAAAAAATGTAACACCTATTGAGGTTCATTCTGTCTCTTTTCCATGATGTCCACTGATTTTAAAATGTCCCTTCTCCAAAATGTCCAATTCCCAAAATTTCGAAATAAATACAGCACTTGTCTATGAGTAGAAATCCTAGAATTTCACCTTGTAGCTGAGGGGGATACCTTTCATCCCAAAAGAAAGTACCTGCATTGTGTTCCTTAATAAAAATGTGCAGGTAAAGCTGTGGGCAATAGCTTGTTGCCTATAAAACTGTTATCACCACTTTACACCACATTAATGCTGTGTAAATGGTATTTTCCTTATCAAATCCATTGTATTATTGATATTATTGCAATATATTCCCACAAATGTATTACTAGCGACCGCCTGTGACTTTATACAACTGCACTACATTACAGTCATATTGTGTCATTCAGTGGATTGAAACATACAATAACTTGGCACTAATATTTTAGTAAAGTGGTTTTCCAGTTGTCTAAATTGTATAACAATCCGTCCAGTAGATTTTGCATGAAGAGTAACAATCATACATAAAAACTTACATCCTCACAAACTTTCGCATTTATAATTATTATTAGTACGAGTTATCTAAAAAACAATGAAAACTGCATCAAAATATGTTGTGTTTTAATAGAAGAAAGCTTGGAAAAAGGCAGACAGATAATATGTATGTAGTGATTGTGACCACTCCATAATCCTATAAATTTATAAATGAAAGATCTATCCTCCCATGGAGTGGACATATGAGGCGGCAAAGTGACACAGCCTTGGCAGTTTATAGGCTACAATAGCATTCCCGAGGAGGGTAGACGTCAGGCAGGCGACCGGTTGTAAAATCACAGCTGCATCTTCAAGGGTTAATTTTTTATGCTCACCGCTTGCAGCTTCATAGTCCCGAATGTAACCGGGAGAATGAGGGAAAAATTAATGATTCAGTTTATATTGCTTTAAAATATATCCCTAGACCTTCCTCAGGAATCACTCTATCTATTGGTGAAAACCGCATGAAAATCCAAGTTTTTTAGTTTATGGCAAACAGACAGACAGACGCGGTAAAGGACTTTGTTTTATAATATGTAAAGATAAGGATATCTTCTTTGAAGCCACAGTGTAATAATATAGAGTACTGAAGCAGTGAGCTCAGACACAAACATTTGTTTTCATCTAATCTCGACAAACAAGATAATAAGAGCGAAATTTTATGCCGGCTACACACGCTCGCCGAACTCCGACAGATGCCGACTCGAATGGATGAACATTGCGCAGTTTGTATGAGAGCTTCTATTTGTACCGCAATGAAAAACCAGCTATGTATGTACGTAATTGGCAGAATGTTAATGGGAAATAGTACCTTTTATCTTTTGTGTTAGAGATATAATTATATCGAGAGATCGTTAGGGATTCAACGATATATCTGCAAACCGATAATATCAAAGTAAAATATCGATATTTGCGCTATAACGATACAATAATATCGATATCATACCTATTATAGATAAACGATTGACGACCTCGGTGGCGCAGTGGTAAAGTGCTTGCCTCTTAACCAAGAGGTCCCGGGTTCGATCCCCGGTCGGGTCATGATGGAAAATGATATTTTTCTGATTGGCCCGGGTCTTGGATGTTTCTGTATATGTTATAAAATATAGTATCATTGAGTTAGTATCCCATAACACAAGTCTAGAACTTACTTTGGGGCTAGCTCAATCTGTGTAATTTGTCCTAATATATTTATTTATATATTTATATTTATAGAAAAAAGAACGATAATTCACGACTTTAGATATGGCTGTATATATGCTTTGAACCTTTTCTTTATTCACTATTTTTTCGCACTAATTAAAGTATATTAGAAATGCAAAATTAACTCCAAAAATGTTAATTTGTCACGTCATAGCACATCATTGTCATACAAGTGCTATATTTATTTGTTTTTGACATTAGACAAAGTCATGGAATTAGTACCTATAAGCTAACAAAAATGTGACTTGTTTTGTTTCTCTTTTCTTTCGTTCTTCTCATTGTGGCGTAGTCTTGTGGACAATCCCAAATCACAAATGAGGTAGACGTACTTATATTTTCGATCACTGCGTATTATTTTATAATAAAATGACATTTCTATTAACATTTAAATAAATTCGATATTGTCGACCAAAATCATCGATATTATCAACTATCGATAATTTCATCGGCTCGATGCCCTAGTAATCGTATCGATCTCGGCTGTTATAATAAATTTTTGATGTACTCTTCCTTTTAGTGTAGGTACTGAAATAAGTGTAATTAGAAATAGTTTAGTTAAGATGAGTGTAAACAGGTTAGAGTTATCATACAGTTCACCGAACTTTGGTGGATTAGGGTACCTAATACCAACAATAAGTAGTTGCTGGTATTTTAGGCGTATTCCAATTAACCCCAAAGCCATTGTTTTCAAAACTTAATCTTTCATATATTCATTCCACTACAGCCCCCGAAGTCACATAATAGCTATTGCACTAAACTATTGTTTGACCACATATTATCCTACATCCATATCCTTACACATAAAACAAAGACCACTGCAGCGTCTTGTCTGTTCGCGATAAACTCAAAAACTTCGTGCGGTTTTCACCAATGGATAGTGTGATTCTTGTATTTTTACCCAAGCGAAGCCGAGACGATTAATAAAATTATTATGTACAGGTTGACTCACTTTCGTATTTATAATATTAGTTAGGATTAGGAATAAGGTAGACAGGTAGCTTCTGTCTCTGAATGCGTTTATATCAGCAGCATTGAAGTTTTAAGTATTTTTTTTAACGTCAATAACTGATGTATTCCTTAGTTATTTGAATAAAGAATTTTTAATTTGAATTTTTAATTTGAAACTGACACGACTACATTACCTGAAAAATTTATTTACGTAAGAAAAGGATAATGTTATATGATTTGACCTTGTATGAATGAGTAAGTCACATTGTGTAAGCATCCATACTAATATTATAAATGCGAAAATCTGTCTGTCCCAATTCCACTTTTGATGAAATTTGGTATTCGTGTTTTAAAAGAATCCCGTACAAACATAGGCATACTTTTTTCAAAAATCAACCCCCCAATGACTGTAATGGGGGGTGAAAGTTTGTATGAAAATCATGTCAGAGAAATTCACTCGCGCGAAACCGCAGGCAAAAGCTAGTTGACAAATAGGTAATTAGTTACGAGCGGACGCACAAAATTAACGCGGACGTAGCCGCGGGCGATAGCTTGTAATTATTACATCGTGTACTTAATTATAAAACGGATGAATTATTAGTGACATTTACTTAGGTATATCGTTTTGATTTTATTTAGATATATCTTAGTACTTTTTACATGTATGTGTATGTGTATTAGTCAAATTGGTACTTAGCTACTTCTGTCGAGATCCAACTGAACAATACAATGCCACATCGTTTGCCTCAAGTCTTAACAAGCCCATTCATTAGTTACAATTAGAAGCGAGCCGCGAATGTTCTAAAAGGTTGTTCACTACGTCAGATTGTGTAAGCGGGATGCCTTTAGGTGACTCGAATAAAATCTGACACCATCGAATAACCAACACAGTCTAAGAAGAATAACGTGAAGATGGGTGAAGATGTGACGTGCCATGTTGTTTTAAATGTGCCCTAAAAAAGTGTCAACTCAATCCCTTGAAATAATGAATGGGTTCTCACAGCGTTTCGACCGCTGCGGCCGCGCTGTCATTACGATCTGTCAATTTTCTTGAGGAAGGAATAATTTCCAAAATCAATCTATACTAGGTATTATTATAAAGAGGTAAGCGTTTGTGAGTTTGTATGTTTGAGGCTGGTAATCTCAGAAACTACCGAACCTATTTCAAAAAATATTTTATGATTATAAAGGTACATTATCTAAGATTGCTATAGGCTATTACTTTATCTCAAAATTTCCACGCGATCGAAGCCCCGGGCAACATCTAGTCATTTCATAAAACTGACATTACCACTGTACAGAATTATTGTAAAGTCAGATAGTAAATTAATTATTGTAAAGACAATAATTGTTGTTAAAATTTGAAAAATTGTAATGACAGCGCGCCCGCAGTGGTCGAAACGCTTTGAGATCCACTCGAATATAAACTTGATTCAGTTGAAATTTTCATACGCGCACAGAAACGATTTCGCGATTTTCATACGCGGAAAGAGTGTCAAATTTGACTTAATGGCACCTTAACTATATACGTCTTCTTCGGAATAAGTGGTAATTTAAATTTATGAAAAGGAAAGTTATCGGCTCGAACCATATCTGGTGAATAAGGTGGTTGCCCGGTCGTATTTGTTTAATATTTGTTCAAATATCCGTTCACAATGATGCTTTGTGCGAAGGCGCATTTACGTGGTGCAAATTCCAACAATTATTATCTACAGTTTTTTTTACACAACCTTTTTCGTCGCCTTTTTCGTCGAATTACGCTTAAATATTATTCTTTATTTACCTTTCATTTCTATCTATTTATCATTCATTACCTATCTCACTATAGTTTAAGTGACAATTTCGTTCACTTTTGTGATGTTAAGTGCAGTTTCAGACATTCTGATGGCCTACCAAAGCGGGGCCTACATTTCATCCGTTATTGAACTCGATGTACCAAGTGTATGCACGTGTTTTTAATAAAGTCTATTCACCGCAAGACTTCTGTAACATTTTCAGTGATTAAGAATATAAAATTCCATTGGAGATTCAAAATTCAAGAAGATAACTTATATTTTAATCTACTTATTAATATCTAATGCAAGCATTTTCGTTTCTTCAGAAATATCAGGGCTAGCTCTAATCTGTGTGATTTGTCCTAATATATTTATTTATTCATATATAATATTTGTCATGATTGGCCTCGGTGGCGCAGTGGTAAAGTGAGTGCCTCTGAACCGAGAGGTCCCGAGTTCGATCCCCGGTCGTATCATGATGGAAAATGATCTTTTTCTGTTTGGCCCTGGTTTTGTATGTTTATCTATATAGGTGTGTAATAAATATGTTATAAAATATAGCGTCGTTGAGTTAGTATCCCATAGCACAAGTCTAGAACTTACTTTGGAGCTAGCGCAATCTGTGTAATATATATTTATATTTCCCAGCTAATTTTGACACAGACCCTTCGCAGGCAAGCTAAGCAACTGTTTTCAAAAAACAATTCAGGCTTGAAATAAAACTAACAGACTTTGGCGCAAAGTGCCAACGGAACCACTTGTCTTAATTAATAGAATAAAGAAACACGTGTACGACCGGCACGTGATGTGTCATCAGTCATCCTCGTCACATCAAATCGTATTGATTGTTGCTCGTCGCTGGGCTTCGAATTTGGATTATTCTTCTCCCATTTAAATCACTGTATCTATTGAAAAAACTCGCATCAAAATCCGTTGCGTAGTTTCAAAGTTCTTAGCATATATACGGACAGATAGATAGCGATTTTGTTTTATAGATACTTATGTAGTGTTGACCGAAGAGTCAAATATAGCTTGAAATCGTAAGTGGCGGCTGTCGGTAACTAAAAGTGAATCCCCAATTAGCATCCAAACATTATGAATCATAGAAAGTCGCACAATCTGCGCACAATCACCCTGGTTTAAGCTCGACGCACACACAACACTGCTACCATACCTAACAGCTACAATTTTTATTTATTTATGTATATCCCACTGCTTCCCCAAAGCCTCCCCACTTTCCTTCACATAACCCTGGTCTTTTCCATTTCTCGGACATCTGAAGCGGTGGTGGTGTAATGGTTAAGACGCCCGCCTGTGGATCGATAGGTCTCAGGTTCGTATCCTACTCGTGCCACATGAGTTACCAATCTAACTCATTTACATATAGTAGTTTTCGTAGACCACCACTTGTTCCCGGTGAAGGAAAACATCGTGAGGGAACCTGCACACTGGTGGACAGTTTAGTTCACTAGTATGTACGCGACTATCTGCCACTAGATGGCGGTAAGTAGTCGTAAAAGTCATGTCAGATGCCTTTAGGCGACTTGAATGAAATCTGACACCAGTGTTACTAATAACACACTCGATATGACGATGATCCATTCATCTCTTGTCGAATCTTTTTTTATGAAAATAATATTCAAAATAAAATTACCTTCTAGCATGATAAGGACCAACCCTAGTTAAATGAGTTTGTATCTTTTTGAGAAATGTATATATAATTTAAAATTGCACATTTGATTTTCAGTTAATAATATCACGCTGAGCGGGAAATGTTTTATTTAGCTTTCATCCCATGTAACTTTGCAGGTATCCTATTTTCAAGGGTAATTTGTTTCCCATTATCTATTTAGTGTGCGGTGGCCCTAAAAATTATCATTGCATTCGGTGAATAGTGTTTTAGTATGAGAATCGTAATGCTAACATAGTTAACACGCCAATTACCGTGACTCAGACTGTGTTATCACGGCTCTGAACATCTGGCGAATAGACGCGATTTTTTTTACTATCGCCTTAATAATCTATCTTACAAATAATTTAATTTCAATCGCAAAATAGAATTAACAATAAATACAAAATTATATATTGATTTAAACTAAAAACTATCTATCTATCTTAAAATATTATTTATCTATAATCCTAACAATATTATGTTGTTAACGCTTAACAATATATGCGAAAGTTTGTTGGTTTGTTTGTTACCACTTCACGCTCCCAACTACTCAACCAATCTTTTTGAAATTTTGCAAACATGTAGTTCGAATCACGGAGAAGGACATATGGTTCCTCTCATTCCGGAAAAAATAACTGTTCCCGTGGGAAAATTACGCGGGCGAAAGCTATTTGTGATTTTGCAAATAAATACGCAATTTTCGTAGGCTTTTAGTTTTCTGACACTTCCTTCACCTGTCCTAGGCCACACAGACAGCGATTTGTTCCATACAATCACACTGACGTGCCTTCAATGAGATGGCCGGGCGTTATAATGGAAAGTCACAGGTCGTACAGTCGACAGCACATCAAGTTATACCTTACATGAACCTCTATGGTACGGTAATAGCGGTGATTTTGCAATTGATTTGGGCAGGTTGATGTGCTTTTGACTGTCATCATTATATCGAGTGTATTATTGCTAACACTGGTGTCAGATTTTATTCAAATCGCCTAAAGGCATATAAAAATGACTTTTACGACTACTTTCCGCCATCTAGTGGCAGGTAGTCGCATACACACTAGGGAACTAAACTGTCGACCAGTGTGCAGGTTTCCTCACGATGTTTTCCTTCACCGGAAGCAAATGGTGGTCGATTAAAAATACTATGAGTCAGATTGGTATACAAACTCATGTGGCACGAGTAGGATATGAACCTGATACCTTTCGATCCACAGGCGGGCGTCTTAACCATTACACCACCTCTTCTGACTGTAATGTACATGGAAAGAGAGGCCCTTAGCTGCTCAGCGGTGGGGGGAAGGTGGTGAAATTATGATGACGACTGTCTGCCTCTCACTCTCTCTCTTATATGAGCGACAGGGAGCGAACTCATATATCTCTATACAAACAAAAGCAATCCGGCCATGCCGCTTCCACCTGGTTCGGGCAGAAGGGCCAAACTCAAATGTTGGCTTGATATCGTCCAACGTATTGGCATCCAGACATTGTGGAAATTTAATCTTTATGACAACGCGAGTAGGTCTAGTTTGCAATGTCACTATTTTGATATTTGTTATTTGTAATCATTTCAGTTAACATACCTTGAAAATATATGGTGTTGATAATACCACTACTCAACAATGTGACTATAGTTATGATATTTAAGTACGTGTGATACGTCATACCGCCTACGGGCGGCGGTAGTCACGTATGCACAGTGGCGTAGCTACCGTAGGTCTCGATGGGACGGTGCCCAGGGGCCCTAAAGCTCAGGCAGCCCCCGCGAACAATGATATTCATATTCATTTAACTATTTGCTAAATTTAAATTATTCAATTTATTAAATAAATTTGTTAAATTGAACTTGTGAAAATCTCCCAGTAAGTATTATATTTTACCAATTTACCTACATTTTGATTTTGATAATAACCTGAAGTACGCCGAATACAGAACAAACTTGGGCCCTAGTTCAACTCTTTTGAACACACAAACTCCTAGCTATGCCACCGAGTGTGCATTTGATATCGTGAAACAGAAATTAGTTTGCTGTAATTGTTTTTTTTAGCACAACGCCTCGCCCATATACTAATGGGTCATAATTATATTTCTAATTAGGAGTAGCTCTTTAGGAGGTTTTATGTTAGTCTTTTTGCAATGAAATGAAACGAAATTTCTGCTACTGCCGTTTGTCATACAGAGTTTAAATTTCCCACGTCGCTTCAGTTTCCATGACAATGCATGTCACCCAGAATCGGCTCCCAACGAGGGAACTCCTCAACAGCACGTACTTGGGATTTTTGTCAGGCGATATTTATATATATATATGTGGGAGGGTCTAAATAAAATAATATTTTATGTTAACTCTGCATTCTTTTATTATTAAATCACAAAGAAAAAAAATCTTACGCACTTCACAATGTCCTGTCTTATATCTTATGTCTGTCATTCTTTTTTTTTTTTTAGAGCGAGCTAGCTACATCCGCTCGTTCGGAAACCATCAACTTCCGAATTAGCCTTTCTTAGCGTTCAGAAATTAATTAACAAAAAAAAAATCCTACAGCTCGGCCATTCTGCTGTTCAGTCTGACCCCAGACTGAGTCTAGTTACAAACCAAAAATTGTAAATTAATATTAAATAAAAGTAAATTAATATTTCACATACAGATTGACTAATTCTACTACAACATTTTAAATTTGAAACTTATTTATAGACTTAACATTGAATTCCAAGCAAAAAGCTATTACCCTTTACAATATAGGACAAACTAAGTTAAAGTAGTAAATGCAGTAACATTATTTTATAATTTTTACTCTCAGCAAAAAATAAATCCAACATCAGCTAACAGTTTAAAAACATGTGTAGTATACCCAAGACCATACCATACATATGTTGTTTCATACACCTTTATGACAAAAGTAGAAATATAAAATAAAATGTTGAACTAAGGCCATCTTTTCATGAAATCAACTACAGTTGATGTGTTAATAGGTCCCTCCTTTCCCCTATCAACTTTTTCCACTTCATATCTATCCTTCCCTAACTCCCTCTTAACTCTGTATGGACCAAAATATTTAGGTTTTAATTTTAACGCATTTCCAAATTGTGTACGCTGGATCGCTACAAGATCGCCCTGCTTATACTTCTCTCCCTCCTTCCTCTTCTTATTATAATGCTTTCGATTTTCTTCTTGTATTCTTAATATTTGTGCTTTAGCTTCTTTTCTCGATTCATCTCTTTTTTCCATGAATTCGGCTCTATTTTCTTCTTCCAAAAGTTCTATAATTTTTATATCTTCCTTAATTTTCATTTTTACACCAGTCAGCAACTCGAAAGGGGTAGTGTTGATTGATCTTTGATATGTACCATTGACGACTCGCTGCAGCTTACTAACATATTTATACCAATGTCCAGGTTCTTCAATACACATCTTAGTTAAGGTTGAAATGATGATGCGGTTCATACGTTCCACCTGTCCGTTTCCACGTGGAACTCCTGTTGTTATAATGATGTGTTCAATTTGTTCTAGAAGGCAATATTCTGCAAACTCATTCCCAGTGAAAGCTGTTCCCCGATCAGTTATTATTCTTCGTGGATTACCATAATCTTTTTGATGAAATTTTAATTTTTCTATAGTCTCCTTTGCAGTCACAGTTTTAACGGGATAAATCCATACAAACTTAGTAAACCCATCTATAACAGTAAGTATATAGTTATACATCTTCTTAGTTGCATCTAATGGTCCTAGGTGGTCACAATGCAGTGTATCCAGTGGTAAATCTCCCTTATCTATAGGATTTAACCACCCTTCTTTTTTTCCAGATTTTCTAGAAGCCAGAATACACGGAACACATGTAGAAATAACTTTGTCAATCTTATATTCCAACTTTGATATGTAATACTCTTTCTCTATAAGATCTTTCACCTTCTTCTTCCCAAAATGTCCCATTCCGTGCACTCTCTTGATATTTTCTACATCCATAATTTCAGGAACCACTAGTTTCTTCTCTATGCCTTTATAAACCACTCCACTTTCTAAATAATAGTCTTCATATTCCTTTTCTTTAAGTATTGCAGCTATTGTCTTCAGTTTTTCATCCTCATCTTGTGCCTTCTTAATCCTAGCATGCAATTCCACATTCACCAAACATATATTTCGGCTTAGGGCATCGACATGCTGCATCTTCTGACCGGCTCTATGTTCTATAGAAAAATCAAAATCCTGGAGATACAAAATCCATCGGGCAACCTTAGCCGGAACATCCTTCTTGTTTAAAGTCTTCTGAAAAGCTTCACAATCTGTTACAATCTTGAAATGTATCCCAATAAGATATCTTCTAAATTTTTTGACACCTTCAATAACTGCTAAAGCTTCAAGCTCATAACTGCTGCATTTTTGTTGAGGCTCAGTAGTTTTTCTGCTCATGTAATGAACTGGATGCAATTTCCCATCGTAAGAGTCTCTCTGCATTAAAATGGCTGCATACCCGTACTTGGATGCATCGGTATGTAACTCAGTTTCCAAATGAATGTCAAAAATTCTTAAAACAGGTTCACAACACAACCTTGACTTTAATTCCTCAAATGCTTGAATTTGTTCTTCTCCAAACTGGAATTCACCCTTCTTCTTGAGTAAATCAGTTAGAGGCTTAGCTATCATAGCATAATTATTGATAAATTTTCTAAAGTATGAGGTGAGCCCTATATAACTCTGTACATCCTTTAAATTCCTTGGCAGGGGATAAGTCTTCACCGCTTTAATCTTCTCACTGGAAGGCTTCACTGTTCCATTAGAAATGTTGTGTCCTAAATATTGAACTGAGGTTTGTAGTAACTGTGTTTTTTTCCAATTTATTTCCAAACCATATTCAGAGGCCACCTTCAATACTTCTTTAAGTCTTGAGATTCCTTCTTCTTCATTATTTGATAAAATTATCAAATCGTCGATAAATATTAAAACTATTCCTTGTCTTATGAAGTCGGAAAATATTATGTTTATGTAACGAGTGAAGTACTTCGGGCAAACAGATAGTCCAAATGGAGCCCGCAAGAATTCATACTGTCCTTCTGGATTACTCGTAACAAATGCAGTATATTTTACAGAGTCTTCCTCAATTGGTAGGTGGAAAAATCCATTTTTTAAATCTAATGTACTGAAAATGTTGACATTGCTCAATTTATCAATGTGGTCGTCAATAACAGGAAGTGGATATTCATCCTTTACCATCTTTTCATTAATCTTCCTGTAATCAACACATACTCTGGTGCCTCCATCTTTTTTCTTAACGAGAACCAAAGGACTTGCATACTCTGAAAAACTTGGACGAATTATGTTCTTTGATAACCACTCTTCAACTTGCTGTTTTACTATATTTTCTTCAGCTAAAGCTAACCTTCTTGGCCGTTGTGTGACAGGAACGTCATCTTTTAAAACTATTTTCAACTTTATGGGAGCATCTCTAATCTTCTTAGGTGTATAATTATGTATAATTTCCTGTACTGAAGGGCGTTCATCACTGAGACTGGAAAATAAACAAATATTATGTAAATAGGAACTATCATAACACTGAGGCCTTATTTCAACAGAACCCTTGTTAATGACTGTTATGGTATTGACCAAAAACGGTTGTCCTAAAATTATGTCATATGGTATAGCATGGTCAGGCACAATATGAAAACCAATGTGATAACTGTGGTGATCTATAACCACGTCAATCTCGAAAGTACCGATTGAAAACACTTTGCAAGTACCCAGACCAGTAAGTAACATTTTTTCAGGCTTATAAGTAGAACCTAGCTTCTTATACAATTCAAAAGTAACTAAATTTAAATCACTTCCCGTATCAATCAAGCAATGCACCATAATATTACCAATTTTCACGAGTTTTACACTTTTATTTAGAATACGCTTTGCTTTGTTTATATTTAGTACCCGCCCACGTTGACACCTGTCACGAATGTCAATGTCACACTGATTACTGGATGACGGAAAATGAACATGGCCGAACGAACTAGACTTGGTGATTTGATCACTCACCCTCGCTGACGCTTCCGGTTCACCGTCGCTCTCTTCATTCACTAGGTCAGAATTGCCAACCTCTTGTGACGTCACGAACATGGATTTTCGAATGCTCCTTGCGCCGCC
Organism: Plodia interpunctella; assembly: GCF_027563975.2. NCBI lineage: Eukaryota > Metazoa > Arthropoda > Insecta > Lepidoptera > Pyralidae > Plodia > Plodia interpunctella. Next base: position 2,071,413 of record NC_071321.1, read on the forward strand.
ATTGTTTGATGATTTTTCAGTGGGATTTTCTGTCTTGCAATTCGTTGCTATATGCCCGTACTCGTTACACTTGAAGCATTTTACACCTTTCAAGCAGCTTGTTGATGTATGCCCCTTTTCGCCACACTTATAGCAGCGCAGGAATTGCTTAACTTGTCCGCCTTCCTTTGGTTTTTTATCACTCTCTTCTTTCTCAGACTTCTCGCGTAACGGCTTCTTTAACGTCTTTCTCTTAAACGACTCGTACAGAGCCAGCTTTTCTTTGAGCACCGGGTATGAGGTTACTCCATAAAACAATAATTTGTTGGACTCGTAGTCTATTATACCGTCTATGATATATTGTATCGACACATAGTCTGGGAATTTCGCCCTTTTTCCTAATTCTTTCATAACAAGCATGTATTGATAATATGACTCGTTGCTCCGCTTCTTACGGGTGCTCATCATCTCGTGCATTTGCTTACTGTTAACCGCCTCAGGAAATTCTTTTAAGAGCGCTGTTTTCAGTTCCTCGTAATTTTTAAAAGCTTTTTCCGTCCTCAGCCACAATTCAGCCGTGCCGCCCAGGCACCGGCGAGCAATTATTAACTTTTGCTGCGGGGTCCACCCGAATATCTCTGCGTTATCCTCCAGGTCTTGTGTCCACCTCGCCGACGAATAAGTCATATCGTCGCCAGTGAACTTGGGTATGGAGTCCACCACGTTCATCAGATTACCGACCTTGTTGCTATCGTTTTTATCGTCGTCAGGCATCTTTTCGTTTGTTTGCACGTAGTCCGCGTCTTCTTGCTAACCTCGTTCGTTTTTATTTTTGGTTACCGGCCGGTGAAACGTGCAAGCCACTAATCCAATTATTGTGATGTAAGTCTTCCGAATTATTTAGACCCAATATTATCCCGGACGAGAATTTTGTGGGAGGGTCTAAATAAAATAATATTTTATGTTAACTCTGCATTCTTTTATTATTAAATCACAAAGAAAAAAAATCTTACGCACTTCACAATGTCCTGTCTTATATCTTATGTCTGTCATTCTTTTTTTTTTTTTAGAGCGAGCTAGCTACATCCGCTCGTTCGGAAACCATCAACTTCCGAATTAGCCTTTCTTAGCGTTCAGAAATTAATTAACAAAAAAAAAATCCTACATATATATATTTGCCACAAGATCTCTCTCAGTTAAAATGCTAGTATAGATATAGTAATGCAGGTATAGATTTTGCCTGAAAGAAAGAGTAAGAAACATGTACGCATTTATACAGTTAGTAGGATTATTCTCAAGTAGGTAAATGACTGCTTTGTCTTGAGAAACAACCTAATACTTGATAATGTTTGTTGCAGAGAAATACCCGGAAATAAAACAGCTCTTTGGCTACGACCCGCTGTTCAAATGGGTGGTTACGGGCATGGTGCTAACACAGATAGCTATGCTGCCTTTAGTCCAACACCTGAGCTGGCCCGTCATGTTGCTGCTGGCGTACTGCTTCGGCGGGGTCATCAACCACTCTCTCATGTTAGGTGAGTACGTGACGACATCCAGTGTGCCACATGCATAACGCCGAAATGATGGTTAAAAGCAGCGACGGCGCTATGATCGAACTGACTAGTCTAAAACGCGCAGTTGAAGTTTTCAAGGGTGGATGCATAAATACAACCTCCGACATGACTGTGCCATTTCAGTTTATATTCAACATTGGATTCATTTATTGCAATGTCACAAGTGGAAATGTTAGATGTTACATAGACAATAAGTAAGTACAGGTGACGCCCTGCGAGGGCGCAGCGAACATTGGGGCAGATAGATGCCATTTACTTAAATATTTAACATTGTTAATTGTCATGCATTAAACAATTAAATTATTAAAAATGAATTACAATCGGTCCAGTAGATTTTGCGTGAAAGAGTAACAAATATCCTCGCAATCTTTCGCATTTATAATATCATTATTAGGACATTTATTATTTTTATTTTTTTGTTTACTTAGGCATTTATGATATTACAAGAAGTTGCCCGGGGCTTTGTTCCCGTGGGAATTTTAAAATAAAATGATAAGTGGTTCGGAGGAGACGTCCGCCGCAGCTGGTGGTGCCCGCCGCTAGGACTAATCCGCTGGCCAAAATGGCTTTTACGCGAGGTTTTAAAACCATTAATATGGTCCATGGGCGAGTCGATATATTCTCGTGCGCCTTGAGTGAATTCACAAGAGTCCCTTTATTTGTCATTTGTTATGTGTTGTAATTAATAGTATATAAGTCTGCACTATCACATTAGGTGTATACCTGTAATGGTAGTTGTATGAATGAATAAATAAATAAATAAAATATAGCCTATAGAATCTTTAATAAATAATGTACCTTTCTAATGGTGAAAGAATTTTTGAAATCGGTCCGGTAGTTTCGGAGATTACCCGCCTCAAACATACAAACTCACAAACGCTTACCTCTTTATAATAATAGTATAGATTAGGTACTTTTTATCCCGAAATTTCCAAGGGAGCAAAGGCCCGGTGTGCAGCTAGTATAAAACATTGCAATAAAACAAAATTCAGTTTTAATCTTTACGATTGAGTGGATCGTATGGTGTTGTGGCGATCGCTAGATGGTTTATCGATAGTAAAATGACGGCAAGTAATTAAGTTTAAGTTAGCAAAAGTAGACTTTGGTACAAAGGTCGTCTGCATAGGTACCTCTCTCTCATCTATTTCTGTGGCCATAAAGCAGCGCTTGCTTTGTTGTGTTCCGGTTTGAAGGGTGACAGAGGCGGTGTGATAACAGGGTACTGTGGCAAAATATCCTAGGACATAAAGTAGGCAACACGCGTGTTACACCATTGGTGATGCAGGCGTTGATAGGCTGCGGTGACCACTTAACATCAGGTGGGCCGCATGCCTGGTAGTTTAAAAAAAGCTAAGAACTACCTTCGTCCTTTTTTTTCTCTCATCTTCGCACGTTCCCTGTTAATATGGGACTGTGACTCCGCGAAGCCCGGAGTAAAGAAAAAAAAACTCGAAAAAGAAACCCAAATGTATTCGGTTGTAATCTTACCGCCGGCCGCATGCCTGACGTGAAACATCCATAAGAATGTTACTATTTGCCTAGGCAATGTGTCCCTTGAAGACTCGGCTGTGATTTCACAACTGGCCGTCTGCCTGATCAATCCTCCTTGGAATTAATATTGAGTAGGTGTTTTTAGCCGACCATGAAAAGCGGTTTCACTGTTTTTGCCTAATCGATATTCGGTCAAATTAAGAAATAACTAAATGTAAACGCTTTCATAATATTTTTTTTATTATCCGTGTACTTATACTAATATTGTTACACGCAAGTCCTGTCTGCCTTTCTGTCTGTCATGCTTTCAGATATGACATATACTTTAGCTAACTTAAACTGTCAACCAATGAACTGCAGGTTTCCTCACGATGTTTTCCTTCACCGGGGAAGCATCAAGACTCTTTCGCATCCTTATCATTACATTATTATTAGACATAGTCCTCTGCCGCATTTGTCTGTCTCATAAACTACTGAACGGATTTTCATGCGGTATTCATATTTTGATTCCTAAGGAATCAGGTGTATAATTTACTATGTGTTTGCCTGAGCGAAGTCGGGACGGGTCGCTAGTTTATAATATTAGTTTGGATATGGATCCACGGATGGAGAAGCGGTGGTGGTGTAATGGTTAAGACTGTGGCTGGAAAGGTCCCAGGTTCGAATCCTACTCGTGCCACATGAGTTTGTATACCAATCTGACTCTTGTATAGTAGCTTTCATCGACCACCACTTGCTTGATTAGGAGAGAGGAAACCTGCACACTGGTTGATTATTGTTAACTTGTGTATGAAATGGAGAAGGCAAACCACTCTATTACTAATGCCAAGAAAGTTGTTGTGTGTGTTTCATTCCACGTAATGACCACGACCCTCAGCCATGAGGAATACGACTATGAAGAAGATAATGCGCAGATAGCGTATTATTATGGCTAACGATAAGGTATTGCAGCCGGTGAGTGAAGACTGATCGCTGGCACCTAGTGCTATTGATAACAGTAATAGTGAGTGTGACTAATTCTGTTGACATGATAACAAATATTGGCAGTAAACACCGGCAGAAAATAAAATTCCAGTCCATACAGTTTTTATGGAAAAGATCGCTGGGCAACCCGAAGGTGCGATGATCCGACGAACTGACACGGTCTTCGATAAGGAATGGCAACAACTGGCGTGGAATAGAAGTGGTTGGAAACGAAGAGGGGAGGCTTTTGCCCAACAGTGGGACCTGAGAGATACATAAAAACAGTTTTTATTTCAAACTTTTTTGTTTGTTTTATGGCATCCGCGGAAGCCCAGCGCCGACATATGCTGAGCGGAGACCATTTTATTTCAAGCATTACATTTGTTTTTATTTGTACTGTGCTGTATGTTCTACTAGCTGCACCCCGGGGCTTCGCTCCCGTGGGAATTTCGGGATAAAAAGTACCCTATGTGTTATTCCAGGTTATATTCTACCCGTGTACCAAATTTCATAACAATCGGTCATGTAGATTTTGCGTGAAAGACTTAACAAACAAAGAGTAACATACACACATACATCCTCACAAACTTTCGCATTTATAATAATAGTAAGATTATGTTACGTTTTTCTTTCATTCTATCTTACTAACAATAAGTCCATTATTTATCAGGATGAGATGAGATCATGAGAGAAATAATATTACCAGAGGTCCAGAGGCTTTGGTACAAATGTTATCTGTTTCTGTCGCCACACAGAGCGCTTGCTTAAATGCGAAAGTCTGTCTGTTCCGCTTTCACGGCTAAACCGTTGGGCTGATTTTGACGAAATTTGATATACATGTAGTTGAAGAACCCCGTTCAAACATAGACTACTTTTTTTTAAAAAAAAGTAATCCCCAAATTACTGGGGGCTTCCCCAAATTTCCAAATTTCCCCAAATTACATTTACGGGGGGTGAAAATTAATGTGAAAATCAAATCTGTTCCGCTTTTGCAGAGATATTCACACACACACAGATGAAGAATTTGCAAACTCATGTTATTGAAAGAAATTCTTTCTTTAAAAATCAAAATAAAATAATTTATCAAGAAATATGTCCTTCACAGGTACTGTTTCACGTCATTTTCTAAATTGAATAATCTATACTATTATTAGAAAGAGGTAAGCGTTTGTGAGTTTGTATATTCGAGGCGGGTAATCTCCCAAGCTACCAAAAACCGATTTGAAAAATTCTTTCACCATTAGAAAGGTACATTATCTAAGATTGCTGTAGGCTATATTTTATCACAAAATTCCCACGGGAGCGAAGCACCGGGCAACATCTAGTATTTATCTCTTCAACTATGTCGCCTTTCCTCTTCCAGCGATCCACGAGATAGCTCACAATCTAGCGTTCGGACACGCTCGGCCGCTACACAACAGACTGTTTGGGTTCTTCGCTAACCTCCCCATAGGGCTGCCCGTCTCCATCAGCTTCAAGAAGTATCACTTGGAACATCACAGGGTATGTTTATTACATAGGTACCTACCTGCTTTTGCCCGTGGCTTCGCCCGCGTAAAATTTCCCACGCGAACAGTTCTATTTCTGGGGTGAAAGTCCTTCTTCATACTTCAAACTGCATGTGTGCAAAATTTCATTGGAAGAAGATTGGTCGAGTAGAATGAAGAGGTAACAAACTTACTTTCGCATTTATAATATTAGTTAGGATTAAGTTTATTATTTATGTACTACCTATCACAAAAAAGTCAAGGGACAAGTGCGAGTCAGACTCGCGTACTGAAAGGTTCCGTGAAATTCGAGTAATATTTCTTTTGTATGTACATATTTACGGTTTAAGGATTATTTTCTTGTAATTGTAAACCATCTTCACAAATTACATGATTCTAAGTCAACTGGACGTAACGCATAGGTTTTGATTTCCTTTTGAAATCGCAAAATGCTACAAAAGCGGTCATATTTTGTTGTTGACTTATTAGTCGACGACGTCGACTAATAATCAAAAAGAAAGCATCAACATTGCGTAGTTAGTATAAATCCTTTTATTTACCGCATTGAAAAACCAATCGAAGTATGCCGAATCCGGCGAAATGCTCGGCGAACTTTTCCCCGATAAAGTGGAGCCGGCATTGTAATATTATCTTTTCAATGTGTATTCCCCCAACAGTACCAAGGCGACGAGGTCATTGACACCGATCTCCCGACGCTGATAGAGGCTAAGCTCTTCAACACAACTGGTGGGAAACTTCTCTGGTTATTCCTGCAGCCATTCTTTTATACAGGTTAGTTCAATTAGTCATAGTCTCACCTTTTAGACTGCCCATATTGCCCAGACTATTGCACGCTGGAAGACTAGAATGCCCTGGTCTTGGCCTACTGCTGATCAAAATTACTAAAGTCCAATTAGTCGAATCGACACGAAGGAGTAGTGTGTGGTTTTCCCTAGACTTTACATGTAGTTTTTCAAAAGGACGTGAAAAGGTTATACACAACCGGTAACGCACGTGTGATTCAGATTGCATTCAGAACAAATATCTGGCGTGGCCCTGGCTGAAGGCGAAACTCGAGAAATGCTTGGCTTGATGTCGTCAAGGATTATATGGGTGACAATGGTCTGATTTTGGCAATCAGGATTGGATGTTATAGTAATATATCCCATTCAACTAATTTATCTTTATGAAATGAATTTCGAAAATAAGGATTTCTTTTTTGCTATTCCAATACGGAATCATAAAAATCTCAAAATTCTCTAATGTTGGTTATTTGAATGTCTATTTATTTACAGCCAAACGGTAAGGTTTACAATGAAAATGTGTTATATAAAATCAGGGCTCGTGACCACTATTTTATTCACCGAAATTACATTACCCAAAGTTATTCATAATTGCTCCACTCCGAGCGGAATTCTTTTAGGTTTAACCTGGTTTAATCAAACGAGCGCAAGACAAGTCGACGCTGTGTTTTTCTCATATCCTGTGGTCTGTGGTCGTTGGTGGACGGAAACGAACATAATTATTTTGGTATCAACTGATAATTTATACAAAATAGAAATGAAATTGCACTTGTATTGGTACCCGAAAAATTTGGGTTCTCTCCTATGAAATGTTAGAAGAGAAGCGCGAACTGATTTAAAAATTAACCTGGTATCCGAGCTCTGTATAAAACTGCGTATAAAGTGATTGTAACTTACGCCTCGAAAGTGTTAATGTCTTTCCTGCAATTTTATCTCATATAATTAATCGAAATATAAATTACTTTTTTGATGTTATTTTAATGCTAATTTGAGACCTTCTCTGTACACATATTCAGCAAATAAACCACGTTATTTCATTCCCGGCTTCGCAGGTGTCACGAGGTCTATAAACCTTCGCCCATAAACTGTCTAAATAACTGTGAAAACTGCATCAAACTCCATTGCGTAGTTAGCTAGAAACAGTGAGACGCGGAGGGGGACTTTATTTTAAGTAGTGATGGTATGGAACCCTTCTTGCGCAAGTCCGTTTCGCACTTGGCCGGTTTTATTTTAATTTATATTTTGTTATTACAGTGCGTCCACTAATGGTTCGTCCGAAGCCCCCCACTCCATTGGAGCTGATCAATTTGGTAATACAGCTGTTCTTCGATGCTGTGGTTGTCAAGTTGTATGGTGAGTTTTATCATAAAATCACACATTTTCGACTCGTCCAAACTCTCCATTGAAGCGGTTGTGGTGTAATGGTTAAGACGTGTGGCGTGCCCACCTGTGGACCGAAAGGTCCCAGGTTCAATCCTACTCATGCCACATGAGTTTGTATACCAAACTGACTCATGTATAATAGTTTTCATCGACCACCAATTGCTTCCGGTAAAGTAAAACATTGTGAGGAAACCTGCACACTGATTTATTATTAACTTGTGTGTGAAATGGAGAAGGCAGCGGCAAACCACTTCATTAATAGTGCCAAGAATATTGTTGCGTGTGTTTCATTCCACGTAATGACCACGACCCTCAGCTATGAGGAATGCGACTAAGAAGAAACGTTCCATACTAAAAGACACTAAGAAGGGACGTCACAATTAGGTAACAGGTATTGATGTGGTACTTTAATTTAATATATAGGTATGTATAAGACTAATATTTGTTAATTGACGTCCTTGGAGAAAAGGCTGCGGTGAAGTTTGTTGCGCCGCTTCTTCTTCACCTGCGCTTTGGAAGCCGGCAGTAAACTTAGTTTAAGTAATTTTTTTGACGTCAAGTGATGTATATCATCCTAAATTGAATAAAGAATTTTGAATTTGAATTTTGAATTTGAACTGTTGGAATCTGCTGCAAAAAGTAATCAAGTACATTCATTAGAGTAATTTGTTATCATTTTATTTACGAACTAGATGTTGCCTATGGCTTCGCTCTCGTGGAAATTTTAAGATAAAATTAGCCGATAGCAATCTTGGATAATGTACCTTTCTAATGGTGAAAACATTTTTGAAATCACAAACTCACAAACGCATGTAATAATAGTATAGATTTGTGATGGTGGCGCTAGTGTGCACGTGTGTGTAGCTCTTAAGTAAGAAAATATATTGAAAGTATTTAATATTTCAGGTTGGAAGGTGCTTGCGTATCTTGTTCTTGGCTCTTTGATGGCGATGGGCGTGCATCCAGTTGCAGGTGAGTTTCAATTTTCTTGGCGAAATCAAAACGTTTAATTCGTATATTTTACATTCACGGGCGTTTTTTCATGTCGAACTTATCTATTTATGTAATACTAGCATTTGCCCGCGGTTTCGTCCGCGTTAATTTTCCATGATGAAAGGTATGTCCTTCTCCATACTTCAAACTACATGTATGCAAAATTTCAAGAAGATTGGTTGACTAGATAAAGCGTGAAGTGTTACAGCGCCATCTACCGACTACGCGGCACATCATCACACCCACGGCGATATGTCAGAGTGACATATAGAAGAGCTGTCATCTGTCATCTTCATTCGTTCCACTCATTCATACGTTTATATCTTTCATTCGATCCAAATTCAATTTTTGAACCACCTATGTAACAACTCTGAAAACGAATTATATACGAATTTTACAAGATAATCGTCAATTATTTTAATTTCAAATTCATATGAGTCATAAACATGAAGAGTTGACAAACAAAATTACTTTCGCATTTATAATAATAGATAGGTTAAAACTAGTAGGTAGTTAGTTAGGATTGTAGTAGAAAAAATAAACTTTAGATACAAGTTCTAGATGACTTTATCCTTCCAGGCCACTTCATATCGGAGCACTACATGTTCCGTAAAGGTTTCGAAACGTATTCTTACTACGGACCCCTAAACTGGATCACCTTCAACGTGGGCTACCACAACGAGCACCACGACTTCCCCGCGGTTCCTGGGAGAAGATTGCCCGAGGTCAGTGCGTAGGTGTACAGGATTTTGGCGTGTGGTCCCGCCCTACAATAGGACCACTACAAATTCCTTCCGTGGATATCGTACGCGGCGTTTAAGGGACACGTGCCTTAAACTGAGAGGCGACAACGGCATCCCCTAACATCGGTCGTAACAGCGTAGCTTAATCTTCAAAATCTAATGGTTGATTTTCTACGTTAACTCTGGGCTTCGGGACGTCACAGCTCCGAATGTAACGTACACGCGACGATGTGGAGAGCGTTGTATACAATGTGCTGTTTTATACATTGGCAACTCAACAATACTATATTATTTACTAACTGCATCCCGGGGCTTCGCTCCCGTGGGAATTTCGGGATAAAAAGTACCCTATGTGTTATTCAAAGTTGTATTCTACCCGTGTACCAAATTTCATAACAATCCGCCCAGTAGATTTTGCGTGAAATAGTAACAAACATACATAAACGCAAACTTTCCCATTTATAACATTAGTAGGATATTAAGTGGCGCCAGTGCGTTATATATATATATATATATATATATTTATGTACTAGCTGATGCCCGCGACTTCGTTCGCGTGGCCGAACAATTTTTGGTAAAGAGTCAAAATTATTAGAGAAATTTAATTATACAGACAAACAGTACTTCCGAAGATTAGCGTGTACAAACAGACATACAGACAGATTTTTTTTTCAAATTATTACTTTGTTACTATGTACTCTATTGCCTAATTTTGTTTTTATGTAAATTTGTTCAATGTACAGATTTTTTTTCTACTGTTTTATTATATGTATGTATGTATGTCAGGTCCGGAGAATAGCCAAGGAGTTTTACGACGATCTCCCGCAGCACCACAGCTGGTCGGCCGTCCTCTACGACTTCGTGATGGATCCCGATATCGGCCCTTACGCCAGGATCAAGAGGAAACACCACGGACTGGACAGCTAGATTTGGTAACACCACAGCTAATAAACAAACATTATTTTATATTAGTTGGCATCAAGTAAAATTTAATATTCTTTTCCATGTGTCATAAACAAAAAAAATATATTGGGCACATGTTAAGTCTACTAGTTAGTAGCTTTGGTAAATATAATTTAATTTAGTAAATATAATTTGATTTTGATTTTTGACAAATGTTGGAGTCAAAAAGCGTTTTAATTATACTTTAATGAGAACAAAAAGATGCTAAATGTTTTCCGTTTAACGTAGTCTGTCAACTAAACGGGAAATGATGGCCAGCAAAATCTTCATAGTAGAATGTCTAGATCCATCTACATTGTCTAGCAGTTTTTTTTACCTTCAATTAATATCTAGTATCTAATGAATAATTATATTACTTAAAGCACTACATTCCTTTACCTATACCCTATTCATCTTGGACTGAGACAAAAGGTAAACAAACCTTGAACATAAAAACATTGTCTCGTAATTCCTTTGTTAATTTTGTTCTTACTTTCTATGTTAATGTTAAATTTTTTATTGTTGTTGTTTTATGGAGTCAGTCGCTTACTTAAATGTTTGGGTTGTTAAATTTCTCGTTTCTTTTTTGTTTACTTCTTGTCTCAGTCCAAGATGAATAAGGTATAGGTATATAATAATTTGGAAAGAGGATTTTTTAGTTTTTGCTTTTGCAAGAAATTGGTAAAAATGTGATATACTCAATACTTTATTTGCATAAATGTGGTTACATCAGTTGTTATTACATTACATGGTCCATCACACAAGCCTGTGCCGGCCATGCAAAAACATATTTACACAAAATAGGAATGATTGTTTACATGCAATAATAAATTACGTTGTTATTTATCATAAAAATGTCAAATTTCAACAAATGTCAATTATTTTTTGGGTCGATCAAAACTGAGTAAAAACAGAATGGTGGCGTGAGATCGACTGAATAATGTATGATGTTGATGACATCATGTCGATTGTGTAATAGCTAACACTGGTGTCAGATTTCATTCAAGTCGCCTAAAGGCATCTGACATGAATTTTGCGATTACTGACTAAATTTAGTCTATATTTGTTTATTAAACTACTAGCTGCGCCCCGGGGCTTCGCTCACGTGGGAATTTCGGAATAAAATGTATCCTATGTGTTATTCCAGGTTATTTTCTACCCGTGTACCAAATTTTATAACAATCGGTCCAGTAGGTAATGCATGAAGAATAACAAACATACTTTCGCATTTACAATATTAGTCGGGATTGGGATATTATTCCAAGTAAAAATATAAACAAATGTCGAACTTCATGCTAAAAGCTTTCTCTCCTAGCTAACCGTTAGGACAAACAGAACACTGTGTGACAATATTTAACATTAATATTTCATTTCAGGTCTTGGATTTGGTGTTTTTTAATCTGACGAACACCGAACAGACGAAAAAGAATTTAGTCTTTTATTTTAGTAAAACAAAAATACATATTTAGCTAGTTTTGTTTTGGAATTGAAAAAAAATGTATTTTGTGTAATATATAAATGAATATTAACATTTTTCTGAAAATGTTACACATTTTTTAATATATAATAGTTGCTGTAATCTAAACAAAGGTATATTTTGAAGTAAGTTAACTTTTTTAATTATTATTTCTGCTAGATACAATCTAAAGTATTTTATCCAAGAAATTTTGTTTGCAATTTGTTTTCTTGTTAAAAAACGCGAGAGAATTTTTAAAACGAAATCAAGTTTTAAATTCGCCTTCTTCTTTGCGTGTTTCTCCAACGATTTTAGATATTTTAAATTTAATCTACCTTCAATGAATATTTAGTTTAGTAACTCAATGAAATGTTTATATAATAAAATTATGTATTGTGTACATAAACAGCTATGTGCTATATTTTTATATGCCTATTATATATGTGTATTCTTCTGTATTATTGGTATAACTTTAAACTACATAGTACACTTCACCGCACCGCTCCTCCTCGGCAAGATTACGTTCATTGAAAATTGAGCTTTAAAGCGTCCGTTGTAGACATAATTTACATTGACAACACAAGAGGAGACTGGCAGAAGTCCGCCATAGGACTAGTAATACTCCAGAGAGGATGAACACGCGTTGACACGAAGCGGTGCCAACATAAGATCTTACTACACAAATTGGCCGCAGCGCTTTTTGTTAACACATCGCGAACAACTACCCTGATTTTGATTATTTGTTTTTTTTTATATTGATTTTTTTCCCAAATTTTTTCTCTGATGTGACTTTATTTGGGGTACCATATGTATACCTAACGACTATGTCGGAGGTAGTATTACACCCTATAGTGTATATGTATGTATACATATATACAAATTATTAAACAATATTTTCATAACCACATGTATCGCACTTATACATTAGCGTAATATACAACAGTATTATGTGCTTTATATATATAAGGACGCATTTATACTATACATTTATATTTACTTATTTTAGATCATTGATGCAAGTTTTGTCTAGAAATGCAGTCGAGTCAAATCAGATTTTTCTACATCTATAAAGTGTAGAAAAGGTGGACGCTGTCTCCTGTTGGATTGACACTAGGTGTTTATCGACCAACCTTGACCATAGAATGGTCAAGGTTGGTGTATGAAACACACAAAGGGGTTTGGTGTTGCAATGGTAAAAAATACTTTTATATGGAAATTATGGTTTCTATTTCCAGAATAAAAAAGATTTCTTAACAAACAATGTGAGCGAGTTATACAGGGTTACTGGTATCAAACGCATAACCTCCTAAAGATAACTTGGGTACATCAAAATGAGCAACTTTATTCTACGACTTATTTTCTTTTTTTTTTTCATATAAAAAAAATACAATCTAATTTGCGAATCTACACATATTAACTCTATTAATAGCCAAGCAACACGAGACAGTACAGTAGCGTTATGTAGCGGAATCGAACATAGAGTTAACGTTTTATAGAAACGATATTAAAACTAAAAAAAGGGGGAAAAAATGTATTCATTACGTCAAGACAAGATGTTAGTCTCTATGTGCCTTATGCGCCTTTGGAAGGTTATGCGTTGGATACCAGCAACCCTGTATATATGAGTGAATTTTGATGTCGATAAGTGATGTATATCATCCTAAGTTGAATTTGAGCTAAAAATTGTAGATCATGTAAAAATAAAATTGATCAATATAAGTGAGATTAAATTAAATATCGTGTTTGATTATAAAAATATCTTTACGCTTTTTTTCTCCAGTGTATTATTTTATTATAGATATCTGATCTATGTCACACATTTGTCTATTTCTAGGTTAAATATACCTTTTTATCTACCTATATTGTTAAGTTTTATAATAAATAATGTACTATATGTATATTCAATATAATTTTATAAAACATTTCAACATTTAGTTCTGTATATTATTTTTGAAGCTGTGGTGGTGCAGTGGTTGAGACCTGTGATCGAGAGGTCCCAGGTTCGAATCCTACTTGTGCCACATGAGATTTTTTACAAATCTGGCTTGTGTATAATAATCTACTATGCGATTCTACACATCTTAACTCTATGTAATATCCAAGCAACACGAGACAGGACAGGGTGGTTCGCAGAGCGTTTCGACCGCTGCGGCTGCGCGGTTATTACAATTCGTCAATTTTCTTGAGGAAGGAATCATTTACAAAATCAATCATTCATAAAATTGACATTACTGTAGTACAGAGTAACTAATGTAAAGTCATATAGTAAAACTCATTCTTGTCTTTGTCAATTTGAAAAATTGTAATGACAGCGCGACCGCAGCGGTCGAAACGGTCGTCTCTGCGAATCACCTATAATAGCGTTATGTAGCGGAATCGAACATAGAGTTAACGTTTATAGAAACGACATGAAAAAAAATATTTTTTTTGTATTTATTACTTTTAGACAGAAGTCGTAGAGCAAAAGATTTAAGTCTCTATGTACCTTATGCGCCTTTGGAAGGTTATGCGTTAGATACCAGTAACCATGTATATATATATATATTTTTACGACCTCGGTGGCGCAGTAGTAAAGTGCTTGCCTCTGAACCGAGAGATCCCGGGTTCGATCCCCGGTCGGGTCATGATGGAAAATGATCTCTTTCTGATTGGTCCGGGTCTTGGATGTTTATCTATATATGTATTTGTTATAAAATATAGTATCGTTGAGTTAGTATCACATAACACAAGAACTTACTTTGGGGCTAGCTCAATCTGTGTGATTTGTCCTAATATATTTATTATATTGTTTTTTATTTTTGTCTTTTTCTGGTTTAGAAAATAATTTTAACAGAAAACATAAATCATATCAAAGAGTTCCTTTTACATTAACTTCTGGTCACAATACGCTGGTAAAAATAGTACTTCGTTTTTGCTTTGCATTACTTTAAACATATTGTTATCTTAGTAGCTCGATGTTACATAACCATAAGGGTGATATTATTTTTTACTATATGCATTTTCATTTAGAAATAAATGTACATATTGTTTTTTATAATTAGCTAGCGTACAGCTAAAACCGCAGCGGCTTTGCTCGCCCGTGGTCTTTGGTCGTAGATGGATGAAGGCCTTAACTATGCCTTTTTACGAACTTGGCAAGGTTTACTACAGGTTAAATGTTACAGATGTTTCTAAAATGTATTGTGAATTGTTGGAATAAAATCTATTTCAATATTTTTGCCTTTTAATAAACCTACAAAGGTACATCACACCTATTGTCCTATTATCCTACTAATATTAATGCGTAAGTTTGTGTAAGGATGTATGTGTGTATGTATGCAAAAAATCTGCTGGACGGATTATGATTGTTTGGTGCACAGCTTCCATCCATGGATTTAGTAAGTACTTCGTAGTACCTACTAATCCATGCTTCCATCACAATACTCCAGTTTGACAGTTCAGAAAGCGCTCTCTGCTCACTAGCGCCATCGGGTGAATTTCGTGAGAATTTTTAACTCCGCCGCGGACCGTCTTTAGTGGTTATTAAATTTTACCATAGACAGTAATCAATTAATCACCTAAAATGCACTGCTACAATTTTATCAATGTTTAATTTAAAAAATCTATTCGAAAAAAATCAGAAACGAATGAAACTACACGCCGCGTTCAAACGTTAGTGAAATTCACCCCATCATCGCGTTATATCAAAAACAAAAAATACCACGCCCGACTCACCTTCACACCGCTCTGTCACACTAGTATAATACGTAACAATGTGTATTGTTTTTATTGTCTTTAAAATGATAAATAAATAAAAAAATGCGACTATACAAATATTTATTGCAGATACAAAATAGTGTATACAATAAAATGGACGGCCATACATTTACATCTATTCAGTACATAGGTAATTATTTAGCGCACACACAATATTTAGATTATACAAAAAATTTACAAGGGTTTTGTAGACAACTGCATTCAATTTTAGACTTTGTCACGTTGGAATTAAAGATGTGCATACATATTAAAAGCACATGCTATTTTAATGGATTTTGGAGATTCCTAGGGAGGCACTCATGAATAAGGCACAAGATTATTCATTGATACTACACACATATTAATGCAAAAGTTTTTTTATTGGTGCTATCTAAGGCGGAACCACACGCCACATGATGTATGCGTTATTAGAATAATTCATCAGGTAATGGGTGAATTTCACGAGCGTTTTGAACGCCGCCGTGGGCTGTCATTAGTGTTTATTAAATTGTACCATACACAGTAATCAATTTAATTGTTCTATTCTTTTCTAAGTACTGGTACAATGTTAATTTTATATGTGAAATAAAAAAAAATGATTTAAAAAAAAATGTTGGTTACTAATGAAATCACGCCGCACACACGCCGCGTTCAAATGCTCGTGAAATTCACCCTAATCTTCATAGTAAATAGGATAAGAACCAAAAGATAAGAATTTTCGATTTACGCTTACTGTACTTAATTCCTAGAAATGCATAGGTAAGTATAAAAACTAATTATATTCTATCATTTCACACTCATGATGTATACAACTTCTTACTAATACTTATAAATGCTTGTGTGCGGACGGACAGATTTGTTACGCTTAAAATTTCCCCTATTTTATCTGTGACGCACATTAAAAATAAATCTAAAAATATAAATAAAAATAATATTGCAAGTGTTGCCTGGCAAGCATAATAAAAATAAATTAAAACACCAATTATTAAGCATGTTGTCATGATTTCAAAATATCTGTTACTTTTCAAACAATGTACTCTTTTTAAGCTTGTCATATACCAAACACAACAAAACAAATATATAGATAATAGATGAGTTTTATAAAATAATAAAATACTTTTTTAAATCAAAATAAAAAAAGAAAACATTTTAAATGTTTTAGTTATTCTTGATAGTATTACACATGGAAAAACAGTGTTGCCAGCAAATATATGTAATTTTCAAAAACGCCGCAAAATTTTCACTAAACTATACTATTGGTGGTAAAAAAGCGAAAATACTAAAGCGTTTAATAACAGTCAATTATAGCTTAAACTATATAAAATTAATCTTATGCCAGCTTCACACTGTCGCCAACACGACACGCCGACGCGAATGCGTGAACATTGCGTAGTTAGTATGAGTGCTTTTATTTACCGCAACGAAAAATCAACGATGTATACCGAATCCAACAAAGTTTGGCGAGCTGTTCGACGGCAGTGTGGAGATTACACTGACAACGAAACGTTCAAAAATTGGACGGACTTTTAATAACAAATAAGGGCTTTTAAGAAAATATTTTTGTTTTTAATTAACAAAAAAATATAATAGTGCCCTTTTATTAACAAGTCAAAAGTTCCTTTTAGAAACTATAATTAGATATTTTTTTTCAATTTGATATCAGTGGCAAACGAATATTTTTTTTTAATATTGACTTAGCCCCAAAGTAAGTACAGGACTTGTGTTATGGGACACTAACTCATCGATACTATAATCTGTAACATATACAGATAGACATCCAAGACCCAGGTCAATCTGAGAAAGATTGACCTGACCGGGTTCGAACCCGGGACCAGCAGCCGCCACGACCATAATGCCACAGAGGTCGTCGAATGGCACTTCATTGAAAAATGATTTATACAGAACAAGTTTTTAAACACTAACATCATTTACACAGGGTGAGTTTTTAATTAACAAATTGACAGCAATTTCAATTATGTAATAGAGCAGGAATCCAAATATCTAAATAAATCCAAATATATAAAAAATACAAATTGACCAAGCTAAACTGACTTAGTATGGAAATTTAATGCACAATATTCTATTATTATTCTATATACATATGTATGTATGTAAATAAAAAGTATATAAAGTCAAATTCAATAAGGTTGGCCATAAAATCCATTGACACATGCGTACTGTGTTTTCCCAATTTCAAAAACGACAGTTTCGGAATATATGAAATGTATCGCAAAATTGTGTAAACTCGGTAACTGGGTACAGGGTTAGGGGTCATACAAGGTCACAGTAGATGTCGTCAACATTTATTTAAAAGTACACGATAATAATTCTACCTTCCTAACTGTGTTGGTTTGTTACTCTTTACGTTTTAACCACTGTAGTCTTGGCTTTTCCACATTAGAGGGACCGGGTTGTGGTTCCATTTTAAACAACAAAATTAACAAAGAAAACTAATTTCAAATAAATATATTGTGCGGCTGTCAAACAAAACGGCAGCCGAATGTTGTCAATCTCTGTCATCGGTAAGTGGGAGCAATGAAATTTATGGCCATTCTACATACTTTAATAGAGATTTAATTTGAAATAACCAGCATTTATTTTCTTATTTACTGTCCAACTTTTTATATCTCTGTATACATAAACGTGTACATACAATGTAATACAATAAATAAATGTATTGTTTCCCATTTACAGAGAATGTCGTCGAAAAATGTGTTTAAAAATCCACCCTGTTTTTTTAATATGTCAATTGACGATATGATAAATTAGTCTTCACATTTCCATTCACAGAAATCGGCAGTTGACTTAATTACATCCTATTATATCGCTATGATTATGTTCTACCAAGTAAAAAAAAACTCAACTGCCACTGTCATCCTTGATACATATATAGCCTGTCAAAGCTGATGAAATGAGGGCGCTGTCCCCCATAGGCTGGCAACGCTGGGTGCATCAACCCATCTTGACCATTAAATTTGATATTGCAATGCCAAAAAATATAGTTTAAAATATATTTTCTTCACTATCTTGACAGACCGTAAAGACATTACTCTCATTTTCTGGGCAGTTGAGTATAAACTATCTAAAATACCAATCGAAGTCTTCTGACACCAAATATTTAATTAATAAGTCTAGTGAACACAAAGAGGTCAGTTTTGATAGACAAAAAACTATAGACACCGTAATATCTACCGTTCCACTCATACAAGAGAAACATGTTAGACTTGTCCCTCATTGAATGCCCGATTTTGTAATGCTCAACTTGTGCATTGATTTTCAGTTTTATCTGTGAACAGACTGCATCCTGTGGTTTGAATTTTATTTTTTGACAGCTGTCAAAAGTGTATTTTAGGTTATATCCATCCATCATTCTAATTCACAATGTATTTTCTATTCTGCTGTCAAAACTGACCTCTTATTAACGGGACTGTAACAGCAAATTATTTACTTACAATATTCTTTATAATGAAAAGTTTAAAAAGCTTAAACCGGAGTTTCTAAATTACTTTCGGCTAGTGGTGTAGACTCATCCGGTTCCTCGCCGTCCGTATTAGTGTCCAAAGTATCCACTTTAGTGTCCAAAGAAGACAAATTTGTATCCAAAACGTTCGGTCTCGTATTCCAGGTGGGCAATTCGGTGTCCAAACTGTCCTGTTTGGTGTATGAATTGTCCGGATTGGTGTCAGAAGTGTCCAGGCATCATATCTGAGAGGCTGGCATGGTTGATACTGTGCTGTGAGGTGTTGTAGGGCGGGAACCAGCGAGGGAGGCGTTTAGAGATGCCATTGTGCCCATCTGGAATTAAAAACAATTGATTTAAAAATCACGATCAGTAGTGGGTATTAAAATATGACAAATTTCTCATCCTCCCGTATAATGTTGTGGCTGGGACAACCGAAAGGCTGGGTCAGGTAAATATTGTAAATGCGGAAGTCTATCTTTCTGTCTGTCACGCCTTCACTGCTAAAGCGCTGGTCCGACTTTTGATGAAATTTGGAATAGATATAGTTACTGACCCGAGGTCAAACATAGGCAACTGCAGGTGGAGCTGCTAACCTTAAAATTTTGAAGATTCGACTGTGATCTTACAACCAGCCTCTTAACGTAAACCCTCTTTGGGAATAATGTCTTTGCCTATCCACTGCAAAGGTTTATGTCCCTTAGTCGCCATGTACGACAACGGAAGGTTAAGGTGCTGTCATATTCAAAACTAAAAACAACTGTCATTTCGGAATGTCGAGAAGGAATGTCGAAAGAAACTCATTTAATGGCGGCTCCACATTGTCGGTATACATTGTTGGTTTTTCATTGCGGTAAATAAAAACACTCATATTAACTACGCAATGTTCACGCATTCGCGTCGGCATGTGTCCAAGTTCGGGGACAGTGTGGAGCTAACATAAAAATGTTGATACCTATCATACCATTCTGGAACTCACCCTCAAATGCGCCAAATCCTCAAGTTTGGTCAAGTCCGCCAACTCCAGGTACAGACTGTAGACCAGTAGCCAGCCATAAGCACCGACCACGACAAACACAATCCAGCAGAGACACATGAGCACGTTGTAAGCGAAGATCAGGTCGTTGACAATGGCGGCGAAGATGAATGCGATGAGACGGAATGATATAAACACGCCGAAGGTGTATAACCATGGGATTATGCGTTTTTCGTGTTCCTGTGTCGAGAAAACAAAAAATTGATATCCCAATCATTACCCGCTTAGACATATTCCACTTTATGTGGGGGTGCGTACAGCACGTCAGTCTCCACTGCTCTCTGTGATATGTTAACAGATCTGTTCAGTATCATGGAGTTCAAAACTAATGAAAAAAATCCATACTAAACGAATCCATACTAGTTTATACCCGAGGCTTCACCCACGTGAATTTGACCATAATACAACATCAGCTGTCTGTCTACTGTCTAACATCCTGTATATGCATAAATAAATAAAAACTTTAAAATATAATTTTAGCAACAAATTACAATATTGAGCTTTATTAATCTAATTTCACGTGAATTAGTCAGAAATACACGAAAACAACACAGCACCAAATTATAACTATGTCCCAAAATGTCCGCTGGTCAAACTGTCCAAAAATGTCCCGTGACCTTTTGCCACGCGGTACAAATAATAGATCACAAGCCACAAAATACATACCTGGTTTTTGTGTTGCTGTACTAGCTATAAGGCAGCATGAGTGAACGATAATGATTAATGTAGATTAATGTAACGTGCCATAATTGTTATAAAAAGCTAATGATTGTGCTTGCTGAGATAGTGAACGAATGAAGTTCTACCAATACAATACAATACAATACTTTTTATTGCACCAAATAAATACAAAAAATAATATACACATTACACACAATATCACGCAATACAAGTAACAAGGCTTTTATTTTATACTAGCTGGCCCCGGGACTTTGCTGCAATGAGAATTTCGGGATAAAAAGTACCTATGTTTTATTCCAGGTGATATTCTGCCCATGTACCAAATTTCATAACAATCGGTCTAGTAGATATTCCGTGAAAGAATAACAAACAGATCCTCACAAACTTTCGCATTGATAATATTAGTGGGAGTCACCTTTTTGTAACTTTTTAAACCTATCTTAATAACCTGTTAAACAACTTGAGATATTAGATATAAATATAACCTATTGCTGGTTGACTGTGAAAGATGGTCGTCGTTATATATGACTAACTTATATCAATTTTCATTTTTGAACAATAAGTTATAACAAACGAGATTTCAGCTTCTTGAAAATTCTCAAAATTACACACAATTGATATTACCTTCCTCAAAGCATTGATGAGTATAATACTGGTGATGAGAACCGCTACGGAGCCGATCCAGGAGAACAGAGAAAACACGATGAGGACGTTCCGAACTGCAATCAATACATAATTAGGGTGAATTTCACCAGCGCTTTGAACTTCGCCGCGCGATGTTATTAGTGTTCATTAAATTGTACCATACACAGTAATCAATTCATCAACCTATTTCATAAATATATAAGTACAATGTTAATTTATAAAATTAACATTGTACTTATATATATATTAATTTTATAAATTAACATTGTACTTATTTTATTTTTAATTTTAAAAAATATATTTTAAAAAATGTCAGACACTAATGAAACGCTCACGCCGCGTTCAAACGCTTGCGAAATTCACCCGAATCAGTATATTCTGGCGAGGAGTGATGGTGCAAGGACAGAAATCTATTACTACATACAAAGTCACTCTCCATGTTTCTGAGCTTTCCTCTTTTAAACAATGCAATTGATTTAGACATAGATTGCACTGTCATTTAGACAACTAGCTTTTGCCCGCGACTTCACACCCACATTTATTTATCATAATAAGTTGTTGGCAATAGCAACATTTTAGCATTGTCTATGTTATATATATTGTCTTTGGATATATTTCCCGCGTGCTCTCCCTCTCTCGCTCTCTCTCTCCCCTTCTCATTCTGGACGAATACACGCATTTCATCACCTCAGGACCTTTTATTACAACAGCCCTATTTTAAATACAGTCCTATTAATATGTTCATCCATTAACATAAGTATCATTGGAGTATGTAATGATAGTGTGTTATGTATTGAATAAATAAATCAATAAATATTGTCAATACTCCACTCATAACTTACTATTGTCAAAACCCCGTGTTCTAAGCAACGCGATGAAACAATACCAGATTTTAAATTAGACCATCCACTACACAACTATGGAAACCAACATCAAATTCCAGTAGTTTTTACGTTTTGCATGAACAAACAGCCCATTTATAGTTTTATTATATGAATAGATTAATTCCCAAAGTTTGTTACACACATAAATGGCAAGAGCAAAGCCAAATCGGATTGCTAGTATGAAAAAATAGAAACAGCTTACAAAGTAAAGTTTAAGACAGACTCGCAGGCGACTGTTTTATCTTGATCTTGATTTTATACTGATCTTACCTGGTGCGCTGCCCACATAGACAAACTGGAAGCTAATCACATAGTATCCATAATGCACTGACCCTGGTGTTGCCATACCGAGGCAGTACAGGTCAAAGATGCTTTGGGCAAATGTGAATAGTGATATAAACTGAAACAAATATTTGATCATTTATTCTTGAATATTATATTTTTTTATTAAGAGAAATATTATTTTATTGTATATTTTTATTAAGAGAGAGAGACAGCTGAGGCAAATTCCACAGCTGTGGGTGACTTGTGTGTAAAGGTCATAGCACAATCCAAGTCTTAACCATTACACCACCATCATGTCAAATGTAGTTTATTAATTAAATAACAACTTACAAGTGATATAAATCCAGCAAGTAGGGAACCTCGTTGGAGATCCAAAAAGAAGGCATCATGCAATATTGGTTTTTGGTACCATGGCACCCGTAGAGAACGAACCGATTTTGTAGACCGAAGGTTTGTTGTTGATCTGAAAGTTGATCATAATTATGTTAATGTATATGATGATGTATTAATGTATATATTTGTTATTCTCTCACTTAAAACCAACTTAATGGAATACAATGAAATTTGTTCAACAGGTAGAGTGTAACATAGCAAAGCACACATGATAAATCCCGTATGCCATATAGGAGTGAAGGTTCCAGATAGAAAAAAAAAAATGCTGATTTATGTAATTGTTTTTATATCATTACAAAATAGTACCTTTTTTCTATGATGTTTTGCTCTGTGGTGGTACAGCATTAAAATTACATAGAATAAAAATGAGTAGTAACATAGTGCAGAACTTTTTACGGGAATTTATGGTACATTTCAAACGTCACTACTTTTTTAAATATCACAATATATACATTAAATACTTACTTTCCGGTGTAGTGGGAGTATACGGACGGCGTAGACCGATATGTAGAAGGCGTCTTTCTTCCGTACATTGTTTTGTTTCAAAATAAACACTTCCTATTATAATCACGACGACGCCCTAACAATTAACGACTTATAAGAACTTTTAATCGCATTAAATCTCATACAGACGATAATTATGATAAGGGAATTCTTTTATATATTTATTCACATTAACTCAGTAATATTATATAGGTTAAAATATGTATTTTTCTTATAAAACATTAAATAAGCCACGCCTGTAAACTACTGGTATTGTCGTTGTTGTTAAGTTTGACATTTGAACATGTATTGCCATAAAAAGAAACTAACTCGATTTCAGCTGTCGTATCTTATTGATGAAAAAACGCTCAAGAGCGAGTTAAATTATATATTTATAGATATATATGTATCTTTTATGCGTATGTATTGTTTATACGTCTTTACTTATATAATATCAATTTATTCTACTGTATAGATTTAGGCTTGCTTACACGAAATTTATTTTGTTCTTCTGTGTACACTTTATTGGATTATAGATTAGTTTGATAATTATTGTTAAGTCAATATTCTGTACTTCATTGTCTGTAATCTGTTTGTGTGCCTATTAAATAAAATAAAAATAAATAAATAAAATAAAAATAAACTCGCACACAGATGAGGGTTCTGTACAAATTTGTAAGTTATAGTAAGTGATGCTACTTTACAAATGGAATTGACTACATTAGATTACTTTTCACTAGCGATCCAGACCTTTTGGCGGTTTGGTGGGGTAATCGTCTTTTTCGATTGTGAGATAGAACTATGGTTCAAAAGATTGAGCTGAGAGATAAAAGATCCAGGAATAAACACCACATTTTATTCAAATTTCAATTGTCTTCACAACAAACTTTTCTTTGAAAAATATCACCGTTTACGTAAATAGGACCACACTGCCACAAACACTTAGGACAATCCGACCGAGCACTGGTCGTTTTGGGATTTTGAAAATCAACCCACGCGTAAAACGACTGGTCGGATGTTGCTGAAATTTGATCATATTGAAAGTTTTTCCATTTTTTCGAGCTTTTGTCTGTAACGCGTCTCTCGTGTAAATATTTCGTCAGCTTTTCGATTTTTTCCGATGCGGCCACACCGAGGCTATCGCGGGAGTCCTCCAATGCTGCGTACGACTCTGGGATGTCCGATATTTCCGTTCGGTTCTCGAAGGAAAGGTCCCGGTAGGCAATTGAGCTTTCCTCTATTGACTTTGTAGCCGGTGTGGCAGCTGAAAATTTTTCACCATTTTACGCACCTACAAGAAAAGTAAGTTTGTTACAAGCTAAAAAGCAAAAGTTGTATTTTTCCACCAAATAAGGGATTTATGGCATGGCTTTAATTGAATTTCAGAAAGAATCAAAAGCTCCCAGAATATATCCAACGTAAAATTTAACAATGTACTATTCATAGGAATCCGCAGAAAAAAGGAACGGATACCCTATAGGCGTTGACTGTAACGTCATATCCAGCCAAGAATTTGAATGCATTTCTTTTCTCATAGTGCTAAGAACCGAAGACCCGATAGATCTTCAGCAGAAAGAGATAGCTATTTATGTATGCATCTAAAGTTCTGAGCAGCGCAAGTCCCAGAACTACCTATAGTATTCTGTCAATAATAAACGTTAAAAATTGACGTCTATTTTTGCCATTGCAATACAAAGTACATTGAGCGACTTCACTTATTTGACAGTTGAATTATAATATAAGACAGCTTACATTTCTTTTGTTCAGCTTGTACATTGTCGCGTGTGGGCGGCGCCGCGCCGCAGCGGCAGAACTGCTGCGGCTGCATCATGAACACGAGCGGCGCGCCGTCCCGGCGGCCGGCGCCGCTGTTCATGAACTCCCTCATGCTGTCGGCGAAGTGGGCGTTGCTCTGCCATTGTTCGAAGCATGTACTGCAGAAACAAAATAACAATATTATTTAGTTAACACAGTATATCCAGCACAAACAAAATAATACTTACTAGCTTAGTCCCGGGGATTCGCTCCCGTGGGAATATCGAGATAAAAGCAGTGTTCTACCAGTGTACTAAATTTCATAACAATCCGTCTAGTAGATTTTGCGTGAAAGAGTAACATATATACTTACACATATCCTCGCAAACTTGATAGGCATGTCTAAAGCAGACTGACGCCAGGGAAGTAGGTACCGGTCATAAAATCATCGTCAAGTCTTTAAATATTATTAGGCTATAAATTCTCAACCATGAAGTACGTAATTACTTAGAAAAGCTACGAATAACCCACCGAAAAAACTCAGTGGGGTTGTCCTTATTGTGGCTTAGCACATAGCGGTTAAAGCAGTCCTCGCAGAACACCTGTCCGTAGTAGATCTTGACATTCGATGTGGGTACTCTGTGGCAGAAGTCTGGAATTCAAGAAAATCATTGTAGGCAAATCGCATACAAAACGATAGCTAAGCCAAGACCATGTCAATGGAGAAATAAATTATAAACAACCATTAGAAGCAACTGGGAAAACGCTCAGATGAGCTACGCATACAAAAGTAAAACCGAATATTAATCTATGTTGGAGAGCGCTGTGTCCTCCTGTTCTGTTGGCTGGCAACACTGGGTGTTCATCAACCAACAACCAATCTTAGCCGTTCTATTTGGTATTGCAATGACAAAAAAAAATATTTTGAAAATTCCGTTACTCTTTGTAGACAGCCCGTACAACTGTGACAACCTAAAGAATACAAATAATTAGACTTTTATAAAAAATGTTAAATTTTTTAATAGATATTTTATAGTAGAAAAATGTTCACTCACAGCATTTTGCACACTGTGGATGGAAACTTTGGTCGTCGATCTGAATCCTGCTATTCTCTTCCACCGCTAGGAGGCATCGGGCACACGTGCACCTTTTCGGCGCTTCCTCCGGCACCACCTCGGCTTTCTGCGGACCTTTCATTTCTGTTTCAAAAATTTTAACTTTACTAAATTAAAAAAAGTTTTATTGATCACCAAACACTAGCGCCATCACATTTTTATTATTTTACTTTTATCTATTAATTAGTTAAAATGTGAGATCTACAAATTATATTACAATACACAATGTACTCCCACCAAAATCCGTATATGTAAAACCTGTAATACTTACATATTTTCCATTAAAAGTAACTAACTAGTTTTAATTGTCTCTAATAAATAAAAATACAATAACATCTGATAGTGACGTTAGTGTGCGGGTTTGCGGAGCCATAACATTAAGTTGGTCAATCCTGCATTTCTTGTTAAAAGATTTCGGATCATAAGCGCAGTATAAGCGTATACTACGGCCACTCTCTGCCCCCGTTGAAAACTCATTGAAAACACGACCAATCCCGGCTACTTATTTCAAATTTCACCCACAAGTATGGCGTTGCCAGTACGTTATGACATTGTACGTATATGTGACTTGTGTGCTTATTATGTACCACTGAGTGTTGTCAATTTTTATTTAATTTAAACTGGAAAGTAACCAGATTCTCACCTTCCTCTTTGTTCTCATTAGCATTCGCTTGTGCCTGGGGTTTCGCTCCAGGTGCCCATTGCATCCACCAGCTATTTGAGTGGATACGAGGACTTTCCCCTCTAAATCTCGTCAGCACATGCGTGTTGAAGCACTCCGTACAGAACACGTGGCCATAGAACATCTTCAGAGACGTTGGGATCGTCCGGCATATGCCTGCAAAATTGAATAAAATTAAATAAATAAGTACCCTCTCTAATAAGTACCATCTCTTAATACTCTTGTTTATTACAAGAGCTGGCTGGATCAACAAATGGCCCTGTAAAATGAAAAAGCACTCATGAAAGCAAATCCTGGGCTCCAACGTTCTATGGCCTTGGAAGAACAGGAGAAAGAAACTACTTTTCAAATTCGTAGTTCTAGCGTAGCAAACTATTTTAACACTCCTAAAAATGATATGGCATTCATATAGCATATTTCAAACTTGTAGCTTACATCCGTGTATTGAACAATAGGTACTCACAGCATGTACTGCAAAGTCTATGAAAGCTTTGGCCATCTATGTCCACCTTGTCCTCTTGACAAACTGGCAAAAAACATCTGGCACAGAAGCACTTCTTCGGTTGTTCT
Source organism: Plodia interpunctella (assembly GCF_027563975.2). Taxonomy (NCBI): domain Eukaryota; kingdom Metazoa; phylum Arthropoda; class Insecta; order Lepidoptera; family Pyralidae; genus Plodia; species Plodia interpunctella. Next base: position 2,098,951 of record NC_071321.1, read on the forward strand.
TGTTTCTCCATGATTTAATTTCAATTATTCCAGTATATTGTGAATTTACTATTTAATTTTTAAAAATTGAAAAAGTTGATATCATTGCAATATGATGGATGGAAATTGTAAAATAAAACAAAAGTGAATCATTTTTTTTAAGAACAGAAGATATGTTTTTAAAGTTGAAAATAGACGGCTAGCAGCCAGCATTTTTCTTTTCCAGGAAAGTTATTTTTCATTTATATATTTTCTTGTTATTTCAATTAAATATACGTTGGTCTTTTTTATTTTCCCGCTTTTATCGTTTCACAGCATTGAATCGATCTATTATCTCATTTTTTTATTACGATGGCAATACTTGATTCTTATGTCCAGCAAATGTCAATCAACAAACGTCGAATGACGTCACGTCACTAGCATAGCTATACTTATGTGTGTGCGATACGTCCGTTGTTTGTGTTATCTACCATGTTTTTATCAAAAAAGTGATGATTGTGATAATATTTCGGATTAATTTCAAGCATTTTCAGTGGTAAAGTTAACTCCTTATCTTATCTTAACATATTTGTTTGATTACACAGCGATATCCAAGAGTTTGTTAGGTTATAAAGAACGTTGGACGGCCAAACCCATGTTTTGCTGTTTTATGTTGTAAAAGGAAAGATTGGGGCCGGGTGCGGCCGCTAAACAACATTTTGAGCGTCTTATGATTCATACGCCATGAATATTTAGTTATTTCTTGTAATATTTTACAAGATGTTCAAAACACAAACAACTACTAATATTGAGACCTAAAGTTTACTTTTTCGACCTAAATGAAGCCGTTAAAGAGTAGCGACCTTCAGCAGCATGATAAAGACATAACAAAATTCCAAACTTTATCACGCTTAATTCACTTACTGAGTAAAAGTTGACAGATTTGTATTATACAATAAATTAGTGATTGTTTTGCGGTCCCTACTAGACTTGTTAGACTTGTTTATGTATATGTCATTATGGAATTCCACAATGAATAGAAATATCATCATATAAACATTTGCTATTATCTCAATCATGCCAAGGTCACAGATATCTTGCAGCCAAAGGGATTTTGAAGATAGAAACAATAATGATAAAAAAGATTTATTTATTTTGTCAAACTTGTATGTCTACTGAATTTTTGTCAAATCTTTATACATTTTTACTACAACGGAAGGGGGCTGAAATAGTGATGAGACATTTCCACTAGATTATAATTGTGTCTCTAATCTAGTTGAATTAAGAACAAATAGATATATAATTCACAATTTCCTGCATGTGGTTCTAGAATAGAGAAGAAACATCCATGGTATAAGAAGTGGTACATACAAGGTGATGTTTTTTTCTCATCATTGAGATTAGGCACTTCTTCAGAAATTAGGCCTTCACAGGTACTTTTTCATGTCATTATACTGAATTAAATAATATTTACCAAAGCTACGAACTACTAGCACAAACTGCTATGGTGACTAGTCGACTAAGGGTTAGTCAATTAACAATAGGTAATTGATGTAATTCCTGCAGTGACATCTTGTAATTTAAAAATTTTTCACATAATTGAATAAAATTTAACTGAAACTATATTACTATGTTAAAAACTAAAATAATTACTAATTACTATTTAAAAAATATATAAACTCGGGTCCCTAGGCATGGTGCCCATCACACAGACAGCATTCCCTCTCCGAATAGTATCTTGCCATCGTCACCACCTTCAGAGACTCAAGATCTACACACACGCACACTGTGGGACTTCCTTCATGGCGCAGACTTTTTCATACTTTTTGATTCAAATTAATTAAGTTATATTTTTATAATAAAATTGTTGTTACAAAATGGTTCACCTGAATGTTAATGACTTTATAATAAAATTGTTTTATAATAAAATTGTTGTTACAGAATGGTTCACCTGAATGTTAATGAGAAAACAATGTCCCGCCATGAGAAAGCAAAGAGTGGCTTTGTGAGTACATTTAATTATTTTCTTTTCTATATTTAATATTGATATATTTATTAAACATACTAGCTATTGCCCGCTGCTTCACAGATTATTTCGTGTGTTTGCTCATAACTCATTGTAAATATCTCGGGTTCTATGCTATCTCGATGAAACCTATACCGGAATTTAAGTTAGACCATCTGCTATATGACTGTGAAAATAGAAATCAAATTCCATCCAGTAGTTTTCGCGTAACGCTCAAACATACATACAGACAGACAAACAAAATGTTCACCTTGTTTTAGTCCCATAAAGATAATTATTTTTAATTAATATCTCCTATGTAAAGACATAGCCTACTTACAGTTTCATTATATGTATAGGTTTAATGTATGATCTATTGTCATTGAATGAAACAAGATCTCCGACGACAATAAATAGATTGTGGCCAAAATCTTTCTGTATTTCTTGTTTGCTCTCTCAATCTATTAAGTTTTACATTAAAAATGTTATATACTAGTGGTATGCGATGTAGCGCTATAACTTCGCCATAATGATCGTATATGTGGGTCATACTACACTAGTGTGACATTGAGAGATAAGGGGTATGGTCAGAAAAAAAGGTGACATTGAAAAATTGATATACAATTTTGATATTGACCCGGAATATCCAGGATGTCAATTAAACTGATAAACAAAAGAATATTACAAAAAAAACCGTCATCAAAGGTGTGAAAAATATGATGTATGCAAGTACAGTCAGCAGCACACTAACATACAGCACATTAATATGCGTTTCCATAATTTTTATCATTTCGATTTTTATCTCAGTTATTTCGATTAAACTCAATGTAGACATTTTGGTAAATAAATAATAATAATTATTATTTGGTCGGTAGTTTTATCAAATCCGTTAAGGATTTGGTAACTAAGCTTATTATTACTATGACTTTCGTAGAGCATCGACGCTCGAGTTCGCTTTTCAACATTTTCTTAAAAGGAAAAAAATATTTTCAGTCTTCAATTCTGTTTTGTTTGCATTGCAAAATAAATATATACTTAACTAAGTTGTTAAAATTTTACTAGGTTAGGTTTAAAGAATTTATTTCTCATAAGAATACAGATATTCACTTACAGAGAAACATAAAGCTACTTAATCATGAACATTTATTTCTCAACGAGCACACGAGCAACACTATATTTATTTTTACTACTTTTTTTTGCCGACAGTACAAAGTAACGTAATGTTTGCATTAAAAATGATGCTGTCGTGTGTATACACATGTATGGTTTTATACTCAGTTCGTAGACTAGTATTTCGTGTTACAGTGTGAAAAAAATATCTGCAGAATTTGTTAAATTTTGATTACAAAACTATATATCTATCAATAAACTTATATACTCCCAAAAATAACTATTTTCGATAAAATGTTGATGTGTAGTAGTTTATAATTAATGTGCTCTTAGTACATTGAAGGAATTGTGGATTTGAAAAATGTAATTACTACATTCGACAGTTCGGTTACTGGAAGCATTGTATGTCCTGTGAATTAATTCGATGGGTTTTTCTCCATTAAAATGGTGTCGATCATGCCTTCGATGTGTGGTATGTAAACTGGACAAGATTTTTTTAAAGTCCAAAAACGAACTATAGCATAGAAGCTAGTATATTGGTTATGTCATTTAATCAATAGGCTAGTTGACAAATTTTTGTTTTGATGACTATTTCGAATGCCCTTATAATAATAGAAACACCAGTGAAAATAAAATATGACAAAAATAAAATCACACATTTTTGGACTCGTCCAAATGCTCCGTACTAAATGACATGTAGGAATGACGTCACAACGTGCTAAAATATTCGCTAAGAAAGCTACGTTTGTTCGACAGCTACATTAAATATTACGTTTACGATGATGATACTTCTTAATAAAAGTTGTCACAAAAATTTTGTTTATTATGATGGTTACATTTATTTTTATAATTTCATACTTTTTGGAAATTGACTTTCCAACCAACTTTAAATCTTGGTATTTAGATCCAGCTGCATTGTTACAGTCTATGAATTATCATAATGATCCTAAATATATCAATTTTATCTAAATTAAACATATTTTTTTGCAATTTTCTGATCTTGTCAACTACCCTATTCTACTTCTTTGTGGATTTGTGGCTTCTCTCCGCAATCGACGGCTCATCTTCTCGCCTGTCCCGAGTGTCCAAACACCTGTACTCGGGCCGACTTGATGGCAGCTTCCGATGAAGCCGTCGAAGTGGCTGTTAAGTGGCTGTGGCGGTTCTGTTAAGAAAATATTCAGTATTCAATGTGTTTGTAGATTTGCCATAGACACGCAAATAATATCAATTCTACTAAAACTTTTTTTTTTTAATTTAATGCCTTTTTATATAAGTAGTATACTAGCTGCATTTCTGTGTAATCCTACTAATATTATAAATGCGAAACTTTGTGAGGATGTATGTAAGTATGTTTGTTACTCTTTCACGCAAAATCTACGTAGGACCTATTGTTATAAAATTTGGTATACGGGAAGAATATATCCTGGAATAACACATAGGGTACTTTTTATCCCGAAATTCCCGGAAGCGAGGCCCCGGGGCTCAGCTAGTTATTTATACGTGTTTTTAATTTAATGCACAGTAGCGCCATCTACTTTATAAAGTGCCATTGAATATTATACTTTTTTAATAATTGATAAAGGAATCGCGTACTTTCTGGATAAAAATTACCACATGTGTTAATCCAAGGTATCAGCTACCTCTATACCAAATTTAATAACAATTGCCTCAGCCGTTATAAGTAACAAACATACTCACACACTTTCGTCTTTGACGACCTCGGTGGCGCAGTGGTAAAGTTCTTGCCACTGAACCGAGAGGTCCCGGGTTCGATCCCCGGTCGGGTCATGATGGAAAATGATCTTTTTCTGATTGGCCCGGGTCTTGGATGTTTATCTATATATGTATATGTTATAAAATATAGTATCGTTGAGTTAGTATCCCATAATACAAGTCTCGAACTTACTTTGGGGCTAGCTCAATCTGTGTGATTTGTCCTAATATATTTATATTTATTTATTTATAATATTAGTGGGATATTATTTTTATATTTATTAAGTAACTAGCTTTTGCTCGCGACCTCGCCCGCGTTAATTTCCCACGAAAACACTTATTTTTCCGGAATGAAAGGTACCCTACGTCATTTTGCGTATTTCAAACTACATGCAAAATTTCAAGAACATTGGTTGTGCAGATAGAGCGTGAAGATGTAATAAACTTACTTTCGCATTTTAATAATAATATAATATTAGTAAGAATATGATTACAGTCTTATTATATGTATGTTTTATTCCACATATTGGCGCTTAATCGGTGACGGCTGAGAAACGTTTAAATACGCTATAGTAGCACTAAATCATGATGCCACATCTCACAAACATGACAAAATGTTTACTAAAACTTTTTTTATACAATGAGAGTAACATTACGTTACAAATTGTGAGGTAATAATTTCAGTATGTTTTTGGTGTGAGTCCACAGCTGATGTCCAGTTTGTGATTTATGTAATCATTAATTATTTAAGTAATTATTTATCATGATGTCCCGTACACTAAGATATTTAAATGAAGTCAAGAAGGACATCACATATATGGTTAGTCTTTTGAATAAAATTTGTGGTTTTTTTTTAAATATCGCTTTTGTATATAATGTAAATTGCCTTTGTATATATTAACAATTTAGTTATAAATTGTAGCAACTTATTCTCTATTCCACTTAGTATGATATACTTAGCTTATTGACGTCAAAAATTATCTTAAAACTAAGTCTACCGCCGACTTACAAAGCGCAGGTGAAGAATCGGCGCAATAAACATCGCAGCCTTTTCTCCAAAGACGTCAGTTCACAAACTTATGTCTTTTATGATTTGGATATAATTGTAAGACCTACATCATCCTAAATATTTTATTTTTTAATTATTTTAATATAAAAACTAAAAATAGACATTTAGATTGAAAATATGTTTGTATGTTATCAATCTAAAGTGCATATTATTCATTCGAATAACTCCTTATCACAGAGGTCTATCTACCGATTGGATTGTTGATAACACCGACATACTTTAGTTTTTTCGCGCCATGCAACCGGTCGAACGTATTTTTTGCATTTTTCAAATGTGTTAGTGGCCAGTAGTAATTTTGCTTATGTGCCAGTGTTTTTAGATTAAAATTGCATAAAGTAGCGTTCCTTGTAGTGATTAACTGTGTTTTTTAAATCTATGAGTGATTGTGAATCTGTGTGATAATGCAAATGCCGACCAGTAAAAGTGGAGCTTCCAAGACGCTTCCAAGACTCAAAAGGAGGGAAACATGGCGACAGAAAAAGGTGAGGACAGACAGAAATAGGACTAATTGTTTTTGACGATAAAAACGACTCGAGATCGTGAACGAAGGGTTCCATGCCATTATCGACAAAAAAAACAGGTTTGTTGTATTGGATGAGAATTTGTAATATATGTTTAATTATATGTTTTTTGCTATTTGTTGTTATGGCGTCAAAAGAAATAGGTACATCGTCTGTGAATTTCAACTGTCGAGGTTCATGAGATATACCTAGCGACAGACGGACATACAGATGGACGGACAGCGGAGTCTAATAGGTCCCCGTTTTACCCTTTGGGTGGGGAACCCTAAAAAGTGGATACATGCTAGTGGATACATGTGAACACGAACAAGTTCACCCGGATGTATGAATGACATACATGTGTATGTCTGCTTGGAATTCTTGCTTATTTCCCTCATGAGACATACTAAGTCGCCGGTCACGGCTATAGATCGTTGACTTAAATGAAAAAAAAAAACAAAAAACAAAATTTATTAAAAAATAATATAGGTAAGTAGAAATACTTTGTACCAGGGTTCGAAATCAGTATTATTTTTGTCTGATTTAAAAACCGTTTTACACATGTTATTCGTTATTGCTCCGTTCGGTTCCGTTCGAGCGGAACACTTTTGAAATAGAAAAAGAAATAAATTTATTCATAACATATTAATATACATCACAGGAAATGAACAAAATGTAAGCGTTAAAGCCTCTGACTTAACCTGGTTAATTCCAATACGAGTATAACAGAGACCACGCTGTTTTCTCTCATTCATGAGTTTCTTTCGGCATTTTTCTCAGCAGTGGTCGTTCCGAAATGCTAGTAGTTTGTAGTTTTGGTATATTTACCAAACTATTTGGTATATTTGTCATATAAAGTGCCTGTGAAGACCTAATCTCTGAATAAATGATTTGATTTAGATTTTGACATTCTTATTCTTTTGTGTAGGGCCATTAGGCGCGGTGAATGGGTGGAAACTTTTGAGATTAACTGATATTTCGAACAAAACCGAAAAGAAAATGGCTTTTCGATCAGAAACCAAAAATTATGGGTTCTCCGTAAATCGTAAATTAAAACGCTCGCTCTTCACAAAATGTATGGAAATCCACGCGATTAGGTTTCAAAAATAAACCAAGCTTCAGATACCTGGTTAATTTTTCAAATGGTTAGTACATATAAAAGTATTAAAAGAGGACAAATTAGAGGCAAACAATAGACATTTCATGTACTAGACTGGCGGAGATGAGTCACTGTCCTTATAAGCGTCACGGTACTTTTGCAAGTTGAATCGAGTCACCCACGTATAAATTTTGAAGTTATTCCACACTACAAAGTTGACGAAAACCGTAAAACAATGTTAGTTATAGTCGATTTGTATTAAAAAATGTAATTTCCATCTTTCGGACATTTCTTTATCCATGTTTTAATCCTCTGATCACATAAAATCACAAATTTGACACAAATTAGAAAATAAATGAAAAAGATAAATAAAATACTTTACAATTAGCTTCTTGATCGCCGCTTTAATTCGCACCCCTACCAGATTCATTGTTAGTAAAATTGGCGCTAAAGTATTGACAGCTGTCAATATTTTCTTTTTTTTTTTTCGTTGTGTGTCCAGGCAGTAACCGCTTGCATTTTGGATAAAAGCTTACTTTATATACTATTAATTTGCTTTTTTTTTTTAAATATTATGTACCCCGTTGTTAAATTATTATCAACGTATACTTATGATGAAATTTCTATAATTGAATCAATATGTCAAGATGATATCATTGTGACATCACATTAGGTCAGTGTCGAACACAGAATTCGTAATGACACGGAAAATAGAAGCGTCATCTACGTCTTTATGAAAATATCTGTCTCCTATGCCTTAAGCTTATCTCACATGCAGCTAGCTCCGAGGTGCATTTTTGGTCCATGTCTTCGTTGTTCTGCGATATTAGCGTCGGCTCTAAGGCTCCAAAATCTTCTTTCGTTACGTCAATAACGCGTCAACGCCACTTCTATTTTGCTTACGTCAGTCCAAACTCCGCGACTGTTTGTATTACCGGTTGGCTAGCGTAGGAGTATTTACATTCATCCAAACAGTTGGAATCATAGACATAAACATAAAAAGTAAAAGCCATTGAATGAAACACGTTTCTACTGTTGAAATTAAATAAATTCTAGTTTTAATCTTAATTCCACCAATAAGCCCGCCATAAAACTAAACGTGCCCTAATCGATGCGGTGGTCTTTGAGCCTCGTGAGTTTCGTATTTCTTAGCCTCTGAGTTTCTTTCTACCCCGACTTTCTTTTTCTGTTAAATACGCGCATCCCTTACAGTTGGACGGAGCTGTAGACAGAGAAAGCTATAGACCCGGTCATATCTTTCATTTTGCTCATACAAGGAAGAGATTAGAAGATACGAGACAGAGCGTTGAAATTTTTTGTCCCACGTCAAGTACGCGGACTAATCTGCCACTTTGTATGAGATTAATGGGATTGAGCCTGAAAGTTGTATTGAAATGGTTGTCTTCTATCTGATTAGAGTTGGAACGACGAACAACGACGAACGAAAGTAACAAAGTTTCGTTCGTCGTCTACATGATTTTCTTGTCTATGGTCGGAGCCATAAAAGAAATATATGTTGGAGCCGACCAATTTAACGTCTATTACTAGTAAGTGGCATCGTGGTGACATGTAACATCTTCTATTCAAAAGCAACCTTATAGTTGGAAGGTCTACCGAGAAATGATAATAAGTTACCCAAAATGTCCGATGACCTCGTCTCGACTGGTCAATGTCTATTCACTATTGTTTGATATTCACAAAGGTTATGGCTGTTTTAGAAAATGTTACTAAAATAGTCGAAGTTCGATAATATTTATTTTATATCACAAAATTAAATACACAAAAACAAACTCATCGTCATCAGCCTACACTTAACCCACTTTATGTGTGGTCGGTACAGCATGTCAGTCTCCTCCACTTCTCCCTGTGTGATGTTCAGTTACTTCCTTTCTAGCCATATCCTGCCTGACGCACTCCATCCACCTCTTCTTCGGCCTGCCCCTACTTCTATTCCCATTCAATTTAAAATCCGTAACCTTTCTTACAATATTATTTTCCTCCCTTCTCATAACGTGACCATACCATCAAAGCCTATTACATTCCAATTTTCCTATGATATAGTTTCCAGGTTTCCTATGATACAGACACAAAAACAAACTGTAAATAAAAATAAACATCCAACGCGCACAGGGAGGCAACGTGCCCAAAACACTGGTAGCGCCTTTTGTATGTCCTTACTTAACTTACACGCTGAGCAAAAAAGGCTGCCAGCATATCTCCAAATAAGTTTTAAGGGCATTCAACGCGTGACAAAAATATCTTGTCCGTGTAATAGATCATCGAGAGTTCCCTCGTCGGAGCCGGTCCGGGGTGCACCATCAGATCATACATATAATAATGCATTGTCATGGAAACTGAAGCGACGTGGAAATCTAACCCTATAGAATAAACGGAAGGAGTGGAATATAACTGGCAAGATTTAACTATAGTCAAACATCGGGACAGATGAAACTAACCTAAAATATCGCCGGTTGAATGTAAGAGATACATCCACATCATGTATCTTTCTTGTATTAATTTTAATAGCCATAGGGAGTATTACTGCGAATTTATCCCGCCAGAGTACAGCACTGTATGTTAGGTACACAAAAGCCGCCTTTGCTATGTCGATTAAAACGTTTATTTTAGAGTACTTTATTAATGCCTCCATTGTGTAAGCATTCGTTTGTGAAAATATACAACAATGTAGCATATTCGGGTGCCAACATATTGGGACATCAATGTAGCATATTCGGGTGCCAAAATCGTTTTCCATAAGATAAAACTATGGGATACGCCGCACGCTGTAAAATTTTCGAGCCAATAAACGGTCAAAAAGAAGCTCTGAACACTTCACACGTGAAGACTTATTAAAATACGGACTTAATACATGTAAGATCTTTAGTGAAAATCAAGTTTATATTAATTTATGACCACAGTTGACCAAATAATGCAGAACATAACAGAACATAACATAATAATAGTGTTGTTATTTTCAGGATAATCCACTAAATCGTTCCTTTTTCCTTTAAACTCGCACCACGATTGCGTAGAAGGTATTTTTGGTCGTAAATCTGCAACAGTATTGAAAATTGGCGCTTTTTGCCTCCATTGACAATGTTTGTGTACCTTAGTTGTACCAGTAGCGCTATCTGCGCTGAGCTTTGCGTAATATGCCCTATTGATATAGGTACTGTTTTTGTGCAATACAGTTGACAAACAACCTAAATAAAAGCTTGTAAATGATTCAAATATTAGCTATCTGTGTGATATCGCGAGAGTGATATTAATAACATTTTAATGTTATGAATGAGAAATTCAACAAACTGGTATAGGTTCCGTTAAGTATTTCGACTGACCTTATACGGGTCACGATCTCAATGCGGTCCCACAGTGCGGGCTTCGAAGGCTTGTGAAACGATTTGGCCGAAATCGATTCTTTATAAATAATTTGTTGCTAGTGCTATTTAAATAAGTTTTTTTTTACAAAAATGTAATTTTTGACACACGTTTTTATTGTTGTTAGAGACATGTGTGTGACAAAACAATTCTGTGCCACAGATATAAGAACATATTACCTAATTGATCTTATATTTGTGTTCTGTCCGTATAATTTATATCGTTCAGTTCTAAAAAGTAAGAAGGAGAAAGAAATCCATTTAGTCCTACTATCTGCTGTATATAATTTGAACGGAACGTACAAAAAAGTTCTTTTAGTATTATTATGTTTCTCCTTAACAATACACGGCACCTAGGCCGGTCCTGTGAGAGGCTTGCGTGGGGATATAGATCCAAAACGTAGAGGCCCTTTGGAGAGTTTTGATGTTGTGTGTTATTATTATTATAAATTTATCACTTTTCACATTTCAAGTATCTAGGTACCTAATCGGCGGGAATATTCGTAGGTGTCAACTGTCAGTAGTGTCAGTGTGAAAAATATTTTAAATACAAATACTTTTTAAATAAAATTACTTTTTTTTGTTGGTTGCCAGTGCAACATCGATCCTGATAGAACGCAGTCTCCAAAACGAGAGCATCATAGTCTTATACGCTATGGTTCTCTAAAAATGTACTTATATAGTTATATATTTAACTATATATATATATATATATATATAATTCGGTCAATAGACCCGTACACTGTAATTATAATAGATCCATCAGTGATGTAATCGGGCGTGTCATTTACATTAGTCATTCAGTTCAAAAGTTAGAATTTTAATCACAAGGTCATTTTTTGCTAAAGAGACTCAATTTATTGTTATGTATTTTAAATAAATTATAGATACTTATGGTCCCGGGAAAAATTAGGTGAAAAGTTCTATGTACTTATCGATTTTTTTAAGTTTATTTTTTATTAAAGACACATTATATATACTTAACCCTCCATTATTGTGTACTTTGTTCTTGTTAGTAACGTAATACTTTATTCTTGCTTTAAATGCTATCATTTATTAAAAAATTATGATAATCAAATTAGAAATAAAAAGCGCGTATCGAACTCTCATGTGAAGAGTTCTTTCCGGTTTTAGTACAAATAAAATTAGCCACAAAAATCATATACGAAAATCAAGTTTACACTGGTGCAATACCTAAATATAGCAAAATGAAAAGAGTGACACATGTGCTAGAAAGAAACGCACAGACAAAGATGCGAGATGTTTGTCCTGCACGCTAATTACTTTGTGGATCAATTGTAATTCTCGTAATTAGGCGGGGCCGTATTTATAGTCATGCTCGAGATACAAATAAGAATGTTGAGATGTTTGTTTTTTTGAAGTTGTTTGTTTGAATCTCAGTACATCTTCGACGTACTTATTTTTGTTAAATCTAACTTACACCTGTATAAAACATTGAGCGATGTTAACAGTGTAGTCATTCGTAATAGGCATAAACTTTGTATGAACAGATTCCGACTTAAAAAGGTTAGGCGGTCTTTCGTGGGTCAAAGTGTAAAATTGTTCAATAAACTCTCTGTAGAGGCTATTAACTTGCAAATGCCAAAATTTAAATCATATATTAAAAATGCTTTAATGGCTAATGCTTATTACACGATTAGCGACTATTTAAATGATAAAAAACCTTGGACCCTTCCTAAAACTTCCACCTCTCACACTTGATTTTCATTTTTTTATTATTATTTATATATTTTCTTGACATGTTTATTACATATATTTTGACTTTTACTTGTAAAACATATACGTGATTTGTGATCTTCAAGTGTCTGAAAGTAACATAGGTATCTATTATGTTAGATTATGGAGATCGAGTATGTCATGCACATTCAAATGGTCAAACCGGTAGCGGCGTCGTGGATCGGGTCGGGAGGTTCCCTCTATTGTGGTTGAGCTTCGCGATGGCTGACTCACGCGTCAACTCGTGAACGGGTGCTGCCGGGGGAACTGGTCAGCTCGATCTTTTATTAAAAGTTTTTTTTTTGTTTGGTTAATTATATATATATATATATATATATATATATATATATATATATATATATATAAGTATATATATTTTCCTTTCATCAGCACTTGATCACAATCATAATATGTTTCAATATACCTTTTGACCATGTACTTTATTATGTACTTACATGTTATATTACTGATAAAAAATTATACATAAATTTATATTTAAAAAATGGTAAGCCCTTCTGGCATAATAGAGACCAACACTGTTTGAATGAGTTTCTTTCGGCATTTCTTCTCAGCAGTGGTCGTTCCGAAATGCTAGTAGTTTGTAGCTTTGGTAAACATCATTTAATGACGTGAACAAGTGCCTGTGAAGGCCTAATTTCTGAATAAATGATTTGATTTTGATTTTGAAGACAAATATAACTAAAGACGACATGGTTGGCGTACTAAATTGAGATAGAAGATCTTAGGTCGGTGCTTAATTCGGCAAATCTCATACAAATTGGCAGATTTGGGCACACGGAGAAGGACAAAATGTGTTAGCAATCCATCACGTTTCTTCAAGTGTATTTCTAATACGCATTTCTCTTTCATGTATAAGCGAAACGAAAGATATGACGAAGTATAAACTTTTCTATGTCTACGTAAAAATCTATACCTCTGATCAGATATTGATTAAACCATCTCCCAATATCACATGAGAATTTCAAAATTAAAAACAAAACAATTTTTCGTTCGGAGACTAGTCAAATCAAATCATCTTTATTGTGGATCACAGGCAAAAACATAGATCTTACGATATTTAGTACAGCCATGTCCCGCCCAAACGGACATACAATAATTTTATATAATGAAGTTAATGAAGTTTTTGAGATACGGCTCATAAAATGTTACCTCACCATAAGTCAACAGACATCAATCTAAGCCCGTGACATATAAAGCGGATAATTCCCGCCATCTTTCTTTGTACGTTGTCACTGTCAAGGTTAGGAAGCCTAGACTATGAATACGGAGCGCCCTGCACGGGCGCATACGTATAGCGCCAGTTCCAATTTCGAAATCGATCGAGATCTACGTATTCTATTTAGGATACGAATTCGCGATATCGTAAAAATATTTTTAAACTTTGTAAATAATAATATTATTGTCATAGTTGTGTTCGTGTGACCATAGTAATAATATCATAGCAATGTGGTGCGTCGTATGATAGCTTAAAAAATTAATTTCAAAAAATAGCTCTGAAAGTAATTCTGATTTGCAACTTAGTTGAGTTAACTACATTTCTATATTTCTTAATAGATATATATTTGGGGTAAATAATAAACTTTCTGGTAACTTAATAAAATATCATATTTTCTCGGAAACACGCGAAAAAACGCATAAAACGTACCAGCTGCTTGGTTATGGCGCGAATTAAGCAAGGGGCTATCTCGTGCTGTCACTGTCTCACATGAAGTTATAGACATAGACAACACGAAAGTAAAAATGTTTTCATACGCAATTTTGAACGCTAAACATAACTCTCATTTTTGTGCTGTTGAGCAAATATTACAGAGAATTATGACTCAAATTCGCATTTTATACAATTCTTCTATTCGTATAGCAGACAAATCATATTAATTTAGACCAGCAGGTCTACCATCATTGATCAGTTTAGGTCCTGAACTGGATCGCATTAAGAAATGATTTAGTTGATAAGCCCCCAGTATGTACCCACTGCAATTGTCTTGTCATTGACCTCATGGAGCTGGAGAATCGCTCCTCCTTCTGCTCCTGCCAGATTGGGCAAGAGCACAGATGAGAGTTGAGCCATGACAATCCATGGCTCAACCACTCACACACAGTCACACAGAGCATTAGTCATAATGATAAATATTAGTTGAATCTGTTGACCTGTCCCCTGTGCCCTGACACCCAGGATTACTTGATGACTTAATAAGGCGGTAAAAATGACAGAACCCAATGGAAAATTCAAATGAATCGTTAGAATGGCTGCTCCAAGAAGAAGAGTCGTGAAGACTCTGTTTTATCGTCATCTCGCAATATGATTTTACACACTGAAAACATAAACGCCTTTATCGGCAGTCGGGTAAACATGCAATAAATTGCATACCTGACAATTATCTCACCGTGTTGGTGATATCATCGCCACAAAATCGACATTGTTTCCGTGAAGCGACACTTTGGATTGACTCCAACCAAACGACTAACATTATAACGTGACGAGATATTATATAATATACTTGTATGTTTATCCGTACTGGCATGTTTGGGGTGTGTTTTCCCTCCCTGGAATAGGACCACACCATAATCTTCCGTGGATGTCGTATTGACTAAGGGACACATAGCCTAGGCAGCTGATAGGCCACAATAGCAATCAATCAAAACAATAGCAAAATTATATATATATATATATATATATATATATATATATAGTAATATTTTTCTTTGGGCTTTGGGGCCTCACAGCTATAAATGTAGCAGGGACACGCGAAGATGAGAAAGAAAAAGAGTTTATGTCATGCATATTGTGATGTCTCCCTTGGGGGTAGGCCATTAGGTTACCACTTGGTGGAATGTAACTCATAAAACGACTTCCTTGGCAATGTTAAATAAGTGGTTCGCCATTGCCTTCTCCAATTTCACATCATCAGCTAGAGTCCTCACGATTCCTACGCCGGACGTGGTGATCTGTAACAATAATTGTCATATTGATATACTTACACAGTCATGTAGCGAGTAGGATTCGAACCTGAGACCTTATGGTACACGGGCGTCACTACCACCGCTAACAAACTGGGAAACAAGCCAATGATGACTTTTAAAACACCTGGAGGCGTGAAAGTAATAAAATCTCTTCGTAATGATAGAAAAGTTGTCAGTTCCAAGAAAAGTGTCACTTTCCCCCCTAATAATAGCCAGAGTATGTTTATTTTGGGCAGTTTCGCAACGACTGTGTTGCATTGCCAATGTTTTTAGGTTCAGTGTTTTCTTGAATTCGGTGTTGTGTGTTCGTAAAGAGAAACAAAAAGTTGTGTCAGTATTCTTAAAAAAAAACACAATATCTCCCTTGGAACAAAAAATCGTACAAAGGCGTGTAAAAATCTAGAGAAAAAATTGTTCCAAATTCAAAAAAGGTACCATAGGGAATCGTATTTAAAAATGGCGGCATTTGACAAACTTTTGGAAACGTTAAGTTACCAACAAAAAGAAAAATAAAATTCGATGGAAAACTAATACGCCTGTTCGATGTTCGAAATTCCAAAGCAAACACCACTTTTTAACGTACCTATTATTGATTTTTTTTGCGTTTTGTTTATGCACTGAGCTTAGTAAATCAAAATATCTAGGTGTTTTAGCTGCAGTGCATCTATAACTTACGTGTTTTGTACCAATTGTTTCTCATTCACTCATAACACTCATTATTATTCATATCCAGTTTAATATGGTTATTTGAACCCAAGTACAAGTAGACTACTACTCATTGAAGTTCCGGCGCGAAAAAACTGTTACTAGTATGAAGTGATGCGCATGCGCAAACAGTGAACTTGTTATAATGGATACCATAAAAGTAGTCGGTGAATTTGTCAGGGAAAGATCTCCGTTTTCGGTGAGTAGTTTACATTAGTTCGCCTCAACTCTATATCATACTAATACTATAAATGTGATGTGTGTTTGTTTGTACGTCTTTCGCGTCAAAACGGAACATCGGATTGAGGTGATTTTTGGTGTGGTGACAGCTGCAGAGTGTTATAGGCTATATTGGATATATAGGATTCCATCAAAAACATGCTGTAAAAACACCAAGTCTCGCAGCTCAGTTTTTCTACCATAAAAAGTTGTGAGATCCATGTAATACGAAGTCGGTTAATTTATTTAGTCCTTACTTAGGAGACCTATTACTTATTTACTCAAATTATTACGTAAGTTATTAATAGTATTATATTAATGTTTAAAATCTTTTACGTTTTAAATAAATAGACATATAAATAGAAATATACTTGGCCATCACATGATTACATTAGTATGTATTAGAATGTCTTCATACTTTATCTTCGCGACCAATCTTCTTGAAATTATGCCTACATATAGCTAGGAGTAAACGTCCAACTGCTGGTCAGGGTCACGGGAAAGCGATGGACGAGACTGGCACGGGACCATAACAAGTGGCGCGAAAAAAGGGAGATTGAAAATAGAATAGTAGTTTGATGTAGGCTTAAAATTATAGTAAGGAAAAGGATATAGGCTACCCTTCATCCCCAAAGAAGTACTGTTCCCTTAGGAGCTTCACGCGGCCGAATCCGCGGGTAAAAGTTAATCCTACTGTAATAATAATCGTGCCGAGGTATAATCCCAAGGCAGATGACCCAGTGATCCAGTCATGATTAATGTGGACTAGGAATGAGGATATTACACTAGTGATGTTCTGATATTTTTTATCGATATTTTCATGGTCATTGACAGTAGTCTTACCAATAAACAATTTTAAGGTAAACTATACTCGTTATTCTCGTTACTCTCCAGTGAATCTCTATGAAACACCTTCATTAGCAATATTTCTTCTTCTACTATAATGTTAGCAATGTAAAACTGAACAATTAGGTGTAATTCGCAGAGAAACTAATTAAAACAAAGGATGGCGCAAGACGATCGCTTCACTCTGTGACAGAGTAAGACTAGAAGACGCTTTTAAGTCGCTTTTAAGTGATCAGTCGCTAATTTTGCATTCCCGCGTACTTTGCATTCCATGTTTTCTGTGGTCCGTGGTAATTGTCTTTTCTTTTGGTCATATGTGCTGACCTAGTCCAGTTTAGGCTTTCGAGAGGAATCCCAGATGTCCTCATAGGTTTCTCACTAAAGGTCATGCCTCGTAAAATGATAATAAATTCAAAGAGTTTATATTTTCCCTATCAGAGAAGCAAGGTGTTTCAGTATCAAAAACATAAGTGGTGCTAAAATAACCTTATTGTGTATATTTATTTAGTGTTTTCTATTTCTTTTCCCTTTGATGTTTTTTATGCACACGTTTGTCGACAGTTTTATAATCACTTCTCCTCTCAAGGGTCTGCTGGAAGAGATTTCTTAAGAGTAGAACCCTTGGATAGTAAACATCACATCAAGTTACCCTGCATAAACCTCTATGTCGTGGGTTTAGCGGCGAATTTGGAATGAATTTGGGTAGTTGATGTCCTGTTGACTGTTGTTTTTATTCAATACTAAATTTTTATTTTTGTTGATCTATTAGCATAAAAATACAAATGACTGTCGCCAAATCGATATTGCAAAATAAACAATAAGCATTACGGAACGTGAAAACTAATCGATTCCGTTGACATCGATACGCGAATCGCAACCCTATAAGGACCACAATGCACAATGGCATCGACCGAGTTCGTTAGTACTAAATTACTGATTAGTTTAAAACTATTTGTCACGCGTGTTATACATTACTCTTAATGATTAGGAATGTGTTACCGTTTCCGAAAAATTCTTTTTTTTTAATTAGTTTGTAAAAAACTAGCAACAAAATAAGATAAAAAGAAACCAAAACGACAAACAAAAAAAAATAATTTGTGAAAATTTGTCTCGTGTGAAATAAAGAATACCTATTTTTTTATTCAAATATGTAAAATGTGTGGTTGAAATATTATTGTATAATCAAAAATAATTTATTTTACTATAAAAAAAATAATCTGTGGTAAATGTTTTATCTATATTTTTAGGTTTAATATTAGTAATGGTAGTTATTTTATGTAAAAAAAAATCTGTGGACATTTTTTGTGACAAGGAACTAATTCAACTTTTTTTATCTGCACATAAATTATGTAAGGATTTTTATGGGTATGCGCAACAAAAACGATAAATTCTCCATAATTTTTTTATGACTTTTTCTTGTGATTTTGACAATGCGTGTGCAAGATGTGTATTCTTCTGGACGTGTGTAGACTGGACTATATCTGTATTTGATATTTGTTATGTGCTTTAAAAGGACCTTATGTGTGGCCTTAAATTTTGTAAGGTACTGTTTTATATTTCACTCTTAATATATATAATACTAGCTGCGCCCCGGGGCTTCGCTCCCGTAGGAATTTCAAGATAAAAAATACTATATGTGTTATACCAGGTTATATGCCACCCCCATGCACCAAATTTCAGAACAATCCGTCCAGCAGATTTTGCGTGAAAGAGTAACAAATATACAATACAAACACACATACATCCTAACAAACTTTCCCATTTATAATATTAGTAGGGTATATGTTACGGCCAAACCCCGAAGTGCGGTTATACCCAAGTTTATCCGACTAGACCTAGGCGCTAAGCATGTATTTTTATACCTCGATGTATCGTATTTGTCTTCGGCTAGACTAGATGCAGTCTGTCGCAGATGGTTTAACGTAAATATAAGATTAGATTAATTCGTATGCATCCGTTTTTTAGACTAGACATGAATACTAGGTACAGTCGACAGCACATCAACCTACCCAAATTCATTGCAAACTCGCCGCTATTACCGCGCCATAGAGGTTCATGCCGCGAGTGACTTGGTGTGTTTGTTGACTGTACATAAATACGAGTTAGCTTGCGATTTTTTACCTAATTGATTGAAATGCCTAATTCTGTGTAGGGTTCTTGTCTAATATTATGCGATAAAACGGAGCCTTGATTATTTTTTCCTGTCTTGTGTTTCCGGTCAATGTGGTTCCTGAGGAAAGTTTAGATGTATAATTTATTATGTTGTACCCGAGCGATACCGGGACGGGCCGCTAGTCATGTTTGTATTTGAAAACAGTGGTTTAGTATAAAGATAAAGAATCTAAAATCAATTAATTTCTTTTTCATATACTAAAACGTCCCTTTAATTAATATCCCTGAAGAATCTATAAAAAAACACCCGTCACGCGCCGTAGATTATTGTCTATCTGCAGTCCTCCGTGACCCACAGCTGGGCATAGGCCTCAATCTATCTAACACCAACCATCTCTGTCCTGGGCCATGCCCTTCCAGTTGTTGTCAGCAATTTCCTTTATATACAAAAACCTTAAATATTGTTTGCCATTTATTTAATCTCTAAGTCTAAAATGATGATATTGATGGTTTCCTGCGGCGACAGGCTGCCCGACAGAGATTTGTGGAAATAGAAATACGACAAGTCGACAAACTTTAAAAAAAAACCCTTGAAAGTAGTCTATTCGAAGGCAAGTGGTCACCGCTATATTCTGTAGTGCCTAATGACGCAATCCATTATCTATACCTCCAGGATGGACAATCGCCTTATTGTTGTTTAACGACCGTGCCTTTGGAGTTACGCACTCACGAAAATATGAATTACATGTGTGAGATTTGATGTCGTTACGTAATAAAAGGCTAGTTGACAAATTTTCATTTTGATGATATTCGAAGGCCCTTATATTAATAGACATGACAAAAATAAAATCAAACATTTTTGGGCTCGTTCAAACGCTCCATACTAAATGACGTGTAGGAGTGACGTCACAACGTGCTAAAATGTTTGCTAAGAAAGCTATGTTTGTTCGACAACTACATTAAATATTACGTTTAGCGTTTATGGTGATAAATGTTGTTACAACATTCTTTATGATAGTTAAATTTATTTTTAAAAATTAAATCGTATATAGATCCTGCTGCATTGTTACAGTCTATGAATTGTCATAATGATCCTAAATATTATATATTTTATTTAGATTTAAGTATCGCTTACTAACCAAATACGGACATAGACTGGAATAAAATCATTCTATTTCAATGTGTACTTTTTATCCCTAAATGTATAAGGCAATCCCGTGGCCCAACTAGTTTTAAAATTAGGTTAATGTATTGAAATAGCGAACACGTAAATTTCTTTTTTTTCTAGTTACGATGTCCCATAGTTGGACAAAAGCCTCCCCTTTCTGTTTCCAACCACTTCTGTCCCTTGCCAGTTTCAAAACTTATTAATTTTTTTCGCCCCCAGCTGGACACATGGTTCGGGAGGCCGAAGAAACCGAGCGGCGGGCCCGAGCGGGGCTACGACACGGTGCCGCGGGGGGCGGAGCCCCGGGCCGAGGATGAGGAGCGCTCAGCGGCCGCCGAGTACAGCAGCAAGATCAACGCGCTCAATGATGACCAGCTGCAGAGGCGGTTTGAGGAGATGCTCGTCAGTATATCTCTGTCTCCCTTTCTCTTACTCATGCCCAGGTGGACAAAGAACCGGAGCTCTTTCTTTCTCACTCTCTCACAGAGGCGGTTTAAGAAGGTGCTCGTCAGTATATCTCTGTTTCCCTTTCTCTTACTCATGCCCAGGTGCACAGAGAACAGGAGCTCTCTCTTTCTAACTCGTTTGAGGAGATGCTCGTCAGTATATCTCTGTCTCCCTTTCTCTTACTCATGCCCAGGTGGACAGAGAGCAGGAGCTCTCTCTTCCTCACTCTGGAAAAATTCTCGTAAAATAAATGTTTTTGTGAGAAATTCACGCGGGCCGGAAGCCGTTAGTAAAATCTATTTTGAATTTTCTCAAACTGTTCATTATCTTCTCAATCCGTTTGACTTTAACTGTCTATATAGACAGTTAAAGTCAAACGGATTGAGATTTTTACTTTTAGCAGGGCAAATTAAAAACACACAAGTTCCCTAATAGAGCCAGTAGCAAGTACTTAGTACAATCATTACAAGTCAATTAGCGACTAGCGTACAGTGATTGACCTGTCGTAAATACAACTAGTTTTTGGGTCAAGGCAATGAATTAATTGCTGGTCGAATTCCTTATGATTTTTGTCGTCTAAATTAGAGATACATTTATTTTATTACGTGCTTCGTTTTATGAAACATTAGCGGCCAGCTCCGGTTTCGCTCGAGTGAAAAACATTATAAATTATACACCTAAACCTTCCTCAGGAACCACACTATCTAAAACCGCATGAAAATCCGTATAGTAGTTCGTATAGTAATCCGTTGAGTATATCGCGAACAGATAGACAAACAGACGCGGCAGGGGACTTTGCTTTGTTTATTATATAAGGAACGACATATGTTTGTTTTTTTTCAAAAGTATTATTTTCCTTTATGATCAACTCTCTCTCTAACTGTATCCTCTCTATTCCAGAGTGACATGAACCTCAGTGAGGAGAAGAAGGCTCCACTCAGAAAATACGCGCGTGATCAGAAGCAGAAGATGTTGGTCGCATACAAATTTGTTAATGCACAGGTTACTAAATACTATATACTACCTAACTGAATACTAAATAAGATTCGATTTAATTTTTTGGTTTCTGTTTATTAATTTTAAGTCTAATTACTAATCGACACGTTTTTGAACGATAATTTTTGATCTTGTCTCTTTCTAATATTCATCTACTTCTTCTTCTTCTTATTTAAGAGCTATGCTCTTGTCGGTGGAGTATACGCCACGCCTCTCTATCCTCGGCTTTGCTTTTAAGGTCTCGATACGACACAACGCCTGCCTTCTCTTTCAGTTGCTCGCATAACTCTTTCTCGATCTCCCTGGACCTTTTCTTCCTTTCACCTTTCCTTCCAAAATAGTTTTTCGCAATAAGGCGTCGTGTCGTAACTCAATGGCCACTCATTCTTCCCCTTCTGTTTTCTATTTCTGTCAGCAGTCGTTTACTATTTCCAGCACTTCTTCATTGCTTTTTCTCTCTGTCCAGCTTATTTTTTCATTCCTTCTCCAGTACCACATCTCAAAAGTTTATTCATCTACTATCATCCTTTATTATAATGCGAAAGTATGTTTGTTACCTCTTTCCGGTCTACGTGGTCAATCAATTTTTTTGAATTTCTTTATTACACGTAGTTTGAAGTACGGAAAAGGACATAGGGTATCTTCCACCCAGAAAAATAAATGTTGCGGTGAATAATTCACACGAGCAAAGCAAAAGCTGTTTATTTTATTTATTAGGAAGACCAACAGCCATACATACAAAATAGGTCCTAAATTTAAGAAACTTTCGGGCATTTAAAGGTCCTCACATATTGTTTTTATATGTGATGACCTTTAAATGGCCTAATGTTTCTTAAAAGTAATAGTAAGTTTCGTAAGTAAGAATAAAAGATTGTAATTACTTCTAAGAAAAACAAAATATGAACAAAAAACCCAATATATAGATTTGTATGCTGTTATATAAATCTACGTTCCCTTTTTAATCATTATTGCTGTTGATCAACAACCACATCGACCGGAAAGAAAAAGTTAGAAGACGTCTCAGTCTAGGGACACTACAATTAAACAAATCAATGTCAACTGCAGATGATACCCGGTTATAAATATTGCCAGTTCTCGAAAGAAAAGAATTTAAACATCAAAAGCTACTTAGAAATGAGACGAAATTGAAAAAATGTGTCCTACACATTTTTTTTTACATATAAAAAAATAAATAATATTTTATTTATCCACACCGACATTCTGCATAAACCTAAATGGTTTTATTTATTTTTTTTTCTTAAAACTTCCAGGAGGGGCGCTCAAAGTTCGAGAAACCTTCAGACTACGTCTCGTACCTGAACCAACCGGAGCTGTCGGTGGGCAAGCTGCACAGTTGCTTGGAAAACCTTCGGATAGCGCTCACGAACAACCCTCTATCGTGGATCGAAGAGTTCGGTACCAAAGGCATTGTTGCTCTCCTCAATACGCTCAATCTCTGCTATGTCAAGTAAGTTTAATAGCGAGAAACCTTATAATTTCAGAGAAAAATGTGTGAAACGATGACTAAGTTATCAAAGAGTAGCGAGAAAAGGCGAGAAACCTTGTAATCGTGGCGAGAAACCGTGATGAATATTTGTATTAAGTTTGTTTAATCTCGATTTTCTTGTGTTTTACTTTAGTACTTCGACGGCTCAGCGACCTAAAAGGTCTTTACTTCCGACTAAAATTTTCCTGATTTCATGAAATTATAAATTGTTTGCTTTATCTTTATAATTAGTTTACAAATTTAAATGAACCTCTCTTGTTACACGCTTTCATATTGTAGTGGAAGAGGATTTTTCCGGTAAGTTGGTAATGTAACTAGACAAACAGCAGTTAATATGTTACTGAAATTTATTTAGCGATCTCAGTGAAACATTAATAAGCATATATTATTTACTAGCTTTTCCCGCAGCTTCTTTTACGTTTATTTCGTGCGCCCTTTCATAACTTATTATTATCGATATCTCGGGTTCTAAGCAACGTATCGCGATGAAACCTATACCAGATTTAACTGCATTAAGTTCAAGTGTAAGTTTTGAGTGATGCGAGATCAAATAGTCAAGTTTCTTTCGGTATTTCTTCTTAACAGTGGTCTTTCCGAAATGCCAGTAACTCGTAACTTTTGAGAAATACTACATAATTTAAAAGTTGACACGAGGTCTAATCCTTTGAGGATTGTGATAAATGTGAAAGTAAGTTTGTCAGTACTACTCAACCAAACTTCTTAAAATTTCTCACACATATAATTAAGAGTATGGAGAAGGAAATAAGCTACTTTTAATTCCAGGTTAAACGACGGCTAAGCTAATGTCTGAAATAATGCTTGAACTATATGCTTTATTTTAAAGCATACGTTATGTTAACGCTTTAAAAATAATGCTTTGACTAGTATTCCTAATATTATTGTTTGTTTTCCAGCGACTCCCGCTACGACCGCGTACAAAACGAGTGCATTCGATGTATATCCGCCATCTTGAACAACACAGTCGGCATTCGAACGATGTTCGAGTGTAGAGAGGCCTTACCCGTTCTGGCCAGGAGCTTGGAGCCGAAGAAACCTGTATGCGCTTTAGAGGCTGCTAAAGTACGTGTTTTGTATTTTTTTTTACAAAGTTTTGTCTAGCTGAGATACCCAGAAAATGATCTATGAAAGGAATTGTATGCTGTGTTCGCTTTATGAAGGTTGCTTTATAAATTTGTATAAGATATAATCTTGTGTAGTGAACAAAAGTTTTTGGGAAATTCATCCCTTTAGAGGGTGTAATAGGATGAATCAAAATGCGACGACCGCTACGGCATTGAAGACGTGTGTAAATTAGATGCTAAAAATGAAAGAGATCTAATAATCCGTAAACAACGTTTACTGCTTGGAAGCCAGAGAAAAAGTGCTTAGGTTTATAACAATTTCAAAATATATATCTAACGTTAAGTCGCCAGCGCCATCTAACCATATTAGTTATTGTTTGGCTATCCCTCACTAGATGACGCTGTCGTAACAACGTGCAAATGTCAACGTCAACCGTTCGGGCTTAGTTATCCGCATTGAAATTTTATTATTTACTACGTAACGCATCCAATAAAGTGTTGTTGTATTGTGTTGAAATTATAATGTTTAAACTT
Organism: Plodia interpunctella; assembly: GCF_027563975.2. NCBI lineage: Eukaryota > Metazoa > Arthropoda > Insecta > Lepidoptera > Pyralidae > Plodia > Plodia interpunctella. Next base: position 2,124,120 of record NC_071321.1, read on the forward strand.
CCAGGTCCTAGCCGCCATTTGCTTGATTCCAAATGGCCATGAGAAAGTTCTGGAAGCGATCACAATGGCGGGTGAATCGAGTCAAAAGCCGAGGTTTCTGCCCATCGTCGAGGGGTTGGACGCGAAGGCACCGGAGAGTTTGAAGGTGAAATAGTTTTAACTCAAAAATTCATCCCCTGTTATATGAAATTTGACTTTGTGATCGTGTTCATATGTTGCAAAATACTATCGATGGAATATACCATATAGTAAATATCAATGGTTTTGTTGTTCTGATAGCTAGCTTCATTTGTTGTCAAATATGTCTATCCCAAGTTTTCACCCCTATGAGGGATTGTGTTTGTTTGGGGGGTTGAAATGTTCCTACAAGAAGGTTATTATTTTGGGTTTATTTTTCTTTTAAAGATAAATAAACCCAAAATAATTTTTATTTTCTAAAACCTCGTTTTATTAAATGTTTTAGGTCGTTAACATCATAAAAGTAATGTATAAAATTAGACACAAAAGTTTTAGAACCCCGTTTTCGCACTCACACTGCTCAAAATTGAACCCCTGTGGGGGTGAAAACTTAGGATAGTATTGGGTCAATTTCATTTGGCAAATAGAGAAAATAAAACGTTATTTCTTTGTTATTCCAGAACGGCTGTATGCAACTCATGAACGCCATAATCACGGAACCTGAAGAATTAGAATTTAGAATGCATCTGCGGAGCGAGTTTATGAGAACTGGACTCTTTGATCTGATCGGTAAGGTTCAATCTTGTTTGTAATATTTTTCTTCTCATCGAATGTGTTATTATATTGAGGAGTGATAAATGTCCGCCGCAATATGCTACATAGTATATGTTGTATTATGTTTTCAGACGAATTACGAGCGAGTGCGGAGCGAGCGAGACAGATACAAATGAATGTATTTGATACACACGCGGCGGCCGATCACGACGAATTCTTGGCGAGGTTCGACGACGTCCGGTGAGATACTACTAGTACTATATTACTATCTCTCTCCCTCTCAGCTCCACATGTTTCCGTATGCGTTCGGCGTTGTGAAGCCAAGAAACCCGGTTCAGCTTAAAAAATAACCTCAAAATTTTGCCTTCAAAGAGAGAAAAGAGAGTTCCCTTTATATTGCGACACCCTAATAATGTAGTAATAACTTATTAATTTATTTCTTATAGAGTGGATTTCAACGACGCAAACGAATGCTTCGAACTAGTCAAGAATCTAGTGCTGGACACGCCAGCGGAGCCCTACCTCCTGTCGATACTGCAGCATTTGCTGTTCATCAGGGACGATGAACTTATCAGGTGAGAAACTTGAGAAGAGGAAAATAGAGAAAGATAATAAACTAGAGAAATATGTATGAAAGTAGAAAGTGATGTGAGAAACTAGAGACCGATGAGAAAATATAAGAAGAAAGTAAAGAGAAACTAGAGAGTGGTGAGAAATTGGGAGGAGAGATTTATCTATTTTTAATTCTCGCATATTCCTCGTCAAATTTTTGGCTGCAATGACACAAGCGCGAAGGTCGCTTATAAAATAACCCTCTGAATGTTGAAGATACGACTGTTTTAGCTCTCTTATTGAATCAGTAAACTTTTTTAAAATGATTAGGTTAAATATAGGAAGGAAGAAAGAAAACATTTATTTGCCAATAACATGAGTACAAATAGACAAATTGATGTCAAAATGAATTAGACCTACACGTTTTACCGACTATAGGTATGCAAATATAAATAAATAAAGAGGAGCATGCTATCCACTACAAATCCAAAACAAAAAAAGAATTATAATGTATACTAGCACTAAATTCTATACCAGTCTATCATTAAAGAAATCATTTAAAGTATAATAACATTTATCAGTTAATAAAGACTTGAGGTACTTTTTACATAGATTTAAATTTAAGCTTTTATATTGATTTGGAATTTTGTTGTAAATTTTCGGTGCCATACATACTATGCTATTACCGAGTAAAGCCGTTTTTGATGGGTGCATGCATAATCGATAGATATCTCGATGATTCCTCAATACAACGTCAGCTAGACGAGGGAATAAATGAGCATTGGTTTTCACAAATGTTGCTACCTCAAGTATGTAAAGTGACGGAAGTGTAAGTATTTTGTGTTCTTTAAAAAACGGCTGACAACTATCAGTGCTTTGTAGTCTAAACATTGCGCGAATACAGCGTTTTTGCTTTTAAAAGCTATATCCTTATCCGTCGAATTGCCCCAAAAAAATATTCCATATCTAAGTATTGATTCCACTAAACCATGATGTAAGAAGCGCTTTTATGTTTAATTCATTTGAGAGTTTAAATAGTACAAACGCCGAATTACTAAGTCTTTTACTAAGACCATCTATATGGGGTTTCCAGTTTAATTTAGAATCTATAGTTAGCCCTAGAAATTTTGTTGAATCAACTTCTTTCAACACATGGCCTTGATATTGTATTTTATAATTTTCCGTATCAAGCGGTCTTTGACTAAAATGCGTTATATTGGTTTTGTCAAGATTTATCTTTAAATTATTAATATCAAGCCATTCAGTTATGGATGTTAAAGTTGCATTAATATCTAATTGATAAATATTTACATCATTACATTTTATTGTTACTGTGCTATCGTCCGCAAATAAAGTCATATTATGTTTGGTAGTGTTTGGAAGATCGTTAATATAGATTATGAAAAGAAGGGGCCCAAGCACACTACCTTGTGGAACACCATATAATACAGAACGTTCAGTTGATAAGTAATGTTTTTCCGATTTTGTTTTAGGATTGAATTTTGAAATTTCTGTTAACTGTTTACGATTGGATAAATATGATTTTATTAAATTTAACACATTACCCCTAATTCCGTACGCTTCTAACTTGTCTAATAGTATGTCATGTTGAACATAGTCAAAAGCTTGTGTCATATCACAATATATAGAGCATATGGGTTTTCTGATGTTAACTTCAGTTAATACAATTTTCAAAAAATCATAGTTGGCCATATTTATATTTTTATTACGACGAAACTCCTTTTGTTCATTACACAAAATTTTTTTATCTTCAAAATAGACGTTTAATTGGTTGGAAAAATGTTTTTCATAAACCTTTGAAAATATAGAATTTAAAGCTATAGGTCGATAATATTGCATTAGTTCTTTGTTAATTTTTTAAAATAAAGGTAGACATTGACGATAATCCGTTTTTTAGGAAAACATAAATCATAAAATAATATAAAAACTTCTGCAAAACTGTGATACGCAATATTTGGGGTCCACCGTATTATATATTTCCGAAAAACTTAAGCGTTTTATACAGTCTATAAATTTATTAATATTTTCGACACTGTAATCTCGCACTGTTCTACGCCAAAACTTAAATCTTACAGTTTTTATAATAGGCAATTTAATAAGCTGAGCTGTGTGATCTGACAGACCGAAATCTAACACTTCCGTTATACAATTCTTTTTGAAATTATGAGCAAAATTATCAATACATGTCTGGCTTACTGGTCTAGTGACTTGTTTCAATGCTATTTAATATACATTCAAATTAATTTTTTTCCTTAGTATTTTTCAGATTATCAATATTAAAGTCACCAGCAATTATTAATTGTTTTTGACTACATTTCGAGATACCGTTTAAGACTTGTTCCAACTTTTGGAAAAAATCATATATATTTTTATAATCTGGCACCCTATATACACAAAGAAAATTAAGTTTATAATCAATTAACTCAACCGCACAGCACTCGAATGTACTAGGAACACAATATTTTCTAACATTTATTTCTCTCCACTTATGCTCTTTCTTCACTAAAATACACGCTCCTCCTCGTTTGGAATTATTTCTACCGTAACAAGCAGCTAAATTATAATTATGTAAGTTTAGGAAGGTCTCGTATCCAGTCTCCATGAAATGTTCAGTTATGCAAATGATGTCTACGTCTATTTTCTTATCAATGAGTTCTTGTAAAATAATGCAAAGCTCATCCGATTTATTTAATAACCCTGCAATGTTTTGATGTAAAATGTACAAAGCCTTAGTCTCGAAAAAATGAAGAATCCTCTTCTGGAGTATTATTTTCTAATTGATTATTATTGTAATCTATATCTTTAATAAGATTTTTAATATCATTAAATATTATGCGCATATAAGATCTACATTTGTTAATTCACGTCTTTGGAGAAAAGGCTGCGGCGAAGTTTGTTCCGCCGCTTCTTATTCACCTGCGCTTTGGAAGTCGACGATAAACACCATTGTTTTTATGACACCTACTTTTAAATACTTTAACTTGTAAGTTACTGAAATAAAGAGTTTATTTACTAATGACGACGACCTCGGTGGCGCAGTGGTAAGGTTCTTGCCACTGAACCGAGAGGTCCCGGGTTCGATCCCCGGTCGGGTCACGATGGAAAATGATCTTTTTCTGATTGGCCCGGGTCTTGGATGTTTATCTATATATGTATTTGTTATAAAATATAGTATCGTTGAGTTAGTATCCCATAACACAAGTCTAGAACTTACTTTGGGGCTAGCTCAATCTGTGTGATTTGTTCCAATATATTTATTTATATTTATTTAATGAATCTGCTTCTATTTACAGGCCAGCATACTACAAGCTGATAGAGGAATGCATAACACAAATAGTCCTGCACAAGAACGGTTACGACCCGGACTTCAGAGCCACGCAGAGGTTCAACATTGATGTGCAACCGTTGATCGATGGGCTTATAGGTGAGATATATCCTAACTGATGTTATAAATCCTAACCAATTTCTAATTTTGACATATTAATTAGGCAATATACTAGTTGTTGTCCGCGGCTTCGTCGTAATTTTTTTTAAAGGATGAAAATTGAAGAACAATATGTTCGTTTCGATAAATCGTTCGATATTTATTAATTCATAATTAATTTTGTAGAGAAATCGAGAGCGGAAGAAGAGAGGAGAATAGAAGAGTTGAACAGTAAATTGGAAGCGGCGATCGCGGCGCGACAGGAGGCGGAGGCCCGCGCCGCGCAGCTCGAGTGTCGGCTACGCGGCGCTGGCGCTGGCGGCCTCACGCACGGGAATATAGCCGCTATCGCTAAGGTAATACAGCTCTTGTTCCAATACATACTAAATATCGTTAAAGTCCCTGGGCTACAACGCTCACTCAGATGAGGAGACTGTAGGCACTTCATTTTGACATCAACTTTTTTAGAAAAACCTATCTAGATTTTTTTTAATTTTGGTTTTGATTAGAACCATCTCGAATAATCTCAATAATAATTATTAAAGATTGTGATTGTTGAGAAATAATAGTAGATTTATACACCAAGATAAAGCGTATTTAGTTTAAACTAATTTTTGTCCGTGACTTCACCCACGTGAATTTCTCTGGGAAAGCGAAATCGTGTCTGTTCTAGACACGATTTTCGATGCGATTTCGATTATTCATACAAAGTTTCGCCTCCATTATAGTCATTTGGTGGTTAATAAAAAAAAAGTAACTTATATGTTAACGGCGGTCTTTAACTACATGCATACCAAATTTCATCAAAATCGCTCCAGCGCTCTAGCCGTGAAAGGAGAACAGACAGACAGACTTTTGCATTTATAATATTACTAGCGGCGCCGCCCGCGTGAATTTCCCACGGGAACAGATATAAGTAGTGTTTATAATATGGATAGAAATAAGTTTATTCAAAAAACTACAAACACGCACATATCAACCAAAAAAATTAAGATTAAAAAAAAAAGACAAAAAGTGGGTAAGTGCAAAAAGTGATTATGGGTGTGTGTGCTGCAGTAATCTAAACAGGCCACAACTCAGCGATGACATGAATAACGTTTGTGACATGGATAATAACTAAAACAAGGTTTACAATTGTTGTTTTTAGGCAATAGGAAGCCCCGGCGGCCCGGCCCCGCCGCCGCCGCCCATGCCCGGAGGTGAGTGCTATGTACCAATATATTATAATGTATTTTACACTTTTTTCATATGTTTCTCACATGTTTCTCGCACGTTTTTCACATGTATAATTGTTTTTCACAATAAAAATAATGTTTTTGGCGTTCTATTATGCACAAGTACGGCTTTTCTCTTGTTTCTCACTAAAAGAATGTTACTGATGATACAAACGTCTGATGGTAGAATGGCATAACGCACGATCTTTTTTATTGCCTCGTGTTTCTCACATTTTTCTCACGTTAATATATTTTTTTACCACTACTATTTATATTGTTTCATATACCTATATTACAAATTCTTCGATTATCTCAACGAGTATCTCTTAAGATATTTTTCAATAAATAACTAATAACCTAAGTAAAATTAGGTTTATTATATTTTTATTTTTATTTTATTTATTAGTATTTTACTAAGATCGTGTGAAATCATCAACGCAATATAATAAATTTACATACGTTAATCACATATACATATAATATTCACGGTTGTTTGCACGTAACTCACTGGTCGTTTTCTGCATGTGGCTCACAGGAGGTCCGCCGCCGCCGCCTCCTATGCCGGGAGGTATGTCTATTTATATTTCTGAACAATATATATTCATACTATATTGTAAATGCGAAAGTCTGTCTGTCTGTTCCGCTTTCACAACTGGACCGATTTTGATGAAATTTGTTATGCATGTAGATAAAGACCCGAGGCAAACATATAGGATACCGCGGGTATCTTACTAAAATATCATAAATTCGAAGTCAGTTTGTTTGTTACTTCTTCATTCTTTATCTGCTTAATCGATCTGAAATTGTATCGAAGTATGGAGAAGGACATAGGGTGATTTGTCATCCCGGAAAAATAAATGTTACCGTGGGAAATTCACGCGGGCGAAGCTGCGAACAAAAGCTAGTTTATTAATAAACATCCTAACCTCTTAGACTAGTATATAATGATATGATACGTCCGTGCAGCCAAGGCAGGTGGTCCCCCGCCCCCTCCCCCGCCGCCGCTGCCGGGCGGCGCCCCTCCCCCTGCCCCTCCCCCGCCCCCGCCCCCGCCCCCGCCGCCCGGCGCCGGGCCTCCGCCGCCGCCCATGCCCGGCATGGGCCCGCCCCCGCCGCCAATGATGGGCGGACCCATGGTACCCAGGATGGTGAGTTTTCTTTTGATAATTGTTTATTTTATTAATATACGGTAGATATAAATGTTACGGCTAAACACTGAACTGCGGTCTGAGTTAGCTAGACCTAGGTTTAGCCGTTATCGTTCCGGCTAGATCTAGGTGCAGCCGGTCGCAGATCAGATTTCATCTTTTAACGTGTAAAAAATCGTATTTAATATGATGTTACTTCATAGACAGAGAAAACTATACACATCTGTCACAAATTTCGCGCATACAAGGAAGTGAGAAATAGGACACAGGACTACTATCTTTTCATTGTTATCGCGTGCCGCCTTTTAGCTTATTATTTTTTTTTTAATAATTTTATCTCATGTACTTGACTCACCGCTTGTCCATAGTTTTCTCGGTCTATATTTTACTTAGATAGTATATGCCTTTCTGCCTTCAATAACCAACAAAGACATAAAACTATAAACGTGTGGTTAGCGTGAGATAGACTATTCAATTCGCCCTTGTAAAAGTCTGCACGCGATGTGAGATTGAAGATATTAATGCTTCTCGTTTATATCCAATAAACGTTTCTCTTGTTAGTACGAGTGAAATGAAAAATATTACGACGTCCATAATTTTATGTGTACCAATAAATTAGTTTTTTATTTTTATTACAAGGGGGATTTTGCCTATATTTGTTTTCTTTTAGCCCCAACCCGATGTGTTACCCTATGGTCTGAAACCCAAGAAGAAGTGGGAGGTGGAAGGCCCCCTAAAGAGGGCCAACTGGAAGACCATTGTGCCTCAAAAAATGTCGGAAAAAGCTTTCTGGATCAAGGTAATGAAGTTTTGTTTATATATTTTTTTATTAATATCTTACCTGTATCTAATTATTTTAAGCCTACATTTTGTATTCCACCGCTAAGCAAAGACCTCCCCTTGTTAGGTGGTGGGGTAATCTCAGGGTAGGTTGGAGTAGAAATAGGCAAAGGCAACAAGTTGTATAATAGTATAATTGATAAGTAAAATACGTAAGTAGTAATTAATAAGTAAAAATACAGACCTGTGAACAATAAAAAAATACATAAACTATACATAACACAACTATAAACTATAGCACTAAATCACTGTAAAATTTAGAACACTTTTCCGAAACATATTAAAACACTTACCCTTCAAGGGTCTATAAATAATTTAAGATATTTTATTATATATATATTTTATTATTATTACACCGTACTGTGGTACGTGTCGATATCGTTATGGTAATGAATGAGTCCAAATGTGATTTCAAAATATCAAGTGGAACAATAATTTAAAATTTTGAATTTAGACTGAAAAAAAATAAAAATCACGCCAGCGCGCACGCGATATGACTAAAGAGGTCATAATGCGGGGCGTTACACCCTTACTGTTTCCATAACATCTATACTTATCTACGGTAATCCTTAGATGACTTATAGAAAAAAAAACTTTATGTAAACCATTCTTGGCGTACATAAAGTATTTTTTTAAATGTAGCCTACTGGTAAATATAGACTCAACATTAACGGCATTACGTTGAAATTCATAGTAAGAAACATCTCGTGAAAATTGTTATTAAATTCCTTCTCGTGTGTATTATCCAACTTTAGCACGTTCGTGTCCTAAAAAAAATATTTTATCTCAGGTGCAAGAAGACAAGCTAGCATCGCCGGACATCCTCAGCGGGTTGGCGATGAAGTTCTCAAGCAAACCCGTCGCCAAGAAGAACGAGGATGCCGTCGATAAGTCAGTCCAATATTAGTGTTTCATTATGATTATCAGTTAAATTCCCCATTTTTTTTGGCTTGTTATGGCAACACTGATTATAGTGCAATATGAATGAGGAAATCGGATATTTGGCCCGGTGAAGAGTCTTTGCTATCTGCCAAAAACAAGTTTTTTTTTTACAAAACTGTCATTTTTGCCACTAGCTTTTATTGTCATCGGACTTTCTTCCGGTGAAAGAAAACATCGTGAGGAAACCTGCACACTGGTTTACAGTTTAGTTCACTAGTGTGCACGCGACTACCAGCCACTAGATGGCGGTAAGTAGTTGTATAAGTCGTGTTAGATTTCTTGAGGCGACTTGAATAAAATCTGACACCAGTGTTAGCATTAACACACTTGGCATGATGATGATGATGATTGTCATCAAAGAGACATTGTTCCATTCAATGTGTGACAAAAAATCCCATGGAGTGCCCTCGCCGGGAGCCGATGATATAATACATTTTCATAGAAACTGATGCGATGTGGAACTTTTCAACTACATAGGACAAGCGGAAGTAGGTGAAATTTTACTTGTAATATTTGATGATATACAGACAATAAGACAATGAAACTAAATTTGAAAAAAGCTTATCACGCCACACATTGACTGTGCTAATATATTTTCCAGGGTGCCAACTCTCAAGAAAGTGAAGGATCTCAAAGTCCTAGACGGCAAAGCTGCGCAGAGTCTCTCCATACTTCTCGGCGGTTCGCTCAAACACATGTCGTATTCTCACATTAGGACGTGTATATTGCGATGTGATACACAAGTTTTGACTGCCAACGTACTTGATTTATTAATACAGGTAAGGTTTCTCAATCGGTTTCATTATTTTCTCACATGTTTCTCATAGTTTCTCAATTTTCTCGAGTCATATTCTCACGTACTTTTCTAGCGGGTTAATTAATATTAAAACAGTATAGTAGTTTTAACAGGCAATGGCCTATTACGTTAATGTCGGTAGCAAGTTAATGAGCTTGCTTCCGATGAAGGGAAATGTCGTGAGGAAACCTGCACACTGGTTGACTATTTACTTAAATTAACACAAATCACTAAAATGTTGTAAGCGATTGCTTTTAAAGGCGACTTGAACAAAATCTGACACCAGCGTTAGCAACAAGGTGAATTCTCGAGCATTTTGACCGCCGTCATTACCTTCAAAATAACGAACCATTCTGAAATTATTCATCAATTAGGGTGGTAATACATTTCTGGTCTTTGTTGAAATTTGAAGGAGGCAATGTCGGTGATTCACTCAAAAATTCACCCAAATAACACTCTCGATAAGAAACAAACATTAAAAGTCCCTCATTAATTGTTTGTCTCATTGTTTTCTCGTCCACAGTATCTCCCCCCAGCGGACCAACTTAAGAAACTATCCGAGCTGAAGTGCAACGTGTCGGAACTGACAGAAGCTGAACAGTTCGCGGTCACGGTGGCTGACGTCAAGCGGCTGATGCCTCGGCTGCGGAGTCTGGCTTTCCGGGAGCATTACAGGGAGATCATAGCCGAGGTCAAACCGGTGAGAAACACAAAAGTTTCTATGTAAAAATATTCCTTAATAGTACCACGAATTGAACGAGATGAGAAACTGTTGTTGAGTTGTGAACTTGAGTTGTGGCATATTTGAATTGCTGCAGCACACACATTCATTGGACTTACTATGTATTTAAAGATATCATCTCTTATTGTACATAAGTATCAGTTTGTTTAGGCCAAAAGAAGCAATTCTTTTTTAATTCACCGTTATTTTTAATTCCAGGACATAGTGTCGGGGACGGCGGCATGTGAAGAAGTGAAATCTAGTAATAAATTCGCCAAAATACTAGAACTGTTGTTACTATTGGGCAACTATATGAACACGGGGTCAAATAACGCTGGCGCTTACGGCTTTGAAATCAGCTTCCTTACTAAGGTTTGTAATATATGTTATTCTATCTGGTTGTATTCTACCCGTGTACCAAATTTCATAACAATCCGTCGAGTATTTTGCGTGAAAGAGTAACAAACAAATACATAAATGATGACAAACTTTTGTAGTTATAATATTAGTAGGATAAAATATACACACGATATTAAAATAGGCTAATTAAAACACGATTAATTAATTCTGTTGTGAGTGAAGCCGCGGGCAACAGCTTTTAGTGTACAATATCTATGGTAGAATAAATGATATTTCTATATAGGGGGGACAAACAATTTATGATCACACCAGCGTTTTTCATCACTTGGAGCTGATTAAAAAAAATCTGTATTTGACTTTTCGTCTTACTGTCAGATCACAAGAATAAAATTTAATTTTTCAAAACATTTACAATTTTATTTATTATATATTAGCTTTTATCTGCGGCTTAGCTCGCGTGAGTTTCTCTGCTAAAGCGGAACACAAAGTTTCACCCCCCCATATAGTCATAGGGTAATATTTTGAAGAAAAAGTACCCTATGTTCGAAAAGGAAGTTTTAACTATATGCATACCAAACTTCATCAAAATCGGTCCAGCGATTTAGCCGTGAAAGCGGAACAAACAGACAGACTTTCGCTTTAATAATATCAGTATGGATTTCATTGCAGCTAACGTCCACAAAGGACTTGGAGAACAAACAAACATTGCTGCACTATCTGGTCGAGACGATTGAAAATAAATTCCCCGACGCGCTCACATTCGCGGAGCAGATGCCCCACATTGACAGGTACTTTTTTATGAATATTCAGATTCAATTTTTTATTATTATTGAAAGTCATATTTGATAATGATGTCACACTAATTGTTCGCCGCAAACATAGACCTTGCGAACACAATAAATGCACGAAAATTTAGATTTTGATAGATTTTGATGCCCCACGAACCTAAAAATTCTTTTGGCATATCCTACATACCTTTTAAATTTCATAAAAATCGGACCAACGGTTCGAAAGTTATCACGTTACAAACATACATATATACATACAAAAAAATATATTTTTGCCCCAAGTAAAAAGTTAGACACTCGCTCGCTCGGTCAATAATAGGCAAGGACAAATTTTTGCTATGATTACTTTTCGAAGGCCTTTATATCATTAGAAACAGACCAGTGAAAAAATTACTGTGATAAAGACAATACTTTCAAAGATATGACAAAAATAAAATCACACATTTTTGGGCTCGTCCAAACGCTCCATACTAAATGACATGTAGGAGTGACGTCACAGCGTGCTAAAATATTCGCTAAGAAAGTTTGTTCGACAGCTACATTAAATATTACGTTTATGGTGATGACTTCTTAATAAAAGTTGTTACAAAATTTTTGTTTTTTATGATGGTTAAGTTTGTTTTTATAATTTCATACTTTTTGGAAATGGAATTTTCAACCAAGTTTAAATCTTCGTATTTAGATCCAGCTGCATTGTTACGCTCTATGAATTATCATAATGAATATATCTACCAACAACAAACAAACCTAAATATATCTACTTCATCTAGTTTATATATATTTTTTACAATTCTCTGACGTTATAAACTCTATTGGCTTGAGCACATAGATATGCACATAAATTTATTTATTTTACAATCAATCATGATATCCTCACAGTTACTGAAACCATTGCTACTTAAATGGAATGTTTTGACTTTGCAGAGCGGCGCGAGTGTCAATGGAGAGCCTTCAGAAGGCGCTGAAGAAGATGGACAGCGACATCCGCGCTCTCGAGACCGACCTCAACAACTCCAGAGTGCCGCAATGTGCGGACGACCTCTTTCATGAAACTTTGAATGTATCCTTTACATTATTACACAACATACACACTACACACATACACACTACACACATACACACTACACACATACACACTACACACATACACACATACACACTACACACTACACACATACACACTACACACATACACACTACACACATACACACTACACACATACTCACTACACACATACACACTACACACATACACACTACACACATACACACTACACACATACACACTACACACGTACACACTACACACATTTACATTGTTGTACATACAATTTATGTAGTAGTGGATGATGACGTGTATTTTACATACAACATTAGTGATATGAATCATTATATATTATAAAAATATATATATATATATATTAGGACAAATCACACAGATTGAGCTAGCCCCAAAGTAAGTTCGAGACTTGTGTCATGGGATACTAACTCAACGATGCTATATTTTATAACAAATACATATATAGATAAACATCCAAGACCCGGGCCAATCAGAAAAAGATCATTTTCGATCGTGACTCGACCGGTGATCGAACCCGGGACCTCTCGGTTCAGGGGCAAGAACCTTACCACTGCGCCACCGAGCTCGTCCGTCAAAATCAAAGTCCTCTGCCGCGTTTGTCTGTTTGTATTCTTCTATTGGCGATAAATTCAAAAACATGGTGCATGGATTTCCATGCGGTTTTCACCGATAGGTAGTGTGTTTTATCTAATAAACTAGAGGACTCTCCTAGATTCGCTCGGGTAATACCATAATAAAAAAAGTGCTTATGTCACTCCCAATTGTGTCGTCTATTTCATCAAAATCGGCCCAGTAGTTTTTGAGTTTATTCATTACAAATAAAAACGTTCTTTTTATACATATCCCTGGCTGTGTTTCGGCTATGGTGACTGATCACTACTGTTTTGGCGTTGTGTAAGGCTTCGTTGCTGTGCTTTAAAATGGCTGAAGTATCCTATTTTGGCCCTAAATGTTCTAGTGCAGTTTCTCTATATAATATTAATAGTGTAGATTAATATCTCCTGAACCAAACACTGCAGTCGTTCGCGAAGGAGGCGCGAGAACAGTGCGACCTCCTCAACTCGATGTACCGCAAGATGGAGGCGCTCTACAACGAGCTGGCCGAGTACTACGTGTTCGACCCACAGAAGTATACTCTGGAGGAGTTCTTCGCTGACATCAAGACTTTTAAAGACTCGTTTGCTGTAAGTCACCCCCGATTCGTCCGTAATTCAATGTTCTGAGGTGCTAGAGACAAAAACAAAGGAGTATTGCCAAAATTTGTGTGACGCGGGGCTGAGGCAGATGGGTGGGGTACGCGGCTCCGGTAAATAATACGAAGTAAACTCTGCCCTTTTTGGCTCCCTTCATTAAAGTTGTGACACCACCCCAAGAGAGGAATTGCCAAGGTGTTGTGTGACGCGGAGCTGGGGCAGATGGGTGGGGTACATGGTTCTGGTATGTTAAACGAAATGAACGCCGCCCTTTTTCGCTGCTTTCTTTAAAGTTGTTACACCGCCTGGTGTATATTTGGTTCTTTTTATATTTTAGTCTGTGGGTATCACAGTCCAGATAGATGAAGAGTTTGAGCTATGATGGGATGCGGGTGGGTGAGTTTTACTGATTGCAAACACGAGGTACAGTCCGTGAGGCGTAAGCTGAGCTTTGCATTTGTGTGAGTGATCACTAAAAGTAGAGTCAGATAAATAACTTTTAAAAATAAATTTTATTCGTAAAAGATAAATACAATTCAAATATGAAAAAAATATTAAAATTCTTCTACATCGGACGTTGTATTTTCATCATTTGCACTCTCGTCTGATGTGTCGTCGGTGTTAATAATGAATCGTTCCGATAAATCGTCAAGAACATCGACACGTCACATCAAGACATCATCACAAGAACCTGTAAACTTATCTTCTACTTTTACTGCGTGATCGCATACATTTTCCCATTCTTGTGTAGTGATACTGCCAACTTTTTCTGTCACGAACCTTATTATTACATCCATATTCATTTTATACACGTTTTTTTTTCGCAACGTAGCCTTTTATCATAGCCCAAATGTTTTCGATTGGGTTGAAATCCGGGTGATAGGGTGGTAGACGAAGTACGCTGTGCCCATGTTCTCTGAGTAATGTATCAATTTTATATTCAATAAATCTTTGTCTGTTTTGCAATATCAATTGATACAGTTGTGGTTTAAGCATCGATGTAGATGTAATGATCGATATTGTGATTCTTGAGCCAGTCAATCATGTCTTGTTCACGACTATTTGAGCTGGGAGCGGGATTTTCTAATGAATTATGATAAGATGCATTGTCTACCACCACAATACTATTGGGCTTTAGATTTGGAATTAGTTGCATTTTTAACATTCTCGTGTAGTTTTCTGCGTTCATATTATTATGGTAATCACCATACATCACTTTTTTGGTTTGCTTTGAACATGAGAAGGGCATTTGGTATGAAACCGTCCTCCCCGCCGGCATGGACTATAAATAAACGATTTCCATTGGAAATTGGTTTGTTCAAACCAGCAGAGCTGCCATCAGTCTATATATGTTTCGTCGGTGTAAACGACGAAACATATATAGACCTTGAGTGGGATATTCGGCTATTTTAATCAAAAAAATTATACGAAGATAAAGTATCTCATGTTTTCCATTCGAATTTGCCTATTATCCTCTGTCCTTTTCCACTTAAAGCCTAAAAGAGACATTTAAACGTAATGACCAAATTGAACCGGGATAGTTTATATCCGCCTTTAACTTTCCATGTATTCGCTTCATAGTTGGTACTTCTTTATCGGTAATGTGAAAATTGTGAATAGTTCTTCGGATTACCAGAATCAAAGCTTTATCAGAATCGACAATATTGATAATATTTTTTCTACATCTGGTCTTCTTCGGAGATTTAAATTTGCTCTCATCTTCCAAAACACGTTTACCTCCCACTAAAACGCGTTTGACAGTAGGCAGAGGAATCCCGGTCGATGTCGCTACCAATTGGGCAGATGTAGTGACATTTGACATGTCTTTAAAATATTTATTTAGATTGCACAAAATTTCTTTCACTTGGCTATTTAAAGGTTATCTTATTCTTTGTTTACTTGTGTTAGCCGCCATTTTTCACTAACGAATCTAGTCGAACGAACGAACGAACACGTCACACTGCTACCAGTACAAGAGGTGAAGTGCGGAAGGTGCGCGGAGAAGTATCGCGCGTCGCGCGACGGACGCACCGCGCCTCAGGCCGGTTGCCAAACCAAACCAGTAAAAACCGGTTTACACCAAGCAAGGGACGCGCCGCGCTTTAGGCCAATGTCACACCTACACTATCTATGTACACTCACACAAATGCAAAGCTCAGCTTATGCCTCGCGGACTGTAATTAATTATCTGTGACTGATTATCATAAGGCATCGTTTGCAATGCTACCTCATCAACTTGATGCATTGTAATACGGATGCTCTATGCAACGAGCTGTGCCGAGTCCCCTATGTCTATGGATATGTGACTTGTTCTATTATAAGATACAAAAGGTTACTTTTCGAGGTAACCTTAAGGAGTTAAAAATCACTAAAGTAGTAACCTTCTGGCAACGCTGCCTATGTCTTTCTATTTTGAACGGGAGTCATTACCTATATGTCGCCCCCGGCCTGGCAGACGGCGCACCAAGAGAACGTGGTGGCGCGCGAGGCGGCGGAGCGCGGGCGGCGCGTGCGCAGCGCGCGCGAGCACGCCGAGCGCGAGCGCGCGCGCCGCTACAACCAGTTCGTGGACATGGAGCGCGCGCAGGACGGCGTCATGGACAGGTAACGTCTACACCGACAATCCCTCCAATACATTTTGCCTGAAAGATCGATAAACATACACAAACTCACAAACATTCGCATTTATAATATTAGTTTTACGATTATCTATTCGATCGAAGTTAATCCACAATTACATTTTTTTGACAATGTTAAATTGACCGAGTAAAAAATAAATTACATACATAACTGACGACCTCGGTGGCGTAGTGGTAAAGTTCTTGCCACTGAACCGAGTGGTCCCGGGTTCGAACCCCGGTTGGGTCATGATGGAAAATGGTCTTTTTCTGATTGGCCCGGGTCTTGGATGTTTATCTATATATGTATTTGTTATAAAATATAGTATCGTTGAGTTAGTATCCCATAACACAAGTCTCGAACTTACTTTGGGGCTAGCTCGATCTGTGTGATTTGTCCGTATATATTTATTATTTATGTATAGATATTTAAATAACCAAATACAATCATTAAATGTCACTTTCATTGATCATTTTATTAATTACGAGATTTACTATTTTCCGTGGCTCATTAAAATATATATGTAATGGTTATTGACTCCAAAAATCGTGACGTCACACATTACTGTCGTACAAGCTCACATACACATTTTTTGTTTGTGACATTAGAGAAAATCTGAAACGAGTGGACAAAGAAGCAAGAAAAAAATCATTAATTTAAGATTTTAAAATTTAATTTTATTCCCGCAGCTCCAATCCCTATGTTTGACCTCGAGTCATTAACTATATCTATTTCAAATTTAATCAAAATTGGCGTAGTAGTTTAGCCTTGATAGCACGACTGACTTAAAGACAGACTTTCGCATTTATAATGTTAGTATGGAGTTATACATATATTGTGTGTTTCAGTTTAATGGAAGCGTTACAAAGCGGATCAGCGTTCAGTAGAGAGCGGCCGAGGAAGAAGGCGAACCCTAGGGCTGCGGGAGGTGAGAATATGTTCACTATTTACTATTTATTTATGTATTTATACGGAACAACAAACAATTACAAAAAAAAAAGTATAAAATGAGACTTAATCAACTATAAGTTTGTAATCAACCACGTTATTCACGTTCGGGGATTGTTTACATGCGTCTTATTCAAAAAGTTGCTTAGATACCAGTAACCTTGTGGATTTTAAAACAATTGCTTCAATTTCAAAATTTAAACGCTGAAAAATACGATTGTTTTCAAAATTAACACAAAAATATGTGCAATTTTTATTACACGTAGAAATAAACGCACTACACTATTCATAAAATCATTTCACGCCAAAAAAATTGAATTATTTTATGAACACAATCGGCACAGTGTTTTTCCGCGTCGAGAAACATCTTTCTCGGTGCGGATATTAGATGTAGAACCACATTATAGATTAATTCAATCGTATAGGATGTAATAACAATATACATACGAAGTGTTAAAATACGGTACCTTGCGTAGATCCTCTATGCGAAGTGTCAACATAATATTAACACTTGTAAAAGTCATTAGTCGCGACAATTGCTGCGAATTTTATTTTTATTTTATTCATATATGTATAATACGATATATAATACGACCTTAGGGGTTGTCCATTAATCACGTGAGACTTAAAGGGGGGGAGGGGAACGTGAGACCAGGTGGAAGGGGTGGTGTAGTAAGATATCACGTGTATTATTTTTTTCGTCAAACGCGCTATTTCCAAACCGGAAACCGGCGTGAAGTGTGCTGCGATATTATTATTTTATAATTTATATTATTTATCCACGTATTTAAATATGGTATTTAAAAAGAAATAGATTATTTGTAGATAGGTACTAAAAATACACTTAAGTTTAAGTGGGATGGATTTTAGTCTTAAACCTCACCACGTCACCTAAGGGGAGCGGAGGGTTAAAGATGCTAAAAAAACATCACGTGATTAAAAGGACGGCCCCTTACCTTCGCGTAAAAGATTTACCCAAGTTACGTAAGTTTGTATTTATATATACCAATAAGTATTTTTTTTACATCCTGTATTTTCAAAATGGCTACTTTACACGCTCACTAGTGGAGGATTTGGATCTAAGTGATGAAGAGGGGCTGGTGCAGGCTATACTGCATCGGTTGCAAGGTATGTTCGTATGTTGATCCTTTAACATATGTGGTCACCCAAATCAAAAGGGCGGTTATGGCGGTTGGCACTTAGGTCTTTATTGCCGTTGTTCCAATACAAAACAACGGCAATAATGGCGTAAGTACCGAGCGCCAAAGGTTCCTTACGACTACATATGTACCCCGGCCATATTATGTTCGTAAATTTCGTTCAATGCTAGTTTGTGAACGAAAGCATATAGTTTGACAGCTGCTTCGCGCAAATTGTAAAAGTCAAGGAAAGGGGTATAAACTGGAGATTCTTCCTATAGGCGATGGGCTATCAACCTATCACTATTATAATTCATTTATTCAACGTGAGACATAGTTACATTCGATGGTATTAA
This sequence comes from Plodia interpunctella, assembly GCF_027563975.2. Taxonomy (NCBI): domain Eukaryota; kingdom Metazoa; phylum Arthropoda; class Insecta; order Lepidoptera; family Pyralidae; genus Plodia; species Plodia interpunctella. The sequence continues at coordinate 2,142,994 of NC_071321.1, forward strand.
TAGGTATTAATGAAGACCGCTATCTCACTACTTGGAGTTCACAATGTCACTAATAGTCAGTAAATTTCTCAATTACAAATGGCTCGCTATTAATCTAAATGCGACCTTCGAGTTTCGGACCCTTGATTCTGTTTATCCCGTGAGGGATGAAAGATATTGTGGATAAATATGAAGTGATATTTTATCTATAAATGATGTTTTATCACGGTTGAATTTCACGACTGTTTGAACGCGGCCTGTAGCGGCGTTTATAAAATTAACGTTTTTAATAATGTTTTTTATTTATTTATAAAATAGGATAATTAAATCGATTACTGTGTATGGCACAATTAAATAAACACTAATGACAGCCCACGGCGGCGTTCAAAACACTCGTGAAATTCACCAAGTATCTTATACTTTACAATAAAAATATTTTATATACCGAATCATTATCATATATATTTTTAGCTGAATTCATTACTCGGTTGCGAAGTTTTCGTTATTGGATTGCACGCGAAGTTTGTTTTCTTTGCCTATTTTTATAATAATACCTAAATAATTGGTTTTAAGTTTTATTTGTATTTACTATTTAGTGAGCTAGCAATCTAATTCACAATATCTTTTATACAAAATGGCATAAATTAAGTATAGGCCCTATAGTAATTTCATCATCATCATCATCATCTGCAGCCCTCCGTGACCCACTGCTGGGTGTAGGCCTCCTTCCGTCTCCGCCAACCATCTCTGTCCTGGGCCATCCCCATCCAGTTGTTGCCAACAATTTCCTTTACATCGTCGACCCATCTAGCCGCCGGATGACCTACGCTCCGTTTTCCAGTTCTGGGGTACCACTCAGTTACAGCTGTACTCCACCTTCCATCATTCCTTCTAGCCAGGTGCCCAGCCCAATTCCATTTTAATGTCGCGACTCTGGAGACCACGTTTTGAACTTTCGTTCGACGTATATAGTAATTAATTTTTATTTATTATTTCTAGATATGAACACTGTGTAGACGGCACAGACACATCACTACACGTTACAAGTATTGTTGTTTTGTGAATTCACACATCATTATAATGAGTGATTCATTCCAGCTTCACATAAATTATTACATCACTAATCTAAGCATTTTTCACAAGAATTACATGACTTTATCGATTACGTAATATTTTCAGTTGAGATTTGATTACTAAAACATGAGATTTGCGTGAAATATATATTTTTTTAAGGCCATATTATTGTACATTTTTCTAGTTGTCTCAAAATAGGGTAGATGACTAATCGAAGACTAATAAGGTAGGTAACTATTCGAAGGCCCTTATATTATTAGAAACACCAGTGAAACAATTACTGTGATAATGATTTTTTTTATCGGGCTTTCCAACCAATTTAAAAATCTCCATATAATTATGCAGCGGCATTGTTACAGTCTGTGAATTATCACAATGATCTTAAATATATCTGTTTTATCTAGAGCATATATATTTTTTACAATTTTGTGACCTATCATCTACCGTATAGTGTCGTGTTTTTAGTATATAAAGTCTTTTTACTTACTTTTGTCTCTAATATTCATTCCATGTTGATAACTTATAATGCTAGTTCGAATGTCATACTCATGATGAGTGTTAATTCGTAGTTAGATATAATATCTTAATACTTGGTATTTTGCTTTTGATGTTGTGATTTTGTGATTCTGTATATATTTACTTTGAACAGTAACTGTGTGGTGTATTCCCAAAGAAGGTAGACGACGGGCCAGTCGTAAAATTACTTAAAATTGTTTAGCGTCTTACTACATAAATATTTTAAATAATGTCCAAAGTCTAAACTTGCTACATACAATATCCTCCCAAAATGAAAAGACTAACAAATAAAAACTTCCATTTGAACACGTGACATCTAAAAATGAAAGAATGTTTAGGAAAAATGAAAATAAGAATGAAATAAAAGTGAATGTTTAGGAAGTTTTGTTCAGGAACTTTGGACATCGTTATAATATTTTTTGTAGTACAGAGTTTCGAGGCGTCCCAGCCGGGTGATAAGAAAGCGGTTTTATATTGCACTAACGAACTAGCCTGGCATCGCCTGGGATCATTTAACCATTTAAACCTTCGGGAATAAATTGTTTAGACAGTAAAAGAAGGAAGCTTTGAAACAGACACGGAGAGAGACTTTGTTTTACATAATGTAGCAATTTGTTTTTTTTTTACATACATATTGCGCCGACTCTCTCTCTTTCTTGTCATCTTAGCCTGGTAGCTTCTCAGCCATTAAGCATCGAAGCTCCGGGTCCGCTTTCCTACTTTTTCGACTCCACTTCGCACGGCTACAGATCCTAAATATTATTTGTCTGTTTGCAGCGGAGAGGAGAGCTCAGTTGAGCAGGTCGCGGTCGCGGACGGGGTTGACGGCCGCCATGACCGCCAGGGAGCTCACAAAGTGAGTACTTCCCCTTCTTCTCGAGGCGGTTTGGGAGGAGAACGTCAGAATGCAAAAATGACAAATTTGCAAATTGTCACGTATTAGTAACTTGTCACAAATGGTCAGAATAGTAAAAAGACAGATTAGCAAAATGAGAGGTTCGCATTATGACAGTTATGTAAAATGACAGACGAGTAAAATGACAGGTTTGAAATATGACAGATGAGTAAAATGACAGGTTTGCAATATGACACATGAGTAAAATGACAGATTTTGATTTAAACACAAAGTTACTTAGTATTTTTATCCTGAAGAATTTTGTTAATATTGCTAGCTTTTTAAATTTATGTTGATTTAGACAGACAAAAAATTTTGTTATTATCATTAATATTATTATTTACAATCCTTATTATCATTTTATTATTCTGTCAATCTGTCATTACGCGACTCATTTCGTGAATCTGTCATTATGGGAATCTGTCTTTTCGCCAATCTGTCATTACGCAACACCTGGCATTATGGGTTTCTGACAAATCGCTGAACGGACATTTTCCATTTTTGACGTTCTTCGCTCTTTGAGGTTATTGTCATCTAATGAAAATGCTTGCCAATAAAATATGGCCATGGGCGAGAAGTGTTGAAAGGCTACCTATGAAAGAAAGGGCGTTAGGTCGATTTGAAAAAAAAATTGGATGTGTCTTTGTTCTTTTTATTAGCCTGTTGATGTGTCCCACTGCTGGACAAAGGCGTCCTTGCTTATAACGGAAAAATAAATATTCCTATTTCTATTTTTTACATATTCGTTGAAAACGCTTTATTATATTACTGCAAACAGAAGTTTAAAGTTACACAGTCTGTCTATTAAGAGTGGGAAGTAAATGTGGGCGCTGTTTTCACTTGGCTGGCAACACTGAGTATTTATCAACCAACCGCCACGGTGTTGCAATGGTGAAAAAATGTAATGCTTTATGCATATGCAATTTTTCGCCAAATTTTCAAATACGTTTTCTATTCTTTACAGACAGACTGTCCTTCCATCAGACACTCTTCTTGAAAATTTTAATTACATACTCTCGAAGCTACAAACTACAAGCATTTCTATTTTAGGACATTAGTAAAATTAATATAAATTATTTTTTGCAGCGAGCTTCTGGGCAACGCGTGATGAAGCTAAGCTCATATCAAGTGATATTAGTATTGTAAAATATATTAGTTATAAGATTTTAACATTGTTTTATTATATACTTCGTATTAGAAGTCAATTTTGTAGGTCAATTGCAAAATATACTTCTGAAACTGACTCTTGTATGAGCAGCGCGGCTCTTGGCTCTGTCTACCTCGTAAGAGATTAAGATGTGACACTGTTATATAGAATTTGTTAAATTAACATTTCGGCGGACACAAGACTATTATGTATATATATGCTATTTATTATTATAGCTATGATAATAACGGTCTGTCTAATTTTCTGATAAAATATCAGATTATAATCTGACAGATAAACTAACTGCTAGATAAATCTGTCATAAGTGATTAAACAGTTAGCTCTGTCAAACATATGTGATACACAATTTTTAACATTATTTGTTCGATAAATCGACAAATAATTTATCAGATATTTTATCAGCAAGTGGTGATACAGGCTTTAAAACTTTTGTCTCGTCGAGTGTCCACTAAAGTCTTAACATTTTTGAAGTTTTTTTTTTTAATACTGAAAAGGTTTAATGATAAATTTTATGTCATTTCAAAAGTATAGTCTTGCTATGATCTTGACTCAAATCCATACTTAATGCTTCCCAAAATCATTGATTTTTAGAATATTAGCTTAAATATAAACGTTATACTATAGTATAATGTTCTCATTCCATAAAATTATGGATTTTCCATCAATAATGCGCTTAATATTATCGTATGGTATATAATACATTAAATAATTTACGGTTGCTCGCAATATGCCTTATGTACTGATTATGTATTTGTATATAATGATTATATATTATGTAGTTTTTTATTGATATCCCGAAGGCCGTGGATTCGTCGAACTGATTAATAAAATTTGACGTTTTTGTCAATTAAAATTGTGTACAATATTCCTTATTGAACGTTAAGATACTAAAGTATGTTTCCAGCATAGAAGAAACTCATTCAAAGCTAATTAATCTAGAATAAAATTTATATCAATTTGTTTTTATTGATTTGATTGAATGAAAGGTTTTCAAGAAAGTGACAGAAATTATCGGGTCATTGAAACAAACTTTAGTTAAATATAAGTTGAGGAATATGATATCATCAACATTTGTTTTTGAGAAATTGTATGTCTAAACAGACTGTCTATTTTAAAATGCGAATGTATTGTCATATTTTTTCATAGCAAAAAATATGACATAAAACTATATGCCGTTTACATCACAATACCAAAAACTCGTGTAATAAATTCTATATTATCTTGTATAACCCCAGTAATACGGACTGAATTTACAGCTTTATTTGATTGATTAATACAGACATTTTCGATGCAATATTTATAGTCCAAAATGTTAACTGCACTTTAATATGAAATCGCGTTCGTCCGAATCTATAGTTATGATTTTCAGCCGAAACAGATCATTGAGTACCTTTTTTGCAAACAAAATAACAAAATAATGTTGTCTTAACAAAACGCTAGTTTTGTGTCGCACGCATCATTGAGATGGCTCAAAAAGTTCTCATTTAAATAAATGCTGATTTATAACTTGGATAAAATACTTGAGTTTAAAACGATGTATTTGCAATAATAATGGTCAGATTTTAATTTTTAAAATGTTAAATTTTATTCTTATCTATGCTTTAAAAAAGGTATAATTAACAACTTTATAGTTTTTTTTTTTATTTTAAAATATTTTAATATGTTCACCAGTTACTTAGAACGAAAATACGCCTGGCTTTTTTACAGTACTTAGAGTAAAAACACGCGAAGCGCGTTTTCAGCTGTCAATGTGTAAATGCGTATTCGCAACGGATATTTTTAACAAGGCTCCATTTTATAAAGACATTGAAGTTGTTTTGTATATAATGTACTATTTACGGTAATTAATAAAATAATATATTGGAACTATCAAAATTTAATACTGATGATTACATAATAGATCATTCAAACTTGCTGTATCGATTTATATTCGGTTTTGATTGTTATATAATGTTTTATGGTCGATTTAATTGATCATATACGTTGCTTCCAGATATACTTAAAAAAAAAATAAAGACTTGACAAAATAGCTAATAATTTGTAAAATATTTTGTTAAATACAGTCGGAAAACTGAACACTTGTTAGTTTGGAAATAGTTCCGGTATATGTTTTTTAACACTAATTTAATGGACAGACAGACAGAAAATATATAGTTATTAAATATAGGTAATTCGATGTCGCCTGGCGAATCTTTCTATTTGAATTTAAAAATGATAGGGTTATGTGTCTCGCGCGTATTTAGTATATATAACAACCTTTATCACATTATATCTTACAAACAGCTAGACGATTTTCTATATATAATACAGTTTGAATCTAGACCGCCCAAGTAATTTCAGATAGAAAAACAAGATGGCTTCTATGAGATGTTTATTATTTGAAGAGAAAAAAAAAGCTTCGTGATTTTATATTGTTCAGATGTCTGTAGGAATTACTCTGATATAAGATATGGATTTAAGCTCAAACATGTCGGCGTTTGGTTTACGCCTGGCTTTTTGGGACTAAATATTGGGACTAAACCAATCTATGTCTAATACTGACTATCAGTTGTAAAAATGTAGTAATTCTTTGCCCTCTCTCGTTAGTATCGAATAATGTGTAATGTAATTTTTTTAATTGTTTAAATATTAGTTTTATATACACCTCACGCTGTCGCGAGGTAGTTTAACGTTTACATGTAAATATATTTTTGTAAAATGTTGCATTTTCAATCGATTAAAATGTTTTTTTTTTAATATTATGTTTTTTTTTATTATCTTTTTTTCTAATAGACCAATACGTTGATAGTTTGAAAATATAACTTGCTTTCTTAGAGTGACAGATTGCCTAAATGCAACGTATAATACAGATGGCGTTAAAATCTGTGTTTCACAAGTGTTGTATTAAGGTTAACTGGACAACCTCATCACGCAGATTCATTTAGAGTTTAGTGGTCTCTGTCATAATATTACAATTATGATTTTGTGTAAGTGTTTAAATAGAGCCCTAATGTTATAAAATTTTCCGACGGGTCGATTCAATTATGACTCATAATCCAAATCAATAAATTAATAAAACAATAGAAATATTTTTTCCTGTACATTGAATAAATTTACATAAAAATAAAATTAGGCGATAGAGCCACAGCAACGGAGTAAGAATTTGAAAAAAAATCTGTATGTCTGTCTGTTTGTACACGCTAATCTTCGAAACTACTGGACGGATTTGAATGAAACTTTTTTGTTATATAGCTATTAAGCCTGGGCAACCTATAGGGTATAAATGATTTTGAATACTGGGATACCTGATGGAGAACTATGATGGTACAGCAAAACTAGAGGAAATATTGAAATGACGCCTTCAAAAGTTATTCAGCCTGATGAGCATTTTCTGTTGAGATATAAAAATCGAAGATCTGGAACACCTGATGTAGACCCATGATGGTGCAGCTAAACTGGAATACAGAAATGACGACTTAACAAAACTTGTTCAGTCTGATGAGCATTTTCTGTTGAGGTATAAGAGTCGAAGATCTGGAACACCTGAAGAAGTGTCATAACAGTTCAGCTAAACTATAGAAAATATACTTTTTCAGTCTGATTAGCGTCTTCTGTATGTATAGGTATCGTTACATTTGTCTGTACAATTAAATTTCTTTATTTTGACTCCTTACCAAAAATTGTTCGGCCACGCGAAAGAAGTCGCAGGCATCAGCTAGTTATAAATATCGAAGCGTGTTTGTTTGTCCTTCTTTCACGTCACAAATCAGAAAGAATCAATGTGCTTTTATTGTGGAGATAGTTGGAAGGGTGTGGAGTGGCAGGCTATTTTAGCTTTGGCTTTTTGCCGCAGGCGGAGTCGCGGGCAACATCTAATTATAATATATAATAATAATAAATACATAATAACGTGACCTCGTGGCCTCTACGGAAACAATTTTTTTTTCCGTAACGAATCCCTATGTCCTTCTCACACTTAAATTCAATATTTAAATTTACGTATAAGAACAATTTTTAAGATGAGTTTTTAGAACGTGAAGTGACGAGATAAATAGACTTAGTTAGGATTAGGGTACGATGCATACTATGGCTATAACCCATCATATCGAGTGTGTTATTGCTAATACTGGTGTCAGGTTTTATTCAAGTCGCCTAAAGGCATCTGACATGACTTACGACTACCTACCGCCATCTATTGTCAGGTATCGCATACACACTAGTGAACTAAACTGTCCACCAGTGTGCAGGTTTCCTCACGATGTTTTCCTTCACCGGAAGCATGTGGTGGTCGATGAAAACTACTATACATGAGTCTGATTGGTATACAAACACATATGGCACGAGTAAGATACGAACCAGAGATCTTTCGATCCACAGGCGGGAGTCTTGACCATATTCTTTTATCTATGGTCTTAACCATTACACCAGCACCGCTTCATTCAAACCCAGACCGCTGGTTCTAACATATTAATCATCTTTATTTCTATATGCAATTTGATAGCCAAAAATAAAGCAGGTGGCGCCAGAGCTGTCCGAATTAATGGTTTTGCAAAATATATTGCAAATGAACGGCCGAATGGATTTGGCAGCGAGGGCTAGGCGTGCCCGCTATTCATGATGTTGGAAGCTATATTCGATCTCCACGTGTGATAGAACTAGATACACAAGCATAACTATGCTATATGTTTTAGGTATGTAAGTAAAATATTTGATTCAGGGAAAATATAAAGTATCTTTTAGGGATTTTTTAAAATAAATCGTTGAAATGGTATCGACACACCAGAAGTTTAAAATATTCGATCTACACGTGGAAAAGATAAACACACCCGTTTTTAAGTAATTAGTAAAATAAGGGGAGCAAATGAATTGTTCCACTTAAACACCTGGCTAAATCACCTAGGTTGTTAGATCAGTGGGAATATTGTTATTTTCCTTTTTTTATTCTTTTTTGGTGTACTTAAAATACCTGATGCCAAGTGTCATAAGTCGACTTGAAATTTTATTAAAATGATTCCACTTGAAGCACCCACATAGTAAATTAGGCGCTTAACTCCATAACTTATTTTACTTGAAGATGGGCGTCTACTATTTACAAGCCTTTTATTTTCATCTATTCCGATATTTAATCACATCTTGCAAGTTCACCTTCCTCAGTTTGTTCTACACGGTAGAATAGTTCCAGGTCGCTTCAGTTTCAATGTTCTCCACGAGGGAACTTTTCAACATTTACGACAACGACATGACGACTGACGACATTCTTGAAAAAATCTCATTTATGTTGTCTTTATATTGAACTATTTATCATACACTACAAAAATTGTTATTCTTATTTGAAGCCTAACTAACCTAACCTAAAAGTTAATTATGCCACATTTACCCGTATGCAAAAAATCAATTATGCCAAAGAACAATAGAACAGTCTAAATTACGCTAATAAAGGGACCGAATAAGTATATCGAAAACGCTATAAAACAGAAAGGTTTTTTACGCTCGTGCGAATAAGGCTTTATTACACATATGTTTACATTTTAACTGCACTATTTCAGGGCTGTCCTATTCATGACAATGACTCGGCAGCTGCGGCGAGGCGTGGCTTGTGATAGTGCCAAGGAACGCCCATTCCCCATTTGTAATTATCTTGGACCACCTAATGCCTGTAGCTTCGCCCGTGTTATCCTGTTCGACGGTCGTTAGCTTTGTCTATTCCTAAATTCCTGTTTTCGCCTGTAATGCTCAGAATCTTGGAGTTTGTTTAAAAACACAACTCTTTGGGAATGAACTCAACTACTGATGCCTATCAAAGTTCCTGTTGTCTGGTACGATATCCATAGGAGGATTATTAATTGATCCAATTCGGAACCTATATATTTTCACTATTTACAAATATATTTTGCAATTTAAAATGGAATTAAAAATAAAACGAACAAGACAGCATTAAATATTTGTTTATTCATATACATGATTGATATGCATTCTGAATATATAACTGTTTAATAAATAAACTGTCTCTTTAGATTACTGATTTTCTACTTATCATGTAATTAGTTGATATTTACAGAACTTATAGCCATATAGGTACCACTTTGAATAACAAAGAGCACATATAAATTAAATAAATAAGTCCCTAATAATAATTATTGGGTAATATATTTATATATTTTTGAGCAACATCGACCACAAATAAATTGGTACCTACAATTTCTATAATACATTAATTTACATTCTTTATAAAATACATTCTTCACTGATTTTGTTCAAAGTCATTTTACAATTTACAAGTAAGACCAAGATCAATTTTGATCACCACTTTTTCTATAAGTGTTACTTGACACAATTCACTATTCTCCAAGTGGTGAAAAATGTCAAAAAATACAATTTGATATGGAGCTTGTGTGACGGTGATATCAATTTAAATATCATGTTTGATTATTTAAATACCTTTATACATTGTTATTTTGTACACAGTCTAATAGCCAATTAGATGCTAAATAACATGTGTACACCCTCGGCTTTATCTTCACTTATTTAATACAAAATCGGGCATAGCTATGCCTGTCTCACATCCCTCGTTATACAATCCTACACTTCTAATGTTTGAAGTATCTGTAAATGTTGATTTTTGTCAAGGATTAGTATCCTTCACTGCTAAAGCTTGTACTATACATCGCAACCTTGCTAGACTGTTGACACCACAACCGGAGGACTCGTCTGAAAGAAAAAAAAAAACTATGTGTTTCACAAGTTTTTCTACTAAGTAAGCAGGTAGGTTTTTTATTTATTTAAAAGTATGCAAAAAGTATAAAGGCGGACTTTAGCGCGCTCCCTGCTCACTAGCGCCACCGTCACAAAAAATTCCACAGGAAACTAATAAATAACTGAAATCTGCACTAAATAAAGGTTTGAATTTTAATTTGTTTTTTTTTTAGGTTAACTATTATAGTTTTGCATCATACAAAATGAAGTCACAATTTGCAACAATGATTTTGGTGGACACACAGATATATGAACATTCAATGTAATGTTGATCTGTTTGTTGGACACCGTTTTGTTTTGCGGCAACTGTGTCCAATGGAAAACTACAATGCATTTTATAATTGAACGCTATAATACTTATAAGTACCTACCTGTCTATTAAAATCCTGGACATATAATAGAGCATAAGATCTAGTCGCGATCCAGTCTACCTTGTCAATTCGAACATCTATATTAAGATATTATTATAAAGAAGTAAGCGTTTGTGACTTTATATGTTTGAGTCGGGGAATCTCCGAAACTGCCGAACCGATTTCAAAAATTCTTTCACCATTAGAAAGATATATTATCCAAGATTGCTATAGGCTATATTTTATCTTCCCACGGGGGCGAAGCCCGGGCAACATCTAAATCCAATAAAAACACTTGACATTAAGCAATTATAGGCATAGTGCGATGTGTATATTATATTTGAAGTTTCCAAAAAGCTGGCATGTGCTTACCGACTGCTTTTTATTATTAGAAAGTGAAACAAGTGCAATATAGCAGGCATCGTGACACAAAATCTATGTAGTTGTAAAGCTTCTAAACACTATTATGTTAACATTACGAGTATTTTTTTTACTTTTCGCTATAAAAACATGATGCTGGCGCACACATAGCGTCACACACACACACACACACACACACACACACATCGTCGAAAACTTACTATTAAAAAATGGTTTCTCTTTTTCCACTTTAGCTTCTCTCAAGTCTTGTCTCGTCGCCACCGGAGACTCCATGTAGTTCTTGCACGTCTCTGATTCTAACTGTCGACAAAATAAAGTGTGATCACTACATGGTACACAACATCAACAACGTCTAAGCTTTCTACTTTTAAACCACGCAATTGGATTTTGATACAGTTTTGATGTTTAGACGGGATATTTTTTATTTACAAAGGTTTATAGACCTGGCGTACAACTTTTATAGAACGATTCTAATGCAACTCAGTTCAATTTAGGCACCTAAAATGAATCGCATTCATACTAAAAATTAAGTCGATGGTACGAATTTGCGATGCAGTTCAGTTTAAGTCGTAAAGTGGATCGCGGTAAAAGATAATGGTAAGACCCCAATACTCGGGCTGACTTTATGGCAGCTTCTGATGAAGCCGTCGAAGTGACTGGGTTTAGGCAAGAGAACATATTCAATGGAGTGTTTGTATTGTCGTCGACACGCAAAGAAACTATATTTGCATTTTTAGGTTTAACAATTATTTTTTCTTTCTTATCGAATGTGTCCTGATACTGCAGGGAATTAGATCTCTATTCATTTAAGTAGGATTGCAATTGAATCTTGATCGTTCATATTAAAGTATCAAAAAGCTCGGGTTATAACCCACGTTGTAAGCACTGGTCATAGCTAAAAAAATCAGTTTGTTTTGCAAAATTTATTTCAAGCTTTTTAGGAAATAGTTTCATATCGTTCATAGTAGATTAGGTATTATTATTAATTATTATTTCTAGTTAAATTTCATAGACGTAAATATTATACAAAATTGCTAGGCGTTTACATTAAAAATATATATGGTTAACAGACAAGCCGATACAGTAACAAAATTATTATGTGGTTAGGTAATGCCGTGAAAAATAAAGTAATTGCCAAAAAAGGCGCAAGTCATCGGAGAAGATTTTCATGTGAATGATTTTGATTTTGCCTTAAATTTCTCCGTGCCTAATGACTTACATTGGGTGGCATTCATTAGACGAATTTTTTATCAGAAAAATTTAACTTAAGATATTTTTTTGATGACAGAAAATTTCTTAGCTTGGTATCCTAAACCAATCGATAGTGCAGAAAATTCAGAATCCGTATATATATATACCTAAAAATAATTAATTGAAGACAATTTGTTACAGTGTTTATAATTTTTTAATCTGTGAAATCAGATAAGTCGCTAGTCAGTTTCCGCCAGTCGCGTCTAGCAATTAAAATAATCCTTCTATTTCTGTGCGCACGTGGAGCGATAAATAATGGCGACGCGGATTAATGTGGCTTTAACATCGCGACATGGCCCAGTAGGGCTGCTCTACTCAAATACCAATAAAAATATATGACGACTAATGAATGTAACCAAATGTGATGCTACTGGCATTAGGTACTCGTACATAGTAAAGCACAAAGTCGCTTCCCTCTGTCTGGGCCTATTTGTATGCTTAGATCTTTAAAACTACGCAACGGATTTTTATGCGAGTTTTTTAATATATAGAGTGATTCAAGAGGAAGGTTTGTATGTATAAAATATGTATAATATTGCACCCGTGCGAAGCTTGGGCGGATCGCTAGTGAGATATAAGATTTTTATAAAACTTAGTGGCCATGAAAAATATGACGAAGTATAGCTTTCTCTGTCTACAAATTCTACTCGATACTCCAAAATATAAGGTTATTTAAAAATGACGGGCTCGCGTAGCCAAATGAGATAGCACATTTCCATACAACTCCCCGGTCCAGCTCACAAGAACCGGCAGAATGGAGTTGTAAAACCGTGCACACGATAAGATTCTTCTCATACTATTATATCTCGTACTTTTCTAGTAAACAATTCTTTCTTATTTATTTATGTTTTAAAACATAAACTTACAAATATGAAGCTAAGTACAAAGATACTACTTATTTCTATAGAAATTTCTTTCCGTTTCTTTTTCTTGCTTTTTCTTTTTTTGTGTGAGCGAAACGAATTACATAACAAATGTTTGCGGAGGTCTGTTGAGGCCTAAGCTATATAGGCGACTCCGATTAAGTATTTATATTAAAACAATAAGTGAATCTTTTTATAAAGTAACTAACTAATATATTTTATTGTTAATTCTATTTTGTTGTTAAAATGTTCATATATCTTTGTTAGAATAAAAGTTTTAGAATTTTATTTATCTAAGCAATCTGTGACAACCCTATCAGTTTGATCTCCACGACATGTCGCCGCGGGTTGCCCACTCGTCGTTTTGTCCATCCACTGGAGCCGCATCTGATTGTGCCTATTAATATTGACAATGTTTATAATACACGAAATGGAACCATTTTCTCTGAAGACATTTTTTTCTTTTTGATCCATGCTCAAGGCAAACTGAGTTTTATATGTGAAGGAATTTTACATTTAAAAACATATAAAATAGATTAATTACATTACTGGTATACGAGTTAGATGAAAGCGCATGTATTTTGTAATCATTCTTGTATTAAGTAATTCTAATTTATGTAAATACATAAATACAAAAAATATATAAAGCGGATAGACATGATTTTCATACAAACTTTCACTATTGTAGTAATTTAGGGGTTGATTTTGAAAAAAAAACACTAATAATATTGACAATGTTTATAATAACCTATGTAACCTTATATAACCCTAGGTAACCTATGTCTTCTACTACATGCATGTATTTTACTTCGTGAAAGCGGAACAGACAGACTATTGCGTTTATATTATATCATCATCATCAATACATATAATAAAATTGAAGAAAGGCCAAATTTGTACATTGAATATTTTTTTTAATTCCTAATGAATTAATATACTTACTTACTGATATAGATGACGAAAATATAATTTTGGAAATTTTTGTCTGTCTGTCTGTCTCTACTGGAATCTACTGGATCGATTTGCTTGAAATTTGATATGTAAGGTACCTTATATATCGGGTTAACATCTTAGATACGTTTCATCCCGGTATATGGTCAGGTTTCCGTAGGATAATTGAAAAACTAATTATGAATAAAATATACCTCGGAATCCCGGGTTAACATCTTATAGACATTTCATCCCGGAAAATGAGGAGGGTCCTGTAGGAAAATTAAAATAACAATCCACGGAGCCGATTTACTTTAAAAATTTGTAGAAAGGTGTAAACAGAATATAAATATTTTTTTTTTATCGATGAAAGTCTGACATAGATATAATTAGAAGGTTTAATTAGAATTAATTTCAAAAAAGGTATCAAACCTTTTTTCAAATTAATATTGTTATATTTTAAAACGCGCTATGGTTTCGCTCAGACAAAATGATATAAATATTTAATAAAAAAAATTACCGAGATTTTACTATGAAATTCACACGGGCAAAGCCGCGGGCAAAAGCTAGTCATTAATAATGTTATACTCGTACCCCCCCATCGTAGACAGCTTTACTCATTCTTTTCATTCACTCATGCATCAATACATCACTAATGTTTCAATCATTCAAGCATTCACTCATTCACTTGTACACATTTCGTGTATTCATTATTATCATACCTCTAAAACTGCTTTTGTTTTTGTCTGCTTACACTCCCCTATCTACTGCACTTGCAAACATTAGATTAAATCAGAGCGAGAGAGACCGGCGACCCGTAACACAGGATCTTCGGAACCTAGAACGGGCATCAGATCTCCACAATAACTGTGTTAACAACAACTGTGTTACAACTGTTAATTTAATGTTAATTTTGTACTTTTGTGGAGAAAAATAAATACATATTATTATTATTATCATTTTTATGCTCGGTCTCTGTTTATAATAGACCGGTATACTGCAATACACGGGCCTAAGCCAAGTGTATAACAGGAAGGTCGTTAATTGTATTTACGGCAGGATGTAATTTTGAGGTTATAGGTACTGTTGCGTTGGAATCTATGCAGCTGGTGGATGTAAGTGAGGAATAATGTCCGTCTGTCTGTAAGAACTTTCTCACTATTCGGCACATATTTAATATAGCTGCCTTCTGATATATTTAAGAATAGATTTAAGGTTTTTAAAGATTGGTGTAGCTGTTTCGGTATGACCAGTCGTAGAAAGAACTATAGGGTCTATTGTAACCTTTTCAAGGTGCCAGATTCTACTTATTTCATCCTTCAATTCTCTGTATTTGGTTAGTTTTTCTGATATTGTGTTCTGGAGGTTATGAGTATTCGGGATAGTGATATCTATTAAATAAGCGGTTTTAGCAATCTTATTTACTAACGTTAATCCGGTCTATTGAAGTGGATAGTGCGGTCTGTTAATATGGCTCTATCAAAATATAATTTTGTGGTCTGGTTTTCCAGAACAGTTTCAGGAATGTATTTATAATAAGGCTGTATGGATTGTATGAAATTGTATTGTAGAGCAAGAGATGATATTGGCAACTTAGTCATGCCTGTGTTTATAATCAGTCTGGGCTATTGCTTTACATGCGTCTGTTATATGTTGGATAGTTTCTGGTGAGCTATTGCATTTTCTACAATTGTATGAAAGCAAAGTTTTTATTATATATTTTTGATAATTCCTGGTTTCTATTATAATAATAAAACAACACAAAATCACATTTAAAAAGTAAAATGTGTGAGAGTGGATAAAAAATCGATGATCAAAACCAACCTTATTCACAAATAAATTAACAAACAAACGTACCTATTGTTCCAATAAATTATGTGTTTATTTATATATGTTTATGTAATATGGCGTCTCGTACATAGGTATATGTTTCTACTATGTTCACATGTTAAATAAATATTATAATATAACAGTCTTAGAATATACCACTCCACATCCTCCGACTCAATTAAATTAAATTATAATAATATTAATAGCCATGAGGAATACGAATGTAAGGATTATTTTTATTATTGTACTACTTACACGTGATCTCACAACAATTTGTAAGTTCATATTAACGTCAATTAACATCCATATTGCGTATCAAATGTCGCCGCGTCTATTCCCGCCAGTGAGATGTGTTGATAGTATGAAACTATATGGCTTTCTGAGAAAGACAAATAAACTTGATACCCCTCTCTCATTTTCGCGTATTCATGCTTGCATACGGGGCTGTGAAGCCGCGCAGCCGGTGTTAATTTAAAAATAAATAGATTAAAATTTTGAAAGATTCAGCTGTGACTTTACATTTGCCTGTCTGACGCTAACCCTCTTTGGGAATACTATTGTTGGCTATCATATATATATATATATATATATATATATATATATATATGTGACCATCAGTCGACTCGTGCGACATCCACCAGAGTATAAGTAGTGATGATATTAGTGGTCCCATTCCACACTTTAACAATGTTGAAAGGAACCGTTTTTCGGCTAAACACATTTCACACAATTTAAACAAACATTTTTGACGACCTCGGTGGCGTAGTGGTAAAGTGTTTGCCTGTGAACCAAGAGGTCCTGGGTTCGATCCCCGGTCGGGTCATGATGGAAAATGATCTTTTTCTGATTGGCCCGGGTCTTGGATGTTTATCTATATACATGTATTTATATAAAATATAGTATCGTTGAGTTAGTATCCCATAACACAAGTCTCGAACTTACTTTGGGGCCAGCTCAATCTGTGTGATTTAAAAAAAAAACAATCTCATAATTATAGAAAATCCGAAAACAGAAGCCGAAAAGCAGATCAGATATTTGCTATGCAGATTTTAATCACGTGTGTTCAGCAAGAGAGAGAAATTGACTGTCAAAACTAGGTCTATACTTACATAAAAGGTGTAAAATAATATAGGTATTTTAACTCAGAATAGAATATAAAAATATCTCAATGGAGTACGCTACAAGCTATAAGCTACGCCGTAGCTATTTGTGTAGGCCCAAGCTTTATCAGTTTGATGATGATTCTGAAAGATCTCTCTTCCTCTTTTTAAACCTTTAATTGACCGAGCGAGGTTTACATTCCCCTTGGGGAAAAAATATTTTTTTTGTATGTGTGTTTGTAACGCGATAACTTTCGAACCGTTGGCCTGATTTTGATGAAATTTAAAAGGTACTTATATAGGATCTGTCAATAGAATTTTTATGTTCGTGGAGCAACACTGCGAACAACTAGTATTATAAATTCGAAAGTAAGTTTGTTTGTTTGTTAACTTTCCACGCTCTTTGAAATTTTGCATACAAATAGTATGAAGTATGGAGAAGGACATAGGGTACCTTTCATCCCGGAAAAATAACTGTTACCGTGGGAAATTATCACGGGCGAAGCCTCGGGCAACAGCTAGTACAATTATGTTTCTGATATGATATCCTAACAAATCCTCACTGCATTACATTTAGCAATACGATTTTAATAAATTATCGACTAGAGCGCAGGTTTGTAAGGAAACCTGCGCTCTTCGATGTTTTCCTTCACCGGAAGCAAATGGTGGTCGATGAAAACTACTATACATGAGTCAGATTGGTATACAAACTCAAGGATACTAATCTGGGACCTATAGGTTCACAGGCATCTTAACCATCAGACCAACATCGCTTAACGGTGCGCAAGAGTTAAAGACGTGTTTTTGTAATTTTTGTAAAATTGTTTTATTTTTTTATAAATTCAATTTATTTATTCAGAAATTAGACCTTCACAGGCGCTTTTTCACGCCAAATTTTATATCATATGTAGAAATTTCTCAAACAGCTACAAACTACTAGCACTTCGGTACGACAACTGCTGAGAAGAAATGCTAAAAATTATCAATGTGATTATAATAGTATATTCATTGATAACTATAAATGTTTACCACAGCAGCAGCTCTCAAGGCAGCCTGTAACCTCTCTATGTGCTGTATTGCAGCTCTCAGTATCTCCAGCTTTGGGAGGCGTCCGCTGCCTGCGCGTGCGCGGATTCTTAGTTCCTCAAACGCTGCGTTTACCTGCCGAGAAGATAAATCTCAAATTAACTAGGAGTAGAAGAAAGTATTGAATAGGTGTGTAAATGATCGTCACCGCGACGCGTATCTATATATATTTACATACAATTTTAGGACATAATTTAACATGGCATATTTTTGTTTATCCTAATGATATTTACGTAACAGCTTACGCGTATAATTTTGAAATATATAATATTTCATAGCTTTTGCCCGCGCCTTCGCCCGCGTTTAATCCTGTCTGCACGTAACTGATTAATGTAAATATCTCTGGTTCTAAGCAATATATCGCGATGAAACTTATACAGATTTTAAATTAGCCCATCCGATATATAACTGAGAAAACCATATCAAATTCCGTGCAGTTGCTTTTACGTTTTACGCGTACAAACATACCTAGCCCACCTACAGATTTATTATATGTATAGTAGATAAGTAGATTAGATATAAATCACTTGTCGTTATAATATTTGAAACTCGCTCGCTTTTGTGTTGGTCACAAGGCAACTACCTAACAAACCCAACCTACCATTTCTACAGATTAAATAATATGCGTAAAGTAACCAGAACAGAGTTGTGTGCCAAACAAAACAGTATGCCAAAGTACATGCTTAGGACATGCGAGATTAATCATACAAAAATAATTTATCTCGTATAAATTTATTTATTTGTATAATAATGATTGGTGTTAACCACTATGTTCCCGCTTTCGCGTGTGGTTACCGCCTTAAAATATAATTTTTAAATTAACAGCTAGATACTAATCTAGATCTACGTAGTTTAAGATTTTATTTAACAACATTTACCACTGAACATTTTATCTAATAATACCTATGTATATAATAACTGTGTTTTCTCGCTCACCAAAAAAAAAAATGTTTGTTTTAACTCTTGAATTCTTTCGACTGCTACAAATAAAACATCAAATATAAAGATCAATTATAATTAACAAATTACTCACGCCCGCCGTCACAACATGTAAAATATAAATAAAACTTTATTTCGTTCATTATAATATAAAATTCTTTGCTGGACTCGTGTTTAATGATCCGTTTCTAATAAGCGAAGTGTATAAAAGCTAAGGGCGGCGTGTTGGCTCGTAATGCAGATGTTTCATAAGTATTTTTTGTCGTCAAAACATCTTTTAATAATTTCAACTATAATTTTTAGTATAAGTTTAATTTAGTTAGTTTTTTTTATTTAAGTACTTTTATTATTTCTAGACGAAGTATTAGAGTTTTATATTTGTAATAAGTTGAGTAATTAGTTTTAAAATAGGTATTTTGCTTTGTAAATTACAATTAGGCACACTTCATTTTTAAGTAGCTCGTTAGAAAATTTGTTAATTAGTCATTAATCTTAGGTATTTTGTGTACAACGCTTTATTTGAAAGAACAAAAACATTCTGCAGGATTTTTAAATGATTTTTGTGGCATTGTTTTTATAGAATTAATCAAATCAATATGTTTATAAAATTTGCATAAAAATTACAAATATCGTGTCATAATATAATATATTCCTATTGAATAGGAGCTTACTATTGACACTCCAATCCGTTCGCGCCCTAAGCAGACACAAAGACAGCGTTTTTGACAGATTTACAACACGACAATCACAATATTTAACGGCAGTACAAAACGGCTTGGAATAAAAATAAAATGTTGCCAGTGTTGTAAATTCCGGTTTATGTGTTATTAAGATGTCGTATATTCGAGTCTTTATTGAGTGCGCTCGGCTATTTTGGTGTGTGGGGCTGATTAGGCATTAGTGGCTTGGCATTATATAGTGTTGCGAATATGTTTTTTTTTTACTTGGACAAGAGGCGAAGGCGTGAAGTTTTTATAGACGTTAAATTGTTAAAAAAGGAAATCCTTTTTTCGATGCTTTTAGTATGATAGATGTCTCTGATTCCGGAAGTGTTAAAGTTACAATTAACAAGTTTTTTTTTTAAGAAAACAGTAAATGGTTAATAGTTTAGTACATGTAAAAGTAAAATAATTAGAATGTAATCTATAATATCACGGAAAATACATTATTACAAAGAATAAACAATATATTTTCTAGCTATGTATGTCCCACTGCATGGCAAAAGCATCCCACAAACTATACAACTATTTAAATACAATTATTAGATAGATTAGGAAATACAATTCTCAGATTCTGAACTACTAATTTTTTTGAATATGCGAAAAAAGGATATTCGAAGGTCAAAAGCGACTTTTGAATTTTCGAACCAGAGTTGTTTATCGGTATTTAAGTTTATATATATATATATATGTGTATATATTTAAGTATAACCGCGAAAAAACAAGAGGGACATTTTTACCTATAAATCTTCTACTTTAGCAGTAACTCAAAAAGTAAAAGTAAATTGGTAGTTTGGTCACCCGAACTTCCTATTGTGTATATTTGGTCATGTAATAAACAATTGTTTATGTAAAAAAAAAGTAATTTTATTTCACAAAGTAAAAGGGGAAAGGTAGGGAACAATTATATAAAATAAAAGGTTTACAAAAATATGGGCCCAGGAGGACGCTAGACTGACATCGGCGATTATAGTTAAAATTTAAGTAAATTAGTGAGGTTAAAATGAAGGCCGGCAGGCGTTGGACGGTCCCAGCTCTGCAGGTTACCTATTGGCTGTTCTAGCCTAACTGGTGACCGATATCCTCTCCAGATGGTAATTTTAATAAAGTAGCACTCAACAGAGGATGAGGATTCGGAAGATAAATTCTTGAGGCCCGTGCTTGTGCCCGTACTTTGCACCCTGAATCAATTAGAAAACAGAAGGTATTACAATTTGGAACCAAAAATTATAAGTTGGTTTTGTCGGGGAGTTTCTCAAGTTAAAAATTAATTATTATGTGGTAAAATTTCATATTAAGTTTTGGAATTATTTAATTATATAAGCATGATAATAAATGGAATTATTTTAGAAAAGCGTTGGTTTTAAATGACAAAATTGTTTATATTTTTATGTTATTTTTTAGAAAGCGCTCTCTTTTTGGAAATAATGCCCTGAATTAGCGCAAGTGATCCGACCCGCATTTAAAATGAAACGCGCCGTCAATCTGTATAGTATTTAAAGTGCCTTTTTGCCGGTCTCGCGGGGCCGCGCGTCGCTACAAATTACACGGCGCATCACTAGTTCTAGGGTTGCCAGCTTTAAACATCAAAAAAAATTGACACTAAATCGCCGTCGTCGTGCGGTAAAGTTCCCAGAAGACTGGCGACATTTCCTCTTTGTATGGCCAAACTCAAACGTTGGCCAAAATAGTCACCAGCCCTTGGGTCCCCGGAGACATCGACCAGGCGTGCGGAAATTTCTTTGTAAAGGGTTTTTGCATCCGCACCCCAAGGTCCCATGCAGGGTCTCTACAGCAAAAGGCTAAGTTAAAGTAGGCTTTATCTATTTTATGAAATACAGGGTTAGTTTTTATAAGTCGTTATTACAGAAGTTGTTTCCGGCGCTGAATCATAGCATTGTGGCTAAACACCGTTTATTCCGCTTTCTTTTACCTATTATGTTTCTGTGACAACCCTGCGCGTGCGCCACACATGGTAGCGATTTAAGCTGCCGTCTACATTCACATCGATAACCATCGTCTCGCGAAGAGCTTCCGTTTGTCACAGCTCCATCAAAAAGTGCTCAGTATTTTTAGTTACATTTACTTTGTTTTAGATATTGAAATGAAGATTTTTTTTTAAATATCACTAACAAAAATCCAAACATTTTTGTCAGTGATATTACATGATACATACGTACGTATGCTTAATTGAAATAATCGCGGGATTGGAGCGCGCGCAGATTAGATACATGTTTCTGTTTTTCATTTCTGTTTCTATTTTTTTAATCCTGACAATTCTAAATTTTCCATGTCATTGGCAGAGAGCTAAATTGACATGTCTGAAAAAACCCTAGCATCTGGGAACCCTTCCTGTATTAGGCTAGCAAGATTCATTTCATTCATTAAATTTTTAATAACTGTTTAATTAATCCTTCCTATTAATATTATAAATGGGAAAGTTTGTGTGTATGTATGTTTGTTATTCTTTCACGCAAAATGTACTGGACCAATTGTTATGAAAATTGTTAACACAGATAGAATTTAACCTGGAATAACACATAGAGTAATTCCTAGCGCCTATTCCCGAAATTCCTAGCGCAGCTAGAACCTAAAATAAAGAGAAATTATAATAATCTTCTATCATGACCGTGATTGACCCTAGCGCGTCGTAGAGGTCTAGTCGTAGGTTGCTCTGGGTCGTACGTAGGCTTCGTAGACATTCGTAGCGGCCTACGACACTTCTACGAAAGTGGACAAGTAAGAAGTACTTAGTTGGCCAGATAATTATTGTGTTCCTCGTGATTTTATTAAATGAGGTAACATTATCTATTGTTCTATTTTTAAATTTTATACTGGCCATAATGGCAAAATTACTTCTTTACAAGTCAAATCAGATACTTTTTTATTTCTGTCAAAAATAAGAACTAGATTGTACGACACAAAGTCGCTGGCCGCTGTTTGTCTGTCGCTATGTATGATATAGATCTTTACAACTGATATTGGTGCTGGTTTTTTTAAAATAGATAGAGTGATTCAAGAACAAGTTTATTATATTTTTACCGGGACGAAGCAGAGACGGGCCGTTAGTCCTTAAATCCTTATTATATATATTATAAATCAAAGTCATCTGTCTCTAACTTAATTACCTTTCACAGGTATTGCAAATAAAGTAATCTTCAAAATCGATCTAGAAATTCTGTATTCAAGAAAAGAAATCTTGTGTCGATTTTGTACCACCCTGTATTTTTTATTTACGTTTCTCCCAAAAACTACATAAAGGATTCCAAAGCGACATTCCCTACTGGTCTCTCGAGAATCCCTTGATCCCAAAGACGTGACAGAACGACGGACAAACACCTATTTATATATACGGAGGAATTAAAGAGTTAACGGCTTCGGTTAGTTTAGTTAATGAGGGATCAATCGAAGAATCGTTACTAGAGATAGTACGCGTGTATAAAATAAAATGAATATAATAATTAAACACGATAATCAAATGTCACTTTCATTGTACAATTTTATTTAAAGTGACATTTTTATTTTTTTTTGTTCTTTATATAGTGTCATTGAAACGCTATTTGACTTCAACATTTGTGACGTCACTTGTGCCAACTGTCATACAGAGGGAAATACTGTTATAAACGAAAGCACTTTTCGCAGATTTTTTATATCTTACGTTACTAAGTTTTTAGCATTAGGGGCTATGACGCATCGAAGCCCGAGGTCAACTTATAATATAATGTTAAATGAAGGTTTGGTTGTGATGTTACCTGTTGCCGACCCTCCTTGGGAATGCTATAGTTGCCTATCAGCTGCCTGGGCTTTGTGTCTGGGGGTTAGTAGGTATTATTGAAGTCCCACATAATGCACGTTTTATTTTATTTACTGAGCAATACTTAACGTAGGTATATTTTTATTAGGACCTAGTTGGGTACACGGTTTATGAATCCTTACGTAAGGCTAGCTTAGTAACATTTTATTAGTAGTTGTTACATTTTTAATACACATTAAAAATTCACGCACAATGGCGACCAGAAACTAAGAAAACTTTAATTTGCCGGCGAAAGCCGAAAACTAAATGAAAAATTCAAAAAAAGAACGACGGATAGAAGCGCGCCTCAAGTTCCAGATTAAAAATTAATACAGTTCGAACCTACTTTTCTCAACCGCCGCCGTTCCCGTAGTGTTGCCGCTTTCCGCCGATCGACGGCTGCCGTTTTCCGCTTACATGCTTTGCAGGCCCAAGCGAGGCATCTCCTACTTGGCCCCAATACATGTTGCACGTGATCCTCCTTGTCAACATGATCATTATTATTCAGAATCTCATTTTTCACTTGGCAACACTGATCCTTCTTTTGAAAATCGAAGTCTTTGTATTCATAATCGTAAAAACTCATTTCGGAAATTTAATGCAATTTTTTTTATTCGAGCGCTTCCCGCCGCGGCACTGGTGACACTGTCTTACAGCCGAGGGTGTTACGAGAAATATTCAGCTATTAATAACCCGACTAGTCCGCCTAATGCTGAGAGAAGCCAATTTATTACTGTTTAGATTGAAATTGATGCTGGCAATAATTTTCCTTTGAATTTGTTACGTTGAAAGCTCGCGGACGTTTTTATTCCTTAGCTCGTTTTCGTGTTGTGGATCGATTTTTAATGTACCGTTTTATTTCTAATATATATATATGGAGTGACGTGTGAAGAGATCACAAAACACCATTAGTTAAATAAAACATTATTTTTATGCTAAATACTGGCTAACAAGATGAGTTACGAAAGAACATTTTAAAAACTCAAATTTAAATATTTGTTTTCATATTTGGAATATTGTTTTTCAAATAGACGTTCTCAATTCAATCTCAGTTGAATCTCAAATCAACGGAAAGCGTTCAATAAAAACTGCCAATGTAAACAAACATATACATTTTCCAAAAAGATATGTAAACACGGTCAATCGAATGAGTGCCGGGTCAGTTTTCGAGATCTTTCCACTTCCCACCCCTGACAATCATCATTACGTCGCACCCTTGTCAGAATTTTATGGCTGGTGTGGCCAGACTTTCAGTTTCTGTGGGACAAGTACCATCTAATGCGACTTAGACCACAGATAAATGATATCTAACCAAAGTTACATAATAAAGCATCAGTGATTTTTATATACCTTCTTCGGTATAAAATTTTAAAAAAAGTTTATAGTAACTACTAAGTACACAGGTTTTTTTGACATTATTATATCCATTCCCGCTGTAAATAAGGATAAGGAAACTATTTGTCGAAAATATCTATAGAAAATAGCGAAAAATACAAAATTTAAACATTTTGCCCAAAAATTGAAAAAAAAATTAACCTATCGAACATAAAAGTCGAAAGTGTTTTGTTTTTTTTTTAAGTTTTGTTATAAAAATGTATACCTATTTGGTGATGTTTAAATTTTTTTAAATACTATATAATCTGTTACTATATAACTAATTATTATATAATCTGTGCCATATTTTTTCTTCGTTCCCGTACCAAAGTACTTACCTTACATGCCATTAGCCTCCACCGAAATATTGCCTAGAAAACGTTCAAGTGCGAGTGTACATGTGCATTCGAAGTGTTCCGTATTAAATTTGTGCTGTACGGTCATATAATTTAAATGGAAACTATTTTACTTTTGAGAAACCTGCATAAAAAATTATCATACTACCAGTATCTACAGTCGATTGCATATCATGTCAAGTCATAGACGTTAATGCGGCAGCCATAGCGACGATTTTGCAATGAATTTGGGTAGATTGATGTGCTGTAGACTGTTCCTTACCTATACAGATATTTTTTAAATAATATTTGTCACACATTTTAAGTAATTTTTATAAAAATTCTTTCCAATTTCTTTGAATTTATTGATTTCCAAAGATACAATTCCTGCGCAGTCACAGAATTGATAAATACCTACACAGACAAACGAGGTCCAGTTTTTACCTTTTAAGCACTTAGGTACCCTAAAAACCGTTTCGCTAAATTGCCCCGAATTTCCATAAATCATTGTCACCAGACGATATTAATATTTCATGAGCCGCGACCTCGGAAGTTGGCCCGAACAGACAGTTTTACAATCAACAAATGTAGCTGCAAGTGGTATCGCATCATTAACTTGTTTTAAATAAAATTTCACTAATTACACACAGGTTTTAATGTTATTATAAGTACATTTAAGGTGTATGAGTAATTAGATGAAGTAAAATATCAAAGTAAAATAATTTATTCATTCAGAAATACTTTTTCTTGTTAAATTTTTATTAATATTTATAACATT
Organism: Plodia interpunctella; assembly: GCF_027563975.2. Lineage (NCBI taxonomy): Eukaryota > Metazoa > Arthropoda > Insecta > Lepidoptera > Pyralidae > Plodia > Plodia interpunctella. The sequence continues at coordinate 2,169,087 of NC_071321.1, forward strand.
TTCTCAAAAAGCTTCATAATACTGTCATTACATTACACTACGACCACTGCTGAGAAGAAATGCCGTAAGAAACTCATTACCTTGCGAACCGGTGCAAATCAAAATTTAAAACAATTTTGGAAAGTCATTGAATTTCCATAAAAACAAAAAATATGACCAGCAACAAAGGCGTTCATTTTCTTTTTTTTTTATGGAATAAGGCTGACAAACGCTGCAATCTATATTTTACTATATTCTTATCCTTGTTTGTATTCTACTCTGTATTTGTTATATATATTTTTAAATCTAGTGACGTTTTCAAATTTCGAATGAAAGTTCGTTTGTAAATCGAACATGCAAGGTCAATAGGCAAGGGAATTTCTTTTTAAATTTATTTATGGCAAATTATAAAAAAGATTTTAATATGTTCTGGAAAAAATATTAACCTACTCACATAAAGGTTGATTTTACTATCGGATTTTTTTACCATTCATGATCCGATGTAACACTTCATTAGCCGGGAAATAAAACAGCTAGATGGTGCTAAATAGTCTTGTCGAAAAAGTGATTGAATGGTCTCAGGTTCGAAACAGAAAACTACTCGAGCCTCACACACAGACCATTTATTAAATGGTGTGTGCACATCAATCTGATTCAAAACAGATCGTGAATCATCATTCAATTTCCTTTCGGTAAAGGAATACATCGTAAGGAAACACATTGTTAACTGTTAAGTTCAGTCTATAGCAACTAAATTACAAAATGTTCGTTTGTTTGTAATAACTTTAATGCACGAAAATAAGTACATTAATCAAAATGAATACAAAAAAGATGTACAACGGCGGACTTATCCCATGTAGGGATCTCTTACAGTCAACCGGCGATTAAATTATGTAACTATACCTGCCTAGGTATAGTTACATATTTTAATCGCCGGTAATAATACATACCTATGTATTAAATATATATGTAGATTGAATGAATAGTTCCTTTTACGTACTATATAGAATGTGCTGCTTATTTTCCGTAAAAATTTAGACAAAGGACGCAAAATTTCTGCAAAAAAAAAAACGCAAAGAAAATTTCTGGAAAAAAGCAATTTAAAAAAAAGTTTTTTTTTAAATTAAAAGAGACATATCCACATCTAGAAATTTAAATCTCGAATGCTTCTCTACACACACTTTGACACAACACCCACATAGAAGCTATGACGACAGTCGACCGCGCATGCGCCTTGGAGTACCAGTGGCGAAGGGATGCTGGCTGGAACAGAGGTGCCGAGGAGTAGATTTCTATATTGTTTGATAATTTTATAACATAGTGTGAACACATAAGTGTGAGATCTGTGAATGATGAGTGTTAATGAAGCGAGCGAAGGATCTTAACAGTTGGAAGTCTATCTCTTGAGTACGGGCGCATGCTGATGCGGAATACCATTTAGTAACACACGATTTTAATCCCTGAATTTTGACAATCCCAATAATATCGTATGATTTTTTCATTTAATTGATACTCACACAATCGTTATAATTTATAATTTTGAGAAGTAATTTAAACATTTGATAAAAATTGTATCCGAATGAAAATATCTGGTCGATTCCTTATAAAGCCGCGTTAATACTTAAAAATACTATACTCGCAATATAAAATACTTATATATTTTTAAAACAAAGTTTACATTCATACCACATGAACTCATTGAGCTTTAAAATATCGAATAAACCAACACTACTCGACAGATTTCCCTATCCTTTAGCACAACATCCCCGTCGACTGGGGTGTGATCCGCAGGCAAGGACATCTGCGCCATTAAATTAACAATATAACACGATAGTGCAAAACAAAACCATTAGATAATACACTAAAAATACGACCATCTACATAGTATCAGTAGGAACGAAGCCTCCAAGAAAATCCTACAGGAACCCAGTCTCCCGATGTGCAAGTGTTAGGTGAGTTAACGATTTTTCATCTTATTTTTATCAAGTCTATTTTTAAATCGAGTGCATATATTTTTACAAAATCTATAAAAATACAAGTGCGGAATTTCTATGATTTTATTGTTTCATTTTTATTTTACGGGAAAATTATTAAATGTCACTGGCATACGAGAAAAAATGGATTAGCTATCAGGCAGGGCAGAACAGAACTGATGAGTTCGATTTTCAAAAATAAATTTTGTTTTTTAATATTAAGTACAAAAGAAATATATTACATAATGCCACGTTCGTATATAAGCGTAAGTTTATTTAGCTAAGAGGTTATATTGACCTATTTTCGAAAGATGTCGCGTACCTAGCTAACTGGATGACCTAGGTCACAACTCAAGCGAAGAGGTGGATTCGTGAGGCAACGTTCTGTGAAATTATTTTATGACACACAAAAATAAATTGGTTTTGTTTTCTATGGTACCTATTAGAAATACAATATTAATAAATGATAACCTTATTAATTGTTTCAATTTCTGATTGACTGGTTTCTGATATTTAATGTGTGAAATTATTTTAATGTAAGTAGAGAATATATTTGATTGTGAAATATTAATAATTAAATTAAGTTTTATTACTACTAATTTGAATTTTAAATTTAACGATCATAATTACTAGATACTACACGTTTGAATATTTTTGTTCAGGTGATGGTCTTATAGATGGATCGCAATGAAGACACTATGAGGACGGGTTCCGAGCTGATCTTGTGTCCCCCCGACGCGGCCTGATTCAGGTGACTATACAGATACACCATGCTGATATGCAACGATTGCATTCTCGAGGAGGATCGACGTCAGGCAGGTCGTAAAATTATTGCCACATCAATTATGGGGAGTTCCACGGAATTTCCGATACTCCTTAACTATGCTATTATTATAAAGTGGTAAGCGTTTGTGAGTTTGTATGTTTGAGGCGGGTAATCTCCGAAACTACTTCGGTAGTTTTCAAAAATTCTTTCACCATTTGAAAGGTACATTATCCAAGATTGCTATAGGCTATATTTTATCTCAAAATTCCCACGGAATCGAAGCCTCGGGCAACATCTAGTTCATAATATTTTTACACCAATTAAATTAAGAGGACCCTGAGCTTCGACGCTCATGAAAGAGAGACCTCCAAAGATGTGAGTTTACCTTCAGCATTTCTCCAATTTTCTTACCAAAAATTCCCATTAAAACCCAACTAAGTAATGAAAACAACCAAAAATATTTACGTAGCCGACTTATTGGATAGAAACAAGGAAAATTTAGACAGAAAACTGAAGGATGTTCAATACAAGATCACGGCTTTATTTCTCTTTCTTGTATGAGCGACAAGAAAGTCTATAGTTCTCTGCTGCTTCCATTTGAAACGGTAGTTTAAATCCTATTCGTGCCAATCTGACTCATGTATAGTAGATTTCATAGACCACCACTTGCTTCCGGTGAAGGGAAACATTGTGAGGAAACCTGCACACTGGTTGACAGTTTAGTTTCCTAGTATGTATGCGACTGTTTGTCACTAGTGTTAGCAATAACACTCGATATATTAATGAATGTCTACTATTTGTCCGCAGGGCAGCTGCGCGGTGCGCGAGAGAGCCGGACGCTATGCACCCCCCGCCCAGGTGACGCTGTCGCCTCCACCCGCGGAACATGTCATGGGACTCCCTGGAGTCACGCGACTTCCTCGGGTAAAAAACAGTTTTTTCGAAAATCATGTTGGTTCTAGGTTTGAGCCCTATGGAACTCCCATTCATGATACTCTTGCGAGCTTTGCTCATAGAAAACCCCATTCCATAATCAACTCGATCATTTTGATTATCGTTTTAAAATTGGAACGAACATAACTAACAAGAATTTGATAAGTAGGTACTTGTATCAATAGTACCTACTTACCAAATTATTTCCCCTTTCAAATTCAGAACTCATCATTTGATTTTCAAATATGGAACAGTATCTTCTAGGACATTCATTATCAAAAATAGAACTAAAAATACGAACCGATTGTTCGACAAAAAAGAAAATGTTTTTTGTAGGAAGTTTTGTATTCGTTTCGCGGTCTTTTATTTTTAATCTGAGATTTGTAAAACTTACTTACTCATCCAGCAACTTATCCAAACTTGGAAGGTTATGAATTATGAATTTTTAATTTTAATAATTTTGGATAGCAACCGTCTGTTCAAGCCCAATAATATAATACTGCCCGATAGATGAATAATTTTGCATCTGACATTTTGTTTAATAAATAACTTTTGTTTAATAAACCATACAAATATTCGTAATCAGCAAAGAAAGATTCCAAATATGTGTTGGTGGCAAAATAACACTGGCCACAGTGGCCACACCCACACAGATCACAGTCTGTAACGGCGGTCTGTAATGTGATAACGGTGGGTTCGTTACGGTAAGTTTCTGTGACGTTATTGTAGTTAGTACTAAACTCCGTCGAAGTACTTACTAAATCCATGGTACTAAAACAGCTTTTGTTTCAGCGGGGTGCCGGCGCACCAGCTGTCGGCCACGCGACTGCTCAGCTCCCCTGATACTTCGCGACACCACCTCGATGAACAGCCGGGTATGAACGGTCACTAATTAAACAAGTATTTGCAAATATGTAATTTGTTATTGTCGTCAGAGAGTTAAACGCAACGATACATTAAGAGCGTAATAAAAAGTAATGTCCGCGCAGTGAGTAACCTTTAATGGGAGATGATCCTGGATGCACATTATAATAATGCGTTGTCATGGAATCTGAAGCGACGTGGGAAATTTCGACTTTGTAGGACATGCCGATGATGAAAGATGAAATTTAACTTGCAACACGATTACAGACAGACAAACATCGGGACAGATGAAACTAAACAAATGGTTGTAAAAAGAGTAACTACATACTCGTAATAATAACTTAGAAAATTAAAGAAAAATTGATTAATTTAGAACACCATAATACCGGCCAGATAAAAGATTTGTATAGTTAGTACAGATATACAGACAAGGTGACATGCATGTTTGTCAGATATTGCATTATTCACACTTCCTTTCCAGAGGTGTACCCATTCTCGGAAGACTATAACGGCGGCGACGCCCGCAACGGGGCGCTCCGCTGGGGCTCCCGGTTCGGGCCGGCGCTCCGCCCCCCCACCGCGGGGCTGCTCGACTGCTTCCGCGTGTGCCGCTCCCGGCTGGACCAGTACTTGGCTAGGAGGAAGGTGGGATTTAGGGATAAATAACTACAATGCACGGCACATAAGTTGAAACAAAATGGCGGCCGTCAGCGCAGGTTTAATTAGAAAAATGTTATTTATGGGATTTCTCGTGGTTACCCGCGTAATTCTAATACTTTCATCTCTTATTAAACGTGCGCTGAATAGCTGCACACTGCTGTGCTACCCGCGTACGTAGTTATTTATTTAATTTTAGGAACACTTACAGTGTTTACATATATAATATAAAGTAAATAGTAGTAAGTAAATTGTACTTGCAGTTTAATGCGATACATAAACACCAGTTAACAGCGAGCACAACATTTGACAACAATATAATTAGCTACTGTAGAAAAAAGTTTGAGATACAACAGTTAAAGATATGATTGAACACAAAATTATGTATACGTGAAATTATACAAAATGAAAATTAATGAATTGAAAAAAATACATTTTCAATGATTATAAAAAATAAAAATCAAATCTAAGAATGTTTATCTGAAAGTAAATGAAGTGAACTTATACAAGTTAGTTTAAGTTAGTTTTAGTTATAAAAGAAATACCTACTTATGTTTTTATGCACAATACGTTATCTATCTCTATACATATAGATAATAACACTGTAAGTGGACTATGTCTGTACACCTAGGATATATTAAAGAACAATACTTATGGCGGTCTTTATGGGACTAATGGAAGCAATACAACAAGAGGCCAAAACATTTTTTTAGAATTCTTGTCTGTCTGTATGTTTGTTCGTGTATATCGCGAAAACTACTGTATGAAATTTGATGTGGTTTCCACAGTTGTATAGCGGATGGTCTAACTTAAAATCTGGTATAGGGTTCATCGCGACACGTTGCTTAGAAGCTGAGATATTGACAATAATAATATAATGAGCGGACGCAAGAAACGAACCGCATAATTTCGCGATTCAAAATTTTTCATTCAACGATTGCTCACGTGAGTTTTTCTCAAAACTATAATGGTTGAAGTAGTAACGACAAATTTTGTTCAGATTGAACGCGGCGTCCGCCTCTACGGGCAGAACGAACAGCGACTTGCGGTCAAAGTATGGCTCTCGGCGTTGCGTGGCGTGCGACACCGCACCGACAAGTTCGCGCTGCTGGGACACTTGTATCAAGCTTACATGGATTTTGGAAAATACAGGTACAATAACTACTTAATTATTATAAAGAGCTACCGAAACGATTTCAAAAATTCTTTTAACATTAGAAAGGTTACATTATTCAAGATTGTTATAGGCTACGTTTTATCTTTAAATTCCCAAGGGAGCGAAGCCCCGGGCAATATCTAGTATTGTTATAAAGAGGTAAGCGTTTGTGAGTTTATATGTTTGAGGCGGGTGATCGACGTCAACGAAGCTACCAAGCCGATATCAAAAATTCATTCACCATTTGAATGGTACATTATTTAAGATTGGCTACATTTTATCTCAGGGCAACATCTAGTAAATTACATTAACGGGACTTGGTACGACCCTTGTTTTTATTTAATGTTGCTTGTAGAAAAATGAACACTAAACACAGGTACGTTCCAAAATCCGCTTTTGTACAGTTAACAGCACATCAATCTACGTAATTGCATATTCGCCGCTATTACCGCGCCATACAGGTTCAATGCAAAGTAACATGATGCGCTGTTAACTGTACATAATAATTGCAGATATTTATGGGATTTTTCGTGGTTATCCGTGGTTCCATGGGATCCTGGGCTCCGATGCTCTATAGCTGAATAAACTATCAGGATAACGCTCCATATATGCCAAATGGCGCAGCATACAGCACTATTTTACCACACATTACGCTATGTGAAACCTATGTCTAACGAAATAAATAAATCCCATCAAACACATTTTCATGTAAAAACTGTCAGATCTCATGTAGAGCCAAGATTCTTGATATATGCGCCCTAACTTTACAATATCTAACTTCACATACTCTACATTCTAGTTAAAACGCCCTGGCCGTGTCTGGCCAAAAATGCTTTCAGCCACGTGATACCTCGACCAGCATTTAAGAAATGTAATTAAAAAGCTGATGAGCTGATGGACGCCATGGACCTAGCATTTCCACACCAAAAATTTAGCTATTACATATTTGCACCTTTTGAGGCTTTCTGTTGAAGTTGATGCAGCACCCGCCCTGACTTGAATAAATGACTGATGATTGAATAATATCAAATAACTGAAAAAGCAAAAATTACTTCATAATAATGGTTGGTTCTAAATATAGTCCTTGTAGCACACCATTATGTATGTCATTAGATTCCCAACTGAATTCTTGTAGTAAGTATATATACTATTATGAAATATTATTATCGGGACAAATAATATTATAAATGTAGGTCAAATAAAATATACATTTGCAAAATAATGTTTTTAAGTAGACAGATAGGTGCTGGAATGTGATGAATGCTTAATAAAAATCTCAAATATCGGTTAGCTAACAAAATGATTAATTTCAGGGAATCTCTGGAGTTTGCCAATCGGCAACTGGGCATATCCGAAGAACTGGACTCGGCTCCGATGCGCGCAGAGGCTTATTTGAACTTGGCTCGTGCACATCAGACTTTAGGGGGCCTCGATAGGTATCGGAATTGTAGATAGAGAAAACTATACTTCCTCATATTTTTCATTTCGTTCATATTAGAAAAAGAAAAGCGCGTTAGAAATACACGAGGATAGTCCAATATGTAGTAGTATCCAATTTGGACCAGTTCGTGAATCTAGATTTCTATATTTTATCTATTCTTTTAATTAGTGTCCATCTATTAGTATCATCATCTGTTATAATTACAATCCCTAAAATTTATTATTCCAATTTAATTTAAGTACTTGATGTATACTAATATTCTGAAATAATTGATGATTTTTTGACGCAATAAATGTAATTCAATTAACTACGGATCAAAACAATTGAACTATGTAATTGCTCTCGTTCGCACTTTCTTGTGGGTGCCAGCTGAAAGTCAGCAGTTGCTCGGAAACCGAGTGACATAGTGCTGAGCTGTAGCCCTTTTGTGCTGATGTGGCACACAGATGCATGTTTAGTTTTAGGCAAAGTCTAACATATTTTTTTCTAAATTATGTCACTGTAATGTATATGTGTGGTACAGATGAACAAATAAATATATTTATCATATCATCTATCATCTAATCTATTAGTTTCCCGCAATTTCATCGATCAATTTTCTTTATAGAGCTCTGTCCAGCAGCTCTGTCCTATACACGCATGCTTTGTACAACGACATTCTTGCATTACTGTCTAGATCTTTCTTTCTCCTATTTCTTAGATGTTAAATTATATTTTTCTGAATTTAACCAACGAATTTACCTTCCAGAGCCTTGTCCTATGCCCGCCATGCTCTGTACAATGATTGCGGCGGGGGTTCCACCGCGGGCTGCGTGCACCTCACGGTGGCGGCCGTCAGCCTCGAGTTGGGCGCCTTCTCCAAGGCCATGGACGGTTTCCAGAAGGCCCTGGCTGTTGCGCAGGCGCAGAACGACAACACTCTACTGTTGCAGGTTAATTTTGTCAAGGTCTCTTGTAATTTGTACCTCTAAGATGTTTCCATCCATCTCAGATCCATCTTTCTACCTAGCATTTACCATCATCTAGCTACCCAGAGAAGTTTAGGTTTTAAATTATCGACTGATATCTAGCTACATGATCCGTGCCGTGCATGCGGCAAATGTCGCCAACTCGGGTTCAAGATGGCGAGATGGCCTAGAATAATGTCAGCGTGGTTGGCAACTAACGACCCAAGACTGGAATCTATGGAAGACAAAAGCATAGGTCTTCGCCCAGCAGTGGGACTTACGCGGATTGCATAAGAATGTAGCTCCTTAAAAATGATGCAAAATCCTATATTATCCAATGCATGATCAGGTATACGTGGGTCTATCAGAGTTGTGGCGTCGCCTGCGCGACGCAGAGCGCGCGGTGGCGTGCGCAGCGCGCGCGTGCGACCTCGGGCGCGGCCCGCGCGCCGCGGACCTCAACACGCGCCACCACCGCACCGCGCTGCTGCAGATGGCGGCGGCGCTGCGCGCGCGCGGGGAGCTGGGGGACGCACATGACTATTGTAATGTGAGTGCTGATTCTACCATCAACTTTTACGGAATAATTCAAACGCAACTCAGTTCAATTTAGGAACCTAAAATTAATCGCATTCATACCAAAAATTAAGTCGATGGTACAAATGCGATGCAGATCAGTTTAGGTCCTGAACTAGATCGCATTAAGAGATGATAGACTAGATCGCATGAAGCCCCCTGTTCATACTTTTGTGTTTGATTCTAGTGTGAATTAAGACATAACATAGGTTCACGCGGTTCTATCAGAACCTTACTGCACTGCTGAAGTCAGCGATCGCGTGTTGGATCAGCTGGGAGTTAGTAGATGCTGATCTTTGTTCTGGGGGACGAGTAACATGAAACAAATGTCAACCGTCGTGTTTGCAGGAGGCACTGAGACTGGCAGCAGTGGCTGGAGACCAGGGTTGTTATGCCAGGGCGGTCAGAATTGCCGGAGACGTTTACAGGAGAAAATGTGACGTGGGGAAAGCTCTCAGGTTTGAATTTAAATATTCATTGATGTATAAGAATTTTTTTACCCGACGAACAAGCACTACGATTATTAAAATACCTAATAATAATATTGAAATGGATTTGTTATACATGTCACACGTGCTTTTTAACTTATTTTTGAAAATAATAATGAGATGAGGAATCGAGCGGGAATTGAACCCGCGCCCCGCGTATATCCGGGACAGTGCTCTTCTTCCCGCACGATTCCAGATTTTTTTCATCACATTATTATTTTCAAAAATAATATTGTTGTCATTTTCGCACTCGCATGAAACACATGAAACACAAAGAACATATATACACGTCGACCTCGACAGTAAGGTGTGGTCCGTCGACAGACAACGCAGTAATTATATGAAGTTTCGACGTACGTCAACTTACGTCAGTACATGGTAGTATAGAAAACTACAAAACCGCGACATACTGCGTCGACGCAACGGAGCATGACTGAAGATTTAGGCATTGTTCTTATGTGACATTTCACTTTAGATCCTGTCTAAAATGCTCCGCTATACTATCTTGGTGTAAAATCCAATATTTTATTTTAACTTGCAGGCATTACGAAGTGGCGATGGGCGCGGGGCAAGCGCTCGGCGACCGCCTGGCCCAGATGGAGGCCATGGACGGCGCCGCGCGCTGCCTGGAGGCGCTGCGCCTGCAGGGCCGGATCTGCAACTGTCGCCCGCTGGAGTTCAACACGAGGCTGCTGGAAGTCGCTACTTCTGTCGGGGCTAAGGTATCATAGAACAGAATATTCATCCATCTCAGTGGAGGATTACTTTCCCTTATCTGATGTAACCGGACCTGTTGTACCCTGGAGTTCAACATCAGGCTGTTTCAAGTCGCTACTTTTATCGGGGCTAAGGTATCATAGAATAGAAGTGGTACTGTCCATAACTGCTGTCCCATTGGGTTAAAATGTCCTTTAAAAATTATAGGTTCGGGGCTTTGACAAAGATACGTCACTTCCTAGCGAAACGATGTCAAAGATATGACGAAAACTGTATATAACTGTGTAAAACTATCGACTCAGATATGACGAAAACTGTACCTACCTATACGCTTCTTCTCATATTTGACTATCGGAGTAATAGGTACTTTTCTTTTGCGTGCGAGGAACAGTTTTTACAATGTTGTTGGGGATTTTAGTATCGATATGTTTAACACTAGTGTGTCAGTTATTTAGTATCATGGACTGGGCATGTGAACAAAAAATCCTCTCCGATCAAAAAGTCACCATCAAAAGCTACAAAAACTTTGTAGTATACGTATACATACACACGTTACCGTTTGTAACACCGTTTCACATTTTGTGACCGCTGTGTGAACGTTGGTGAATTGGACGTATGCAGATGCTGGTGCGGCGCGTGCGCTTGCGCCTGGCGGAGATCTACGCGGCGCTGGGGGACGCGGCGGCGGCGGCGCGACAGCGGCGCGCGGCGGCGGCGTGGGCCGCGCCCGCGTGCGCGCGCTGCCGCGAGCCGCTCGCCGACCAGCCCGAGTCGCTCGCCTCGCTGCCCTGCGCCCACATCGTGCACCACGCGTCAGTATACCTACTACCTACTAACTACAATGAAAACGGTTCAGCCGTTTGGACACCATCTGCTCTTCTAGCAGCTATCCGAATGTCGACACCTTAAATTTTTATGTATTAATCAGTTTCAGCAATAACGCAATCTGTACTTACCTACCTATCTTTTGAAAAGATCTTTCCGATAGGTCAATGTCTACGGAACTTCGCAGCAATGTTGTCACAAACATTTCAACCGTGCGTTCAAGTCTTGTCGACCACAGCGCCACCTGCCCGTAGATGAAATCGTTTGTCTTAGTTAGTTAGTCGATATCCGCTTAAATTTCATATTTTTCTCACATCTTATACGGTCGCAATAAATAAGATGTTATGTTTTATATGGAATTAAGATAAGTACTTATTTCCATACAGTTGCATGCCGGAATCCTGGTCGCGCCGCTCGACGCGCAGCCAGAGCGGCGCGGCGGGCGCGGAGTGCGCGGAGTGCGCGTCGCCGCGCGCGCCCCGCGCGCCGCCGCCCGCGCCGCCCGCGCCCCGCACGCTGCCCTCGCAGGTGAGTGACACTCAAATAGGTATTACTATTATCATAGTAATACAAAGCATTTTTATTAGATTACAGAATGATGTACGTGTAAACTTACTGTACAAAAGACGGGCTACGTAACGAGAAATGGGATGGGACACCTAAAGGGAATCGGGACTGGACACGGATCGGAAAACCACGACGCGGGAAACGAAACGGGACACGGTGGAACGGAAAATTCGAAATCACGCGCACTAAACCGCAGGCCAAAGCTAATAAATAAATCTAGTTTATATCATGTAATTAGTAGGTGCTCCGTACAACGAAGCACTAAATCCATGGTTTATGTACATTCTTAATTGGCAACTTTTATCAAATCACACTATAAATTAAAGCACACTACCAAGTGTAATTTCATTCGATTTTCCCATATTTGTTAGCATAACATGAATGACACAATTCATGACATTTATATTTTTCTTTTTATAACATTTCTTCAAACACTCGGTAATCTAAGAGCCAAGTTTGAAAAAAAAAACTTAAATTTTTATTTTCATTATTTTCAATTAATAGGTAACAAAAAACAATATTTTTTTAGAATTACTATTATATTATATTATAGAAAATCAATTATTACCCGTGATAATTAACAAGAGCAATAATTAATTTTCTTTTCTTTCTTTTCTTGCACTGTCAAGCAACTTCGACCCATGTCATAGCATAAAAATCTATCAACATTGCTTGTAATTTTCATTATTATTTTCTTCATCATAGCGCCATCTGAATATGTGTCAAGGTCCACAGCAAACCACAGAAATCGGCTTTGACTCAAAATTATTGTTTGGACCACCGCTGTGACACAACGCCGACGTGAGTGACGATACCCGTGTGATGTGTCTTGTCTACATCCAAAAACCTTCAATCATTGTAACGAAAAATGGGACGCACAACCTCCAAGCATGAATTGAAAGCCCTCAATGAAGTGTTTTCACCAACAATACTTTGTGCCAATGAATTCCTTTTTGGCTAAGTATCTTGACGATACTTATTTTTCTAACATTAAATCCAGAAATTATGCTAACAGAGGTAACCTAGCCTAGAGAGGATAAAACTTGCATTAAACTATTAGATAACTTAGAGACCTACTTACTTATTTTAATTACGCAATCTATACCTACCATGTTCATAACATCTCTAAAATCTTGTTATGATATGAACTGCTGTAAATGGTATGGTACAAAATATTGTCTCATTATATTGTTATCGTTGTTTACAATGCGTGATAAAGGTTTATTTTTTATATTTTCAGGACTTTCCGTTTGGCACCCCGCCCACGATGCGAGATTCTGACTTGAACTCTGTTGTGTCAGACCGCAGCAGCCAGCAAGCGACATCAAGTGTTTAAACAAAATATTTACTTTTATATATATTATGTTGTTAATTTGCTATTAATTTTTTGAGAAACTTCGTAATAATTAATTGTTATTTATAATGTGGACAGACTTAAATTTACATGGCACGATTTGCCCACATGTAGAAAACCTACCAATGATAATAAAACATATTGCTTCTTTACATTTGTGTCAAAAATGTAGATAGATATCGAATGTAATTATATATTTTTCATCACCACTCCTTAAAATGCTATGAGTATCAATTTGAACCTAACTCGTTTCATATTTTACTGAAAATTTAATTAATATTGAGTGGAAAAGGGGCATATAAATTGATCGAAAATATATGATTTTATTTAGAACGTAGGTACTCATTTGTTTAACAAGGGATTATGAAATAAGGTGAACGAAAAGTTTAAATGTACGAAAGAAATATGTGGTAAAGCCGAAGGATCCTAAGGAATTGCTGTAAACGATTGAAAAGGAACGAATTGTCCATATCCTTTTAAATTAATATAATTATCTAACTTTAGGATATGATTCCTTTAACATACGCTTTATTAACCAAAATAAACCTTTGTTTTGTACGAATTATTGATGTGAATTAATTATTATTATATACATTAATAGTATTGACGTATATTACATAATATCATATAATTATACATCACAACATCCTTTAAATAAAGTAGGGTATAATTAATGATTTTTGAAAAATATATACGCTTATAAACTCATTACATTTGTTGCTATGAAGTTTTTATTTATTACTTATGTTTTAGTATTTAATATTCATAGCTATTAGTTAAGAGTAAATATATAATGCTTAAATATCGAAATGTTCCGAATAAACACATTTATAAAATATATAGATCCATAAGAACGATTTCTCAACTGCCAAATAGGTGTGGTCAATTAAGTAAAACAAGACATAAATTAAACTATAAAAAATATTTACTCAAAATTACCTGCACTGGTTTCATAAAATGGCACATCCATAATTAAGGTATTTATCGTAAGATACTCTCGACGACATCATTATAATTTGTCGAATATTTTTACGTGCTTAAATTCAAATTAATATGATGTCTTAAACAAAAAAATATATATGTACATCTGTTGTCATAAAAAGATATGACAAAGAAAAAGTAATAAATTATCACTTATTTGAAACATAAAGTAAATATATATATATATAAAGTTAAAACCATATAACTATTATGATTATCAATTGATCACTTAATAAAATGTCTAAATAGAGTTGTTAAGCAAAAACTGTGAGATACTGACGTTTTAAAAACGTCCTATTATAGATATTACAAATGTTATATTGACATTCTACTGTGTCCTTCAATAATGTACGTACCTGCACTAGAATATAAATAAGTATATCTTCTATCTATGTATTAAATTATTATAAGTATATATATTTCAATATAATTAATTTGATTTACTATACTTCTAGAAAAAAATATTGTTAATTTTATTTTGAGATACTTTATGTTCGTGTGAAAATGTATAACAACTTGTTAAACTAATTTACCAAAGTCTTAATCACACTATAATACTAACTAGCTATCGTAGTGAATGCACAGTATGGTGTTATAATTTATTTTATTATTATATTATTGTGTCGTAGAACTCTTAGTAAGTATTTGTGTTCCAGTGCAATAATATCTATCTATTGTGTGTGTAACGAACGATGTATGTCTAATAAAAGATCGTTAATATACAATTATAAAATTTACTCGTACCTATACTAACTTGGCGCTTGCACAACCGTGCACTCCATCTGTTCTATGAATGAATAAGTAATTAACGGTCTTTTATTTTATATAAGTTATTTAAAGGTATTTAAAAAAATATATTATTAACCACGTCAAAATATATGTCATTCTGAACAAAACAAATTATAAAAATTGTTATTTAAAAAAAAATGAACATGTAGTTGTGAAATTGGCGTTGTGTTAATCGGTCATTTAGATAAAGTTGAAATATGATTGTTCGTTATATTTTAAAATTTTAATTCAATATATTGATTTAAAAATAAATTCATATTGTTTGAATTATAATTGAATGATCATGCCCTTACTATATTTTTTTATCCGTTTATGTCGAAAACACCTTAACATTAAAACCCAAACCGCATTAATCACAATCACTACATAGTAAAATACCCTGAAGATCTTTAAAATGTACACAACGGTTTTGATGCGTTTTTTAAAAATAAATAGCGTTATTCAAGAAGAAGGTAAATCTATAAGAATTTAATACACCTAAACAGGTGTATTAAATTCTTATAGATTTACCTGAGCGCAGCCGGGACGGGCCGCTAGTGTAAGTATAAAGCCCGCTCGAGACATTCAATACTCCTCTAGATTAATTAAATGTTTGTGAATACGACATATTCACTTGAAGTTTGATTTGACATAGTGGATTCGATCCCTGGGGGCTAACCATGGTAGGTCGGTCAAGTCGGAATTAAATTATTTTTATCAGTTTGACACGTGGGCCTGCATCTGACTATTGTATATATTAAAACGCATCGATGGGTGAGTCCCTCAATCTGTGCGTAATTTACATCACGGGCTTTGCGGTCTTCGTTAATACAAAAAAGATAGTGTAGGTAGCATGGACGTATAAAAAAAGATCTTCTGAGAAGAACCTTTTTTATACCTATAAAATATAAACTACCTACCATGGACGTACGTACCTACGTACGTCCATGGTAGGTAGTTTATATTGTTGATCTATGAATTAATGCGTTCAAAACTTCCCGCCTTCAGCGTACAGTCTTGGACGACTTTCCGGTACGTTCCATTTCAAACAATAATATTGTTTAAAACTGTTTTATTATTTAGTAAAATTAAGATATTATTAGACACTTAAAATTTGTGAATTATCTAAATTAATGAAATCTAATGATAATATTATTATATTGTTGCAAATCTCTCTAAATTGTAGAAAAACATAATTAACCGGTAGGCTGTATGGCCTACCGTCGGTGCTCTATCAAAAAACAACAAGAAGTTGTTTATAAAAAAACTTCACTGCATGTATTGATTTTCGTCGCCGTATCCAGAAATTCCTGAGAAAATCCCTGATTTTCATCCAAGTGAACTAATTCGAGCTCCACCAATCCAGGTAATATAAAACTGCTTTAAAACACTTTCTAAACCGCAATATAGCTAACTATTTACGTTGTGAAGCGACCCGTAACGAGAAAAGTGAATTCATTTGAATTAAAAGTGTGGTTCATTGTTATATACCTTGTTTTAGCTGAAAATGAATGCCATAGCGAAACAAGAGTCCTTCGTCAAGAAGAGTTTATTTCAGTTTATTACTCGAAACATCCCATCAGCTAACTTGAACGTAATAGATGACATAGTACTCTCCTATGTAATATCTATTTTGGAGGAGGCTTCCCAGGACCCCTGCTTCGATGTAGAAGGTAAGGAACATTTCATTTTACGACGTCCATTATCCCATTTACTTTTTTCATACTCATGAATAAAAGCAGCAGCATTTTCGTCACATTTTGTGTATAAATTATAGAAACATAAGATGTATTAATTTCAGTAGTTCTCCTTGTAATGACGCGACCTTTTTCATTGTTCACTAAAAGGAACAAGCGGAAATAGGTCATGGAACCCGCTTCTCATGAAATCAACTTGATTTACATCATATTATTCTAATTTCATGTTAAATAGGTAACTGGAGTCCAATGGGACTGTTCGGTAAATAATATTTTATTCATCAACAAAAACTTGAATTTTGTTTGTGAAATAGGTACCCTTTATATTCATAATGATATCATTCAGTAATCAAAATAGGTAATTTCTTTTGTATTTAAAGTGACCTAATTCACAATTTTTTTATGAAAGTGACATACTCATTGTAGTAATCTTAATAATTTATGATTGGAACACAAACAATACTACAATTGTTACTTCTTTTACGGATTTATTTCCACAGGTTGTCTCTCATGTCTGGACAATGTCCTTTTTCTGAAAATTTTGGGTGTGGTCCTGACAATACATGTTCTTGTATTTTATTTACATGTTCTAATTATTGATGATCTTGCTTCACCTGCTATAATGTCCCTGGGGAACAGTTCTTTTTGCAGGAATTAAATATTAGATACATTTAATAACTGTTAACCTTCTCAATAATTCAATTATTATGTTGTCTCAAGGAATTTATTTCTTCAGCAGCCTTTGGGGCTTGCATGGGGTCCCCACCCCATGATCTCACTTGTGCCCACTGTCATTCTAGTCTCATATATATCTTTGGTTTTTGACACATGGAAAAAGTATCAAATTTAACATGATGGCAACTATCCTATTGCCAAGAGATTTCTTCCAAACAACAGATCGAATGTTTACAAATCAATCTTCTGCCTCTGTGGCGTGAGAGTAGCCAACCTTAGCTGTATAACAATTTTAATCGCTGTCTCTTAACCTTATCTTATTAAACCTGGATTTTGTTGCCCCTAAATAAAAGATTTATATTTATTTTACCCAGGGTTGATAGAGATGATGGCTGGGTACATCCCGGAGTTTGGGCGCATCGATCCCGGGCAGGTGCTGTCCTGGGTGCTCCAGCTCGAGTCGGACCTCTCCCGCGGGAACGAGAGTGACTCCTCGTCCAACAATGGTCAGTGGTTTTATTTTATAACACTCGCATCTAAGTTGATATGTATTTGTCCTAAAGCTAATGGGTGTGTTCTTTTTTGTTATTAAAAATTTTAATGTGTTTAACCATAATTTAGCCTAATGGAAAGTATCGATTTGCAAGCTGCAAAAACTGGACTCATGCCCTCATCCTGGCCGCACCATCAGATCATGCTTATCATAATAATTCATTGTCATCCAAACTAAAAGTGTACAAAATATCAGTTCTATCGGTTGAAGATAACTTGGCGGTGACACAGCCATGCCAGGCCAAGATTCCATACATATAGGGACATTACTTGTAAAAATGGCTGTGAATTACAATTTGTATGATTTTAGACGATTCGTCCGCGAGTGACAAGATCAGCCTGACTCTCCAAAGCCTGAGCGACATGCTGCCTTCCATCACTAAAACCAGCCGGTAAGTTCATATTACATACCTAGTTCATTTATTAAATCAATACACTGGTGGGCGCGGCCGCAGCGGTCGAAACGCTCTGAGAACCACCCACGTAGTATAAAACAAAGTCTCATCCCGCTGTCTCTGTGTCTGTCCCTATGTGATCTTTAACTTTTGATGTGGGTTATTATTGATAGTACACAAAACTGATGATAACAATTTTATAATATACTTTAAAGGTTGTTATTTATTATTTTTCTCACTTTTATCTAGTAATAAAATTTCATAAAATCGTGCAGTATGCGAAAATTAAATTAAATATTTATAAAACCACCGTGACATTATCTCGTCTGTATCAAAAGAACTGACGGTTTCCAAATAACAAGAACACTCGCGATTAAATTCTTTTTCAAATAAAACAATAGATCGAAATCGGTTCAACAGTTTGGCTGCTACGTTGCCACGGACAGACACACATACACATCAAACTTTTATAAGTTTAGTAACTTAACTGTAAAAGTTTTAACTGTAGTCAAGCGTTAAAAATATGAATTATGAAGTCAAAGTTTTCCAAATAAATAAAATAACGTCTCCCCCCCCTCAGCTCCCACTCCAACTCTGAGAGCTCTGAGGGCGAAACCCGCCGCCCGGCCGTGGTCGGCGAGACCGACTTGTCTGTGGAGTGCGACATACTCCATGAGATGTTCCCTAACACTTGTGCTATGGAGGTATGTACTTAATTAATATCCAAGGACTGTATGCGTTCCAAGCGTTTTGGTATTTGAGTTAAGGATGTATTCAACTAGTGAAATAGTTGGTCGATCATCTATTATTATAAAGACGTAAGCGTTTGTGACTTTGTGAGTTTGTATGTTTGAGGCGGGTAATCTCCGAAACAACCGAACCGATTTCAAAAATTCTTTCACCATTAGAAAGCTTATCCAAGATATAGGCTATATTTTTTATCTCAAAATTCCCACCGAAGCGAAGACAACGTCTAGTATGGAATAAAAAAAACAATTAACTTTGTTCACATTTATTGGAAAAAAAATCAAAGTTCACACTTACAAAGATCAAATTATTGGGAAACAGACAATGAAAGTTTATTTTTCATTTATTAAGAAAACCAACAGCGTTACAATTCTATAGGTACTTATGTTAAATATAACTAAAAGTAAAGCCAACAATAGGTTCCCATGTACTCGTACATATCAAAAGTACAGTAAAATAAAATATACAATAAAGTATACCTAAATAATCTCAAAGGAGACAAGTGAGTAAATGAGCCAAGACCAACACATATACATTTTTAAACTTTAATAAAAAAATATATTTTTTTTAAAGATAAACAAACTGTGAGGCAATGATTTGCAATGAGTTGCTTAGAGATAATACTTTGGGTGGTAAGTTTAAACTGTTATTGATTTTGATTTTGAAATCAATTAAAATCGCAAAATGCCAATTTCATTAAAAAAAATCTTAAATATCTCGGAAACTAGAATCTGCCCAGATACCCTTTTTGCTTTCAACGTCACACATTGGCATTATTTTTCAGTCCATGATACTGAACAACTTTTCTTATGGGAGCATTCCCATCTGTCGCAATAATGTTAACGACGGTAATAAAATATATTACTCAGATCAAGCATTGCCTCTCGATCGCCTTCGGGGACATAACCCAAGCGGCCGCCATCATACTGCACCGCCGCGAGACTGGCCAGTCTCTGTCCATCGCCGCACTGCATTCCACTGTGAAACAACCCTTGTGCGACGACCACGAGCTGAAGAGCCGCATCATAGCTCGGTGAGTCAGTAGTTAGTATGGTGGGACATTAATGATATGGTTGTGGCGTACAGTCATGTGCGAGGATGGGGCACGTAACCTTGCCATAAATTACTAGTAATTTATGGCAAGGTTACGTGCCCCATATATGCCCTCAATAACCTTACAATAACCATACCTTCACGTGAACACTAGTGTTCACGTGAAGGTAAGGTTATTGAGTGTTATTGAGAAAACTACAGTCAGTGATATTTGTTAGCGCGCTGGGAACTAACTCATGAGCCAACTAAACATTTTATGGCGAGGAAATAAAATTAATAATGGTACATATTACATAGTCCAATCTTCTGACTGAATATGCAATATTGCGATGCACAGTTATATCTTCAATAAAAATATTTAAATACTATCTTTTTGCACATAATCATAAAACGATAAAACGAATATGTGAAACTAAATTCAACTTAAAGCAATAACTTTAATAAAATGTTAATAATCATATTAAAATTGACCCTAAATCGCCGTCGTCGTGCGGTAGAGTTCCCAAAAGGCTGGCGACATTTCCTCTTTGGATCTTCTGACTTAATTTCCCATTTCGCAGTTATTCGTACGTGGACAAAAACTCACTGAGCAAGGAGCATAAGCCACTGGCTCCCAAGATCTCGCCCAAGAAGCTGGTCCGCTACCGCGATAACAAGATCGTTTCGCTCAAGGGGGAGCGTTACACTGAGGTATTTATATCATTCACTCATTCCTTCTATCATTCAGGGATTCGTTGATTCTCTTTAATTTATTCTTTCATTCGATATATCACTCTCATTCATTTAGTACGAAAAAGATTAAGAGTGGTAATTATATTGAATTATCTTTCTATCATTGAAGCGTTATTGTCCAATAAGTAGACCGCTACCTTCTACGTCATCTAAGAGAATATTATATAGAGGTGTAGCGCGCAGACTCATTTCCTTTCGTGTGTGTTCGGAAAGAAACGTAACTAGGATACTGTCTTGTTTATTGTTTTATTTATCATTTTCACCGTTCTAGAATGGAATAACACGCAACAGCGTATTGTAATTTCTCTCATCTGAGTGTTTCAGCCGCTGATAGCTTATTTATTGTTTATAATATAGGTGCCGAAATCCGGAGCCGACGAGGAACATTTAAAGAAGCCCAAAAAACAGCATTGCCCTTAACCATTAAAATCACGTCAGTACGGTGGAAAAGCGGACTTCTCCGCACTCTATGTGTCCTGTACCTTAGTAGTTCTATTAGATGTTGTCTTGAACCCCGCACGCCCCCGTTCCAATCGAGCTAAGTCAGTGACTTCGAATAAGCGAAGCACTTCAATCCACAAACGAAACAATTTTAAAATGTTAAACATAACTACATTGGTCATAATTTTACTTGTTTTCAACCGAAATTCGAACGAAGTCGCCTATAAGCAGCCGACTTCGAATTATAAGCGGAAGACTTCAACTTCTAAGTGGGAGACTTCATTGATCGTCACAACTGTGAATTCATTTTTGGGAATGAATGTAATCGATTTTAATCGAGTGAGTTTCAACAGTTGCAAGTTAACATCGGTGAGGTATAAAAAGAAGGGCGAATTGGTCCGCGACAAAAATGAAATTCGCACGACGAATATGCCGTACGACGAACGTTCGTATCAAAAACGTGTAACGGTTATTTATTTCTGTATTACAAACGTACATTTAATGTTCGTTGCGATCATATCGCCAGAACAAAATATTGCTAGTCAAAAGTACGGACGACCGTACGAATCCTATGTCATGTTGACAAAATCCCTTTACGGCGCTTTGACACTGACATTTAATCCTGTAGCTTACGGGCTCGGGCGTGCGTTAGTATGTGTGTTTAGTGTCATAGATACCGCGCGTGAATCGCATTTTTCTGTAGCGATTTTCATTTCGCCGCTTTTTACCTGTACTGATTTATTTCAATGTGTTCAGTTATGGCGCCCCCAACTTAATATGGACTGTAATTTTAAGTTTACGTATTTAATTCGCGTATTTATTATTATTATTATTAAGCTCACGAGGCAGCTGAAATACAGTATTACGGTATCTGCGGCATCATTCGATGTTTTAGCGTCAGAATGTGTTCAATTTAGTCGGTTTTTAACTATTTGTGAGTCGAATGAGTGGTGGGATGCTGCAGATAGGTACGTGACGTACAGCGCGGCGCTAAGACGGCGCTCTCCGTCGGGATCCGCCGTCAGCAAGCGCCGTTTTAGCCCACGGGCTGTTATATTCGGATTCGCCCTAGTTTTAAGTGAAAAGATCTGTGTGTTACCTGTGATTTTGAATTGTTATTATTATTTTATTATTAACAATGTGATTCCTATTGTAGTTTTATCGTTTTTATACACATCTGTGATTGCGATGCCATTTCATTATATTATAGTTTACTCTTTAAGTGGTTTTTATAATTTTAGTTTAGACTTTTTCTTTTCTAATTCCGAGGACGTTTTGTTGTGATGTATAGTTTTTTTAGTGTGGTGTTCGTGATTCATATCAATTTATACAAGGTATGTAGTGTTCAAATACGAATTTTCGAAATCGCCGTAATTTAATGAAAGTTAACGGCGTTCATATCTTATAAGTTATTTATTCGAGTTTAGCAAAATAAGTATCAATTTCTACATTAGAAATATTTTTAAATAATTTAATTTGTACGCGGCACATCAACTAGTAAGTTTTTATTGAATAATAATAATAATAATAAACCAATTGAAATAGCAAAATTTATTAATGAAATTTTTACTCAATTTGTGATCGATTAAAATACTGACTTTTACAATAACAGTCTTGTAGTCAAAGTGTAAATTATGTGAATCACTGACGCTTATTTCGTATTGCGAAAGTCACATATTATATAACCAAAAAATACCTCCCATCCTAGCTGTCGCTGTCCAAACCTCAAAGAGGTATGATTAAGCAATTTTTATATATATTTTACGATTAATTTTACATGATAGACACACCAAAATAGATACCGTAAACTTTTACCGCACCGCTCCCACTCGACAAAATAACGTTCATTAAAAAATGAACTTTAAAGCGTAGTCTGTAGACATAGTTTACACGATTGATTCTGGTCGTAGCTGTGTCGTATAAGGCCGTCCGCACACTAAACATCGACGTAGTCGTATATATTTACAACGCATAGGACTCGTGTGCGAAGGGGCTATAAAAAGTGGTCAACGGTTTTAATCAATCTCCTCCATTCCTTTAAATTTGAAAATATATCGCGGGCTTCAAGCCACAGTGGCTTATAAGCAATACTCTTGCATATCACGCCCATTGGATATTGGTTGACGACCGCGATATTATAATAGACTTCAAATTTATTAAGTTGCCGACTTTCATTTTTACAGTGACTTTATCTATATTATTATTATAAAGAGGTAAGCGTTTGTGAGTTGGTATATTTGAGGCGGGTAATATCCGAAACTACCGAACCGATTTCAAAAATTATTTTACCGTTAGAAAGATACATTATCCAAGATTGCTATAGGCTACATTTCATCTCAAAATTCCCACAGGAGCCGAAGTCCCGGGCAACATCTAGTTAATATATAAATATAATCTACCTATCACAATCGACTTCACTACTTAATATGTGACTTTTGTAATTTTATTTTAACTCTTTTAATAGACTGACTTTACGCGATCTCATTTGATGAGGATGTTTATCTTCTTAATCTTATATATTTGTACAGTCAGCAGAAAAAGTACATAAATCTTATAGAAATATCATCATAATATCTGAATTTGATATTATTATTATTATGGTAGATAGTTCTAATTGGCTTGGTAACAAAAAAATATTATATAATTTAGTAGTTATGTCGTATTTAATTGCCTCTTTATTTAGCTTTAATAAATAGATAACTATGAATGTGATAACTATTTTTTCTGCTGACCGTGTGTTTACTCGGCTTGGCCGAATATTTCTATCTCTTTCTTTTGAATCTGTCAACGAAACGTGTTGTATTGAAGGGTAGTGTTGTTGTCCTTTTCTCGACATTTTATTTTCGTGTGTAGGAAAAGATTAAAGTTAAATGATGCGGGATGAAAGGTTGATATAAGAATGATAAGAATATTAGATCCAGCGGCCAAAATTGGAAACTTTAATCTCATCAAAGTTTGACAAGAAAATATTAAAGTGACTTCACTTTAATATTTTCTTGTCAAATTTTGATAGCTACGACGCCTCGACCAGACCGAAATAATGTACACAAAACCGTAAAAATTAGTTAAAAAGTACATTAACTGATAAACTAAATGTTAGAAAGAGACGGCAACATTACAAGAAAACGCGCGTTTGTTAATTTGGCATTATATTGGAGCGTGCACACAATGGCCCAAAGTTGTCGAGGGTAGATATTTTTCCATTCCATATCGAAAGATTTCAAAGGAAGATTCGCAGAGCGTTTCGACCGCTGCGGTCGCGCTGTCATTACAATTTTTCATATTTTAACAAAGAAAAGAATGAGTTTTACTATATGACTTTACATTAGTTACTCTGTACTACAGTAATGTCAATTTTATGAATGATTGATTTTGGAAATGATTCCTTCTTCAAGAAAATTGACGGATTGTAATGACCGCGCAGTCGCAGCAGTCGAAACGCTCTGCGAACCACCCCGAAATCAGATTCTGCTAACCAATCACATTGCGGTGTGGTGTCGTCGCGTCAAAACACAATACTAAATTGTGATAGGTTCGTCTGTGTCTCGTTTCGATATCAAAGTCGCACAACTGTGGTAGTAATTTATTTTTAGCTTGATCTGTCCCTGATTTTATATATTATTATATATTTTACATTGCTTAGATATTCAAACTAACTAATGGACTTCCATTTTGGACCAACGTGTACACGCAACTTATTCCTTGTTGATTAGTGTATTGGGCTGTTGCGGTGAACGTGAGAATGATATTGAAAGAAATATCCCCAAATTCCCCCCCAAAAGATCTTAACATGAACTTTTGAAGCGTTGTAATGGGTATTTAAAATAAAAAAAATAATCCTCCTTCGATTTCACATTATCCGTTGTTAGAATTCCACAAAAAAGGAAAAAAAAAAAAAAACATTTTTAAAATTCATTCTCACAACATCCTCTTCGGCCGACACAGCAATTTAGCCAAAATTTTGGTGCTAAATTAAAATAATAAAATTTAAAAAAATAGCCAAACGCGTAAGTAGTTAAAATGTTTTGAAAAAAAAATTGCCAACGGTGAAATTTTGAAATTGTATCTTTGAATATGTATGACGCATTTATTTTTTACTTTTGTTACAATTTTTTAAATAAATTTTGACTAGAAACCTGCTCTTTTTAAATTTTCCAAAATAATTTTCAAAATAATATTTGGCATCTTATAATATCATCAAGTAAAATTACGACGAAAATAGACTGTTTAAGCATTAATCAAACAAAAAATTTAACAAATTGGTAATAAGTATGTTAAAAAAAGCAGGTTTCTTTCTATATTGATAATTTTTTTTAAATATCCCATAGTTAATTCAGACAATTTTCAACATTCGAGTCGAAATTAAATACCTACTTCCTTTTGTAAAATCGTAATATTATATAAAACTTTAAATTTTCGTAATATATCCAGCTGCATTGTTACAGTCTATGAATTATCATAATGATCCTAAATATAACTAATTCATCTAGATTATACATATTTTTTATAAATATCTGACCTTGTCAACTACCCTATTGCGAATATGTAATAGGTAGGCATTTTTTTTTAATGTTTGAATTCAATATCGTCTCGTAATGGTGAAATTGGCATCATGGCCTAGTTCACATGAACTCAATAATTTCAACCAATAATACAATAGCAATTCCGATCAGCTGATCAGTCAATTTGAATGAGAAAGCAAACAATATTGTCATATTTCCCTATAGATTTCTTTATATCGAAAACTGTTCAAAATTTTAAGGTTATAAATGCGTTGCAACATATAACTATATATCAATGTATTATTAAAATTTCAATTGTCATAGTGAAAGAATAAGTTTTCAAAAACACGTCCACGTGAACTAGGCATAAAAATAGGCATCAAAATCACAGATTGTATGAAAATTGTAAAACTTAAATCGTCGCATTTATTTTCTACACTTGTATTATTGGATTACATTTTTTTAAATTATTATTATAATTATAATTGTAAGGACCACATGCGATGAGCGCGCACCTTTGTCATATCTCAAGTCGAGGTCTGATTCTTAATGTATTCATTCAATATATCGAAATATCCCTTGAAAATTGTGGTTTTATTTACAACGACCTTTTTTCCTGTACCTCATCTGTATCCATACTTCCTTACATATTATAAAAGAAAGACCACTAACGCATCAGTCTGTCTGTTCGCGATAAACTCACATCTATACTATTATATTATTATAAAGAGGTAAACGTTTGAGTTTGTATGTTTGAGGCAGGTATTCTCCGAAACTAACGAACCGATTTCTTTCCTCCCGTGGGAATTTTGAGATAAAATATAACCTATAGTAAAAAACTACGGATTTTCCTGCGGTTTTCACCAATAGATAGTGTGATTCCTGAGGAAGGTTTAGGAGTATAATGTATCGCCTACTATAGTATAAATGGGAATGTCTTTCACGTCTAGAACATTGAACTTAATTAAGAACGAATAATTATAGCGAGGACACATAATTTTCAACCCCTTAGGGCATACCACGGGGGTGAATTGGAGTACCTAGCGGACAACTGTATTATAATAAAACGATACAAAAAAATAAACTACTGGAAAAATAATATTTTTTAAGAATTAAACAAGGTATCATAATTAATGCTTTACTAAGTTTTTATTTTGAGCGCAAATTCACTTTCTCAATGTAACAACTGTACAGCGTATTGTATCTATGTAAATCCAGTAGACACTTATGTAAACTTACGAGTGTCAATTTTGCATTAAAAAAAACTATTTACAAAAACTATTTATAGGTATGGAACCTATATATTTGCAAAAGAAGTTCACGGAAGTAAAACTGACGTTATATACGTAACAACTCTACTTTTTAAAACTCACTCTCATAACTTCAAACTAAAGAACACAGGTATTTGCTCGACTATAGAAATATATCTACATTACAATACCCCCTACGATAGGAGGGAGAACAAAGATTTTTCAACAAAAAACATAATAAAAATAGTAACTAAACGCGCTTGTCTCTCACGGGCAAATCCACGCAGTCTGAAAGAAAACATTGATATTACGAAATACCATCCCAAATAATATTATAAATGCGAAAGTAAGGTTGTTACCTCTTCACGCATTGGCTATTGGATCGTTATGGTGTGCGTTACTCCAGCTAAAAAATATCTCCTACAGAAATGAAATTGGTACACGGGTAGAAAATAACCTGGAATAACACATAGGGTACTTTTTATCCCGAAATTCCCATGAGGGCGAAGCCACGGGCCGCAGCTAGTGATATACATTTTGAGGAAGGGATATTTTGGGAAAAGTTTATAATCAACCTGAATGATACGAAGATATCAAGATATGGTAGCTTGTACTGGAATATATAATCTGTGCCTTGGGTAATCCATTAGGCGAAAATTTTTCAAGTCGCGTCGCGTCCACTGTTGTACTCACGAACCGCGGCTTCGCATGTGTATCGCGCGTGAGTGTGGAGGGTTAACGACAAATGTACCTAACCTAGTGTGTTACTGTAGTAGATTGAGTTGCGGGTTGACCTCTAATTTTATTATCGGATTTAAACTTGAAATATACGGTTGGCTTTCGACTCTTTAGCTCATCAGCTGTCTCTCACCCTTTTGTCTCTTCATGTCATGTCTTGTCCTCTTCATCCACGTGAGGATATAGAGTGGTCCTATTTCAGGGCGGGAACATCACGGGGTATAAACTATATTCAAGCTGATTCTACACAATAAAAATGAAACTACAGCGAAATTAACAATACGGCACTTTATTTCGAGGTTTTAACACTAAAAATAATAAATAAAAATTCCTAATACAACACTAATGGTAACTAAATTACAAAATTGTACACAAAAATGCTTTTGAAGCTAATGTTCATACGTAAAAAGATCTCTTTATTACATACGATAAATACAAAATGTGAATACTGTGTTCTATGGTCTATTATACAATGATCAATAAAAAATTCTATAATGCCGTTGTCCAGTCAACAAATAAAGGCAGATTTTGCCGACAGGAGGAACACATTAAGAATTATTTTTCTTTTTGCCGACTGTACAAAGTATAAAGTAAATAATAATTTATAAATATTGAATAATGTGTTGTGTTTATACAGAAACTTGGGCTAAATTGGCTAAACTACTAGCGCCAATGATGTTGTTCTTAAAAATATTTATGCATATTTCTAATTTCATACATTATTTCTTACAATTCGAATGTACCATCTTGAATGGACGTCCTTGAAATATAACGTTTCATTTCAATTCAAATTCTCATTCCGATTTTGAATCAGTTTATTTTTCAGAACTGTTTCAGAATTTATTTTTACCATAGATTCATTCTTATTTCAAATTCATCGAAATCCTAAACATTTTTCTTAATTATTTTGTGGCAGTAGCAAATTAGAAATACGCATAACTAACCTCACTACCTAATTTATTCATGTCCAATGTTACCTATAATGGCGTTGACGACGTCAGTAGAACTAGCGGTGCCGCCGACGTCGGGCGTCAGTATACGGTCGACGTTGATAGTCTTGTTGACAGCGTTACGGATCAGGCCCGCGTGGAAATGATGGCCCAGATGTTCCAGCATGTCGATCGAGGCGTTGATCATCGCGATAGGGTTCGCTACGTTTTTGCCTGCGATTGCGGTGCCTGGGAATCGTAGAAAATAAAATTAACCCAGATAATCAAGAAAAGAATCTTGCGTTTGTCTCTTGCGCGGTGCCTCTTTTTTAATCCAAAATTATCAGAGTAATCCCCTACATACCTTAATCATAATAAGCTGTAATAATATTTTCATTCTGTATCTGTGTTTCTGGTAAGTAGATAGATTTTCTAATACGAAATTAATCAAGCGATCCCTGGTAATTTTGATCTGTATTTTGGAACATGAGCTACAAACCTTTATCACAGGCTACACATATTATTTTTATTACGTCTCTATATATACCTGTGTTCCTGGTGCCTGGTTCGAAGACAGCGTAGTGGTCTCCGTAGTTCCTGCCCGAGAGGAGCCCCGCGCCGCCCAGGATGCCGCAGACCACGTTTGAGACGATGGAGCCGTAGAGGTTCGTCATTAGCATCACATCAAATTGGTGGGGTCTAAGGAGATGAGAGAATTACATTCAAATCTCGTTGAGTATTTCACGCCATACATTGGTTAGGTAAAGTTTTTGATGATTAAAGAGATATATATATAAATAACGCGAATCGAAAAGAAAACGGCAACAGTATAAGATTTTGAAAATGGAATTTTCAGATCCTTCAGATCGATCATGGCGGATTTTTTAACAAAACTGTTAGGGGATCCTGAGCTCAACGGCTGAGGAAGAAACCGGAAAGACGTCATATTTTCCATTTCGCAAATAAAAAACACATGAGATGATACGAGCGAGAGAGAGCGCTGACATCTGTTGTAAGAAATTAGAGAAGTTGTATATAGAAATCTACTATCTATTCCATTACACTCGTCCGTCATCTACACAGTTTTGTTGGTCTTTAGATAAATTGATTTTATATATATTTGACGACCTCGGTGGCGCAGTGGTAAAGTGCTTGCCTCTGAACCGAGAGGTCCCGGGTTCGATCCCCGGTTGGGTCATGATGGAAAATTTTCTGATTGGCCTGGGTCTTGAATGTTTATCTATATATGTATATGTTATAAAATATAGTATCGTTGAGTTAGTATCCCATAACACAAGTTACTTTGGGGCTAGCTCAATCTCTATGTAATTTGTCCTAATATATTTATTTAAGTCAAAAGCTACTCACTTGGCCACCAGTTGCATACAGCAGTTGTCTATGATCATGTCGTTGTGCTCAATGTCCGGGTACTCCTTGGCCATGCGTCGAGACGTCTCCAGAAAGAGACCGTCAGATATCTTCATTATGTTCGCTTTGTGTACCGTTGTGACCTGGAAATACAAAAATATATATATTTTTTTACAAAAATGTCACATCTGCCACCAGCTTTTATTGTTATCAGAAAGATGTTGCATTCAACGCGTGACATAAGACCCACGTCCGTGCAGTAAACCGTTGAGGAGTTCCCTCGTCGGGACTAGATCCCGAGCGCCATCAGGTTATGCTTATCATATACTAGTGACGCAAAGGGGCGGAGCCATGGCGGTCGCTTACTCCACTCGTCTGCCTCAGCCTTGCGTATCACACAACTTTATTTACAGAAATGGCAAAACGTGGCAAAGCAAATCTTTGCTTCAAACTACACAAATCTTTTCCTCCCTTATCCCTTACCCACCTTCTTCCTGCCGTTCCTTTTGGCGAATTCGAACGCGAACCTTGCGACCCGTTCGGAGTTGCTCGCGGTGACCACCTTCATCGACTCTATGACTCCGCGAACTGATTCGTGTTCCAACATCGCATATTCACCTTCGGTGTTTTGTCTGCAATGTGTTTCATTTATTTTATTGGGGTAGACAGACAGGGAATTGCAATAAATACGTTTAATTTGGATAAAATAAATTTACGACTAGCTTTTGTCCGTGGCATTGCCCGCGTGAGTTTCTCTGCGAAAGTGGAGCGAACATGTTTTCATACAAACTTTCACCCCAAATAATAATCATTTGGGGGGTTGATTCAATAAAAAGTTGCCTATGTTTGACATGCATACCAAATTTAATCAGTCAGTCCAGCAGTTGAGCCTGAAAGTGGAACAAAAAGACACTACAGGCTTTCAATATAATAAGTTTTTTTTTATAATTTAATGGACTCTCACCTGATAATAACCACATCAATATCCTTATGCCTAGAGACAATTCCGGGATACGACTTGCAGTTGAGGATGTAAGCATACATGTCCAGCTCGTTGCGGAGCGCGACGTTGCGTGATGTGACGTAAGCTGCTTCGCTCTTGGTCTCAATGTTACCCTTTAAAATAATATCAATCATGAGTTATTATTATTTCTCTGCACAAGCACACGTCCTCCCATTCTTTGACTTAAGTTAGCTGGTAACCCTATGTTATGATAATTAAAAATTGTTAATGTATTGACTTTGAATTGTAATGCTTATCTATCACATTGGTTTATCTGTAATGATAAGATCTAATTTAACATTTAAATAAAACAAAAAAAATACCTGTACTGTAATTTTCTCTCTCATCTGAGCATCTTTCTTTGTTGCATTCAAAATCAATCTCTTCTAGTAGATATGTGAGACAAAATACCTTGATGCCAACACCATTCCTCTTGATAGTGGTGATGGCGTACTGTACGTCGTCATCATTGTCCATTGTAGGATCAATGTCCACAATCTCAAAGTCAACTGGTGCTCCGATATATCTAAACAACACCATTTGTTAATGTTACTACATTTAATTCTTAGGTGAGTTGATTTGAAGTGAGACACAGAGAACCAATCACAGTACGCCTTTGTGATGCAACAACAACCACACCGCAATGTCACTGTTTCACTGCATCTCACTTCAAATAATGGATGATGAGATGCAATGAATGGCATGACCGATAATCTATCTGGTGCTTGTGCTAGTGTCCCAAACCAGGAAATTAATAAGAAACAGATTAGAGTCCAGCAGTAAGGGTTAATAGGCATTCCTAAAGAGGCAAGTGGCTGGTCATAAAATTACATCCAATTCATCAGATGTCAAGTTTTAAATCATCTTGGCAGGCAAAGAAACCAGAAAGACAAAGAATGAGAGAGTAAACTTCTTGGAGCTAACTTTTAACAGCAGCTCAGCTCTAGAGCTCAGGGTCAAGTGCAGTTCATATTTGAAGTCTTACACAATCTGTACTGATTAGTGCGAGTCCCAAGCATTTCTACCATACAGATCAACAAAAAAGTAAATATTAATCTGCACTAAACTCGCACATACACTAATCAAAATGCGAGAAGAGCTTTTTGCTAATAATGTTCTGTTTGTATTAAAATCAAATGGTCACAAGGTGTCATGTTGCAGAGAGCTAAATAACACTTACTTGAAAATTTCCCTGACATAGCCCATACATTCCTGGCCAATGCCACCACCAGGGAGCATTGTTACGGCATGTCGTCCACCGTATTGCGCCTTCGGAATGAGCTTCTGTTTCCTGATCACTGGAGTTTTGTGCTGCAAGTCGAAATCCGAAAGGGCAGGAGCAGCCGCACTGGAATAGGTTACCCCTTTAATCTCAGGGAGGACCCTCAATTTGGAAAATAATCTTACTGCCATGCTGTTGTTTTATTCAATAAAATCCAGGAAAATTTACAACTTCAGCTGACAGTTGTTAAATAATCACAGGAAAAGGAAAGACGAAAATCGCCTTTCCGTGTTCACTCGGTAGATGGCGCGTTACAACAAAGTTATCACATTAAATGACAAAATATAGAACTACTAATTCAAAACCATATTGTTTTAACTGTTTTACAAAGAATATAGCGCCACTACAAAATGAACAAAGAATTTTGCGAAAAACTGGATGGCGCTGTATTTAGTATATTGACATTGACATTAGGCTTTGCACACATGAATACTCGCCGATAAACAAAATGAGAAACTTTGGAAAGATTTTAGCACGCTTGAAAATTATATCTGTACTAGTTTTTTCATAATTATTCTTCATTTTCTCTAAATGGATGGTCTAAAATTAAAAAATAATATAAACTATTCAAGTATGGCAACATTGACAATTGTATTTTTTTCTCAATTTGACGTGTATAGTTGCCCTATCTTTCTTGCAGAGTTCTTGAGGGCGAGCGGGCGTCCATTTTGCTTCGCCATATTGAATTTGGTCGGACATCTTGGGACGCCATGTTTAGGCAGACATATTTTATAAACATTTTCGCGTAATTTTCAAATATTTTTCAGCCTAAATAGCGAACTTTTTTTCACTGAAGTCTGTGGCATTTATCGCGGTAAATATTGTGTGAAAATATTCTGTGCCTACGCAGCAGTCCATATATGTCTCCAGGGGGCCGTGCAGCTTTTGTTACAAGATAAATAGAGGTAAATAATTTCCACCAAAAACATCGTACTTTTTGACATATCATAACAAGTGTTTCGTATTTTCTATGAATTTACGCTTCTCATCAGGATTTCCTAGGGGAATAAATGAAGGTCATAATGTGAGGGCTTTGTCTGAGTAATGTGTGGCGTGGTTGTTTTATATTTATCTAGAAAATCTTTAGGAGCGGCTCTGCTCCGGCCGGTCCGGTTAGTTGAGTCGCACCTGCTGTGAGCTGCGGTGGTTTTACATAGTAACTGCAGTTAATGCAGTAAAATGTTTCGTAATCTCCGCAGAAGGAAACAAAAGGATTGATGCATATCATTAGAACGCTGTAATATGATATCCGCGTATCATCAAACCGAATGATTGCTATGAAAGCGCAATTGTACATAATTAAACACATTAGCCACTGTTTATGCTCAACTGAGTATTTAAATTACCGTATTTGTGTAATTCAACAGCATTACAGTCCGAAAATAACTTTAGATAAGGAGTAAACTGCGTCTCAGGAGTTATTTACATCAAATAATTTGACCTATTGTTATCAAAATACTTGTTTGGTAACTTTTTTTTTTACTGTAGACAATGAAATTTTGACATGTACAGCCAATATAACTTGTAAAAAGTCATGTGAAGCATGGTTTTTCAGTAATGATGTTATATTCAGGAAAATTATAGTATGGTGACCTAGTTCACAGGTAAATTTACTGAATAAATTATTGGTCACTGATTTCAATTGAACTTATTGTTGAATAGCTTAGTCACTGTATTGTGTAAATGAAATTGTTTATTTATGAAAGGAAACTACCTGTTTCTGTTTTTTTAGTTTTAAGTTTTCGTAAAAACAACTCTTTAGAGTAAAATTATGATGTCACCCTTAAAACAAGTATACCTTATAACTATGAGTTTTGATAATGTCTTAGATTTCATGCTACTGAGTAATCAAACAAATGTGTGGGTCACCTGATGATAACTGGCTACCACAGCCTAATTCCTGCAAAATTACTTTAAATTTTCCAAAAAAACCCTATTTATCAATACAGAAGGCATTTGTTCTTCTAGGGAATTTTCAAGGTTTTTTAAGAATGTAATTGATGGCTGAGGATAGACACGGAACTGACTCCACTAAAAAGAACAATGTTCTTAAATTAATTGATTAGTTAAATGTATTGCCAACTTCCAACTTGTGAATAAAACATACTTCAAACCAAATTGAAAAAACAAATTTCACCACCGTCTTGAACTGAAAATATGAAGAATCCATAGTAATAGAAAGATTTCTGATAGTAAGAATTTTTAATTTTTTAAAATTTAATTTGCTATACTCAAACTATAGTCAAATCAGATACTTTTTTCTAATGTCAAAAACATGTTTTAAATGGAGCTTGTACAACAGTGATGTATTGGGATGTCACAGATTTTGGAGTCAAAAAGCATTTATTTATTACTGGGATATATAATGAAATTGAAAAAATTGTAAATTTTGTAATTAATAAAACTGATCAATTAAAATAATAATAAATGACACAGATTGAGCTAGCCCCAAAGTAAGTTTGAGATTTGTGTCATGGGATACTAACTCAACGATACTATATTTTATAACAAATACATATATAGATAAACATCCAAGACCCCCGGGTCTTCATGAAAACGGAAAAAGATCATTTTCCATCATGACCCGACCGGGAATCGAACCTGAGACCTCACGGTTCAGTGGCAAGAACTTTACCACTACGCCACCGAGGTCGACGAAAATACCATTAAATTGTTGTGTTTGATTATTTAAATACCTGTTATACATACATGTTATTTTTTTACCTAGTTGAATAGTTTAATGTTATAATAAAATAAAAATTTTGTTGAAAGAATTACTTACATATGCTATTTTTGTTACAGTTGTAAGGCGCGGTCTTCTTCAAGATGATGAACCAGGAGATCATGTGTGAGGTGGAGATTGGAACCCATGGCGGCATGGAGATGGATGGCGAGGATCAGGTCGGAGTCAAGGTACTATATCAGATTAAGGCCAAAATGACCTTGTTAGTATAGCTATACTAACCCAGATTTGAGTTTTATCCTATCACTGATCATACATACTAAAAATTCGATTCTATACTAAAATGGAGAAAAATAAATTCTCTAATAGAGCCATTATTGCGCGTCATTTCAACCTAAAAAAAATTGGTGGTTTTTATTAAAATGATTTAGAATAGAGATCTGTGCTCTCTATTCTAAATTGTATTGTTTTGTAAAATATTGGATGTTACTGTAACAAATGCTTGACCTGGGTGTGGCATTTGACATGCTTGACCATATATTGGCCTGATGAAAATAATATTGTGTACACTGTGTATTAAAGGCAAATCTTAGAAATTTTAAAACACATTCTAAGTAATTGACAATTATTTGTAAATATAAGATATGAAAGTAAATAAAACCCTAGGTGTTTGAACGAAACAATAGGTGTTCCTCAGGGCTCAATTTTAGGTCCCACATAACTTATTATTTAATATTTTTTTCAGTATGAAGAAATAGAGGCTGGCCAGTATGAGGAGTATATAACAGATGACCAATATGAAGAGGTGGAGGAGCAGGTCATAGGCATGCAGCATCTAGAAGAAGGTATGAGGATATCTTTTACTCACATTTTATGTGGGGTGTAACAATCACTATTATCATCAACTGAGCATAAGCCCACTGTTGGATATGTCCTATTGACATTTAGTTCCAGTTTTAAAAAGACCACTTAATCTCTATAATGTGCATGGTTGTCATGGAAGCCCAATTACGATTTGACTTGACAAACATTTCTGTGTCTATCACAAATTGCCATCAAATTCACACAACAAATGTCGGCTACCGCTGACAGACTATAAAATTTCAGTTGGCAGCGAGGAAGTGATCCTCCCTGGCATCTCCGGGGAGGAGGTGCTTCATTCTGCTAGTGATAATGTCTATGACTCCGTCTACCAGCCTCCCTCTACGAGCAGGTGTGTGAAAATTATCCTACTCTATCTCTTTACAAGGTTTTGTGTGACATAGGCTATGTGACGTCATTCAATATGGCGGATTTATCAAAATCAAATAATTTATTCGGAAATTAGGCCTTCACAGGCACTTTTTCACGTCATATTCTAAATTAAATTATATTTACCTAAGCTACAAACTACTGGCATTTCGGAACGACCACTGCTGAGAAGAAATGCCGAAAGAAACTCATTTGCACAGTGTTGGTATCATGCCAGATCGGCTTACTATTTTTTTAATATAAATCCTAATATTATGAATGAAAAGTAAAAAATTTGTTTGTTACCTCTTTACGCACAATCTACGCGACCAATCTTCTTGAAAGTTTGAATACCCAGTAATCGCAATGGAACCTTACTACGCCATGGACGTCATATGTGTATAAAACTCGAAGTCGACTTTAAATTTTTATAAAATCTGTTATTATATTTTTCAGAGGTCGCGGGCGGCCCCGGGTCGGAACGGCTAACAACACAAACATGACACATTTGATGCCTATTGGTGAGTACCGTACGTTTTTCATCACCTGACTATAATAATTAGCCTTCTGTTACTGAGCTTAGATCAAGTTTCGATTGAAAAAAGAAATCCTATACAATATCTCCGAGCTCAGTGTGCCTTTTGGCAAAGCCTTCATCCAACTACCTCCACTGGTCTCGGTTTTTCAACACCTGACTATGGACATTATTAAAAAGTTGTAATTTTGTTGAACTAGTCAGTTTGGTAATGCATTCTCCACATTATAAATAAATAACGGACAAATAACACAGATTGAGTTAGCCCAAAGTAAGTTCGAAACTTGTGTTATGGGATATTAACTCGACAATACTATATTCCATAACATATATAGATGAACATCCAAGACCCAGGTTAATAAGAAAAAGAATTTCCCATGTTGATCTGACCGGAGATCGAACCCGGGACCTCTTTTTAACTATATTTTGGATCTAACCTAATTCATCTGATTTGTCCCTATATATATATATATATATAATATATATATATATATATATATATATATTTTAATGTTCCAGGCGAGGTGCCGATGGGCATAATGGAGACGGGCGGCGGCCGCGGGGCAACTCGCCGATGGGAACAGAAGCAAGTGCAGATCAAAACCATGGAGGGGGAGTTTAGTGTTACCATGTGGGCCACAGGGGAGGATGACGGTTGGTACCAAACCTACTTATATTATACACTAGCTGCGCCCCGCGGCTTCGCTCCCGTGGGAATTTCGGGATAAAAGTATATTTAGTTAATCCAGGTTATATTCTACCCGTGTACCAAATTTCATAACAACCAGTCCAGTAAATTTTGCGTGAAATATTAACAAACATACATCCTCACAAACTTTCACATTTATAATATTAGCAGGATAGGACGCGAAAGTGTTGTTATCATTCCGGCTAGATCAGAGGATAGGAGTACAAGCCGAAGCAAGCAGGCTACACCTAGTGGAACACCAATTTAGACCGTCTGCACCTACCATTCGACCGTCTGCGCAATTCTGAGTTTAGCTGTAACATGTATACGCCAAATCATGTTATTTAATTTTCGTGCGTCAGTGTGTAAAAATCGCACTTGACCGCTTTTTTCAAAACTGTTTATTTTCTCAGATGACGGATCAAATCCGGAACCGGACCCCGACTACACAGAGTACATGACCGGCAAGAAGAATATACTGGGCGGGGAGCCTATGCCAGGTACTTGTAACTTGACACTTTATGTATAGATTTTCTAGATTTTCCTGACGACATCGGTGGCGAAGTGGTAAAGTGCTTGCCTCTAAACCGAGATGTCCCGAGTTCGATCCCCAGGGTCATCAGGGTGGAAAATTATATTTTTCTCATTGGGCCGAGTCTTGGATGTTTATTTATATGTATATACACCATAAATTTAACTTACTGACACTTACGCCATTATTGCCGTTGTTTTGTATTGGAACAACGGCAATAAAGACCAAGTGCCAGCCGCCATAAGGTCCCTTTTGATTTGGACGGCCATATTTAATAAAATCCTTTATCTATTATAACATTCCCTCCTGTATTCTATTTTTAAAATTTTCATTTTTAAATGTAATGCTAGTGTTACACCCTCTTATGTTTATTAAAAGCTTTTATGTAACTTGCAATGTATGTATGTATGTTTATGATCATATAAATTGTGTATAATGAGGTTATAAGTTGAAATTTTAAAGGAAAATTTTATTTTCTTCTTTTTGGAGTATTTAAATAAAAGCTTCTTTTTTTAGTTTATGTAATTTTTTTTTTTCAATTGATTATAAAAAACTAATATGATCAATTAATGTTTTTAGGTTTAGATCTATCGGATCCCAAACAGTTAGCAGAGTTCGCGAGGCCCGGACACAAGATCAGGTTAAAGAAACCTTCTCCTGAATCATCAGACAGGACTATAGGTAATATTAACAACTTGCTTTTGCCTGCGGCTTCGCCCGCGTAGTTTTCCAATAGGAACAGTTATTTTTCTGCCAAAAGTTATTTATGTGCTTGCACAGCTTGTGCACTTTCGTTAATGGTGGCGTTAAAATAACAATAGTGTCACTACAAGACGATATTTCGGTATGCGTTATTGCAGTTAGAAAGTATCTCTTACAGAAATATGAATAGAACCTCTAATTAGTGCCTAATAAGTGCCCGGAATAAAACATTTGTGTCTGTGTGAATATTCGGAGAGAGAAATATTGTTCATGGTCAGGTAGCTTATGTGTTTTGAAGTATGTGCGGTGAAAATATATTTGTAGGTTATGCGATACTGAGTTTTTTGCTGGAGTAACATTTGCAAAATCGTGTTTCTCTTAAACTATTACAAGTACGCATGTAGACTGAATATACACAAGTAGCTCTTGATTTGTGTTCATGGCATATAGAATTAAATATAAATAAATATATAAGGACAAATTAGACAGATTGTGCTAGCCTCAAATCAAGGGCCAATCAAAAAAAGATAATTTTCCATCAAGATCCGACCGGGAATCGAACCCGGGACTTCTCGGTTCAGAGGCAAGCATTTTACCACTGCGCCACCGAGGTCGTTAGATTAATTTAATTTGTGAGAAATAAAAAAAAAATTAAAGTGACCAGCTATGGAATTCGCATTCAACCAGCAACAAATCTAAATTCAAATATGGAATATGATCGTTGGTGTTGTATAGAAAGTGTAACCGATGTCGTGTTGTGTTGTGTTGTGTCGCAGCGTGCCCGCACAAGGGCTGCAGCAAGATGTTCCGCGACAACTCCGCCATGCGCAAGCATCTGCACACCCACGGCCCGCGCGTGCACGTCTGCGCCGAGTGCGGTGAGGCCTCTCGTTATACTTTATTACTAGCTGTGTTATTCTAGGTCATATTCTCACATGTCTACCAAATTTCATAAGTATCGCTCCTGTAGATAATGCGTGAAGAGGTAACAAACAAACTTACTTTCGCATTTATAATATTAGTTGGGATTACTACTGCGCTCCGGGGATTCGCTCCCGTGGGAATTTCTGGACAAAAAGCTCCCTATGTGTTATTCCAGGTTATATTCTACATGTGTGTCAAATTTCACAACAATCGGTCCATTAGGTTTTGTGTGAAAGAGTAACAAATAACATATATCCTCACAAACTTTACATAGCTTTACTAGCTGCTGCCAGCGGCTTTACCCGCGGTAATTTTTCACGGGAACAGTTTTTTTCCGGGTTGAACCCTATGTCTTTCTCCATACTTCAAACTACATGTATGCAAAATTTCCAAAAAATCGGTTGATTAGATAGAGCGTGAAGAACCGTGTTTCTCAACTAAAGCTCACTTATCTATGTTACAGGCAAAGCATTTGTGGAAAGTTCGAAGCTGAAAAGACACCAGTTAGTCCATACCGGGGAAAAACCCTTTCAGTGTACTTTTGAAGGGTGCGGAAAGAGATTTTCGCTGGACTTCAACCTCAGGTAACTCTAAGGACTTTGCTGCAGAAATACTAGATCCATATCATTGGACATTTTAATGTGGAAACATTAACATGGCTACGGCACTACACTCTCGAATCAATATTTTGGGTGAAAATCTGGCTTTAATTTTTTGCAAAAAAATTCTTCCTTTTCAAGTCAATTTCTGATACCTTCATATGAATTATAATTTTTATTCAAGTCGCCTAAAGGTATCAGAGATGACTTTTACGGCTACCTACCGTGACTAGTAATTTGGACTAAATATATATATAATATATATATTATATATATATATATATATATATATATATATATATATATATATATATATATATATATATATATATATAAAAAATCGTAATAAATTACACACTTAAACCTCCCTTAGGTATTACATTATCTATCATGAATATAATATATGTATTTTTTTAATTCATCGCGTTCACACCAACAGACACAGGCAGACATACAGGGGGACTCCTAAATATGTAAGGATATTGTTTGTAATGTTACAGA
Source organism: Plodia interpunctella (assembly GCF_027563975.2). Lineage (NCBI taxonomy): Eukaryota > Metazoa > Arthropoda > Insecta > Lepidoptera > Pyralidae > Plodia > Plodia interpunctella. The sequence continues at coordinate 2,209,837 of NC_071321.1, forward strand.
ACGCACGTCCGCATCCACACGGGCGACCGGCCGTACGTGTGTCCGTTCGACAGCTGCAACAAGAAGTTCGCGCAGAGCACCAACCTCAAATCGCACATACTCACGCACGCCAAAGCTAAGTAAGTATAAACCGATTTTTACCCTACTGCAAGGGAAGGGTTTCGTGTTTCGCGCGTGTCGTGTCGCGTAGCTTCCAAATGTCTGGATGGATTTCCATATATATATATTTTTTTATTCACACGTGGCTATGTATGAATTCGAATTCACATATACAATTGTGACATGTAAGGTACTGAGAGATTACTCTGAACTGAGAGAATACTTATGAATGATTTGAATAAATATTTTTACATTAACTAATAAATTTATTTTCAGATCAAGAAACTCATTGTCCCGCAATGGAGGCAACTCATACGAGTCAGCTCGCACCACACCGCAGTTCGTCCAACTGGAGATGTCCCCTGACGACTCTAACCACCAGCTGATATTCTACACGCACGAATGAAGCCCGGCCTCCAGCGGGGACGAAGGCCCATAACCGCACGTAGTCGAGGGTCCGTAACCGCAGGAGACCCATATTGTTCACGAAATCCTTTCCTCGATCAGTGAATTGTGTTTCATGTGTTGACAAAGTTGATAATTACTTGAGTGACAAAGTGAATCTTGTGTAAACTGACCCATAACCACACAGGATTGGGGAGGCCATTTTGTTCCTGAAATATAAGTTTCTTCGGATCAGTGACAAAATGAATCTGTGTTTCATGACATTGTAGATAAAAGTGGATTAAAAGTCTGTGATTACATAGGCTAAATAATGTGAAAGTGTACACTTTAAAGAGTTACACAAACTTTTAGTGTCACTAAGTCTATAATGGATTATGACAATGGTGATTTTGTTGTGGTGATACCTGTGTTCCACTTTGAAACATGAGCAGCGCCCTAATTGCGTTAATAATTATCACTGGATCGCAATTGAACCTGACTAAAAAATGGAAGAACTATCTGTTTTATTAAAGAAAGAAGAAAACATAAAACCAGATGCGAAAATCTGAAACAGACTTTTGTATCAACACAGAACTGTAAAACTGAAAACGTGCAGCAAAGAGAAACTTGTAATTAAAAATGTCAGAATGTAGGAGATACAAGAGGTACAATTGTAATGCAGTTAGTTATTGCTAAGGTGGCAGATTAGCTGAAATTTAAGTTATGCCAATGGTTTTTAATGCATAATTTATATCATGTTGAAAAAAAAAGACTATTGACTACTGGTTAGAAAAATATAGTGAGAAGTGTACAGACATTTTTATAGATGAATTAAGAAGTAAATGTTCTATTGAATGAGATGTGAAGTGGCAACTAGAATTCCTAAGGAGAACTTGGCCAAGAATATAGATTAAAAAAAATTGTATAGCAATATTGACAGACTGTTTTTAATTGATTGTCGGTTAAGGCAGGTGCAGACCTAACGCGTAAGATACTAGTGACGTTGATTGTATGCATGCATACAAACCCTACACAGTCAGTGTGGCATGTCTAATATAGTTTCATACAAACTCACAGGGACTTGAATGCTTGTGTCCTGTATTTTAGGTCTGAATCTGCCTTTCAGTGTGAATAGAAAATGCTATTTAAAATTATTTTTATTTATGCTATTTCACTGTTGCCTAAAAATTGCTATACCCTCTTATTTCATAAAAAAGTTAAAGCATTTTTATTTTAAGCTAAAATATGTTTTGTCTCACTCTGTCAATGTTTAAAGTTTAAGTAGCTTTGTAACTTTTTTATAAATAAGGGTAAAACCCTTTTTCTATATCTAAATTAACAACAGCGGTGCTACAGTCACTGACAACAATAACATGGCAATCAGTTATTCATAATTCCACATATTGCAGCAGGCTTCTTTTGTAGCTTAGTCTCCTGCTTCTGTTGTAGTAGTCAATGGAAATCAATAAAATATTTGAGTAAAATTGAGCGTTGGAAGATAATTTAAAAAGAAATTATAATAAAAAGCATTGTAATTATAATCAAATGCAACTGTCGTTTATCAAAATTTGAACACATTTTTACAAAATGAAATTAAATCTTCACAAAGTCGTGTATCCAATACAGGATTACAAGTTTTGACTATTTTATGAAGTTGTTCCTCTCTTTTAACACTGGTGGACACAATACTGCTATAGCAGTATATATGTTGTATTTCGTCGAGTGTCCACTAAAGTGATTGGTCAGTGGGATTGGTTTAATTCCAATAATGCCAAGATTTATTTGTATTATATTTTCAATACTTGTATCGGATAATGGTGCATAAGAATGGTTCAGTTATATCATTCACCAACTTAACAATAGTTAAGGCTGATTCTGACTGCATGCGAATTTTTTGTGTGCAATTGTTGGCTGCGTAGGCGCGTTCGTTACAATTCCATATGAAAAAATGCATGCATATGCGTGACACAGTCATTGTATTCTCAATCATAATGCCAAACTAACGGTAAAGACATAGAAAACTGTAGACAACCTATCATAACCAAATGAGATCAAGAGATTATTTCCGTACTACTTCACAGCCCATCTCATAGAAAGCAGCAATGAAGGTGTTGTAAAATCCCGGCACATGAAGGGACAAAAAGTATCTGCGCTGTCCTGTTTCGTCTTGTGTATTTCTAATATGCATTTCTCTTATATGAGCGAAAGAAAAGATATGACCATGTTTATAGCTTTCTCTGTCTGTGTACTAAACTATGTTGAACAGTTTCCATGATTTTGGCTACATCAATTGTAAACCAGACATTGTCCACAAATGCATAATTAAATTAGCTACTAGAATCTTGTATAAATTGATGCATTGCTATGTAGTAGGAAGTTTATGTTAAAATATTAAGAGCAACATAGTAAAGCATCAATGATAGGGAAAATTACCAGATTGATTTTTGGGTCATAAAAATCTTTTTTTTTTTGGAAGAGGAAAATTTACTTACAAAACTGATTTAGTTGAGATTTTTCACTTGATTTTGTGAATAAATTGCACAAAGTGTAAATAATAAATTGATAGTAAAAAATAAGTTTTTCCGTTTGTATGTTTTCTTCTTTCGAAAGTGTATTACGCTTGAATAACTTGTATATTTGTACTATATCATAGATATGCCAAAAATAACTTTTTGTAATATAGATTTTATGATTTTTGAAGGAGAATGCATATGGCGTTTTGTATGTAATTTTGCGTTAAAATGATCTTATTAAAGTTTAATTTAGTTAATTGAGCAAAGTTATGTACAAAGGCATAATTTTTATTAGAATTAAATTAACATATCCTCTATATATGGCCAGGTCTCAGAAGTCTAATACTACTTTGAATTCTAATGCTAAGGCATTGAAGTTCAAAGTAGCATTAACTGTGACTTGACTGCTTTTAAAGATTCTTCACAAAACGTAACGCCGGCTACACTAGCACTCGGGTAGATGCCGACGCGAATGCACAATATATAGCATAGCTATGAGAGCTTTTATTTATGAAAAACCAGCAGTGTGTGCCGAATTCGCCAAAGTTTTGGTGAACTGTTTGCCAATAGTGTATAAACATTGTATAAATTAATATTCAATGTCGTAACGACTAACAATTTATATTTATTTGATGTTTCTTGGTTGTTTGTTCTCGTATTATAAATGTCCAAAATTGTATGCGTTCTCCTTGATTTGAAACAAAATCACGAAATCCATCCGGAAGACGACATCTCCATCATAATTCTATAATTATTTACTCTCCCAACTCGCTCTAGAGGCTATGATTCTAATTTTCATTGTTTCCAGTGCTTATTTTGAAATATTAAATTTATTTTTTCCTGAGAACTGGAACAGAGAAGTGTAAATTACTATATATGTCATTATTTTTATTTAAAAAATTCTAAATGTTTCTTAAATAGGTAAATGATGTCTGTTTTGTTGATTTATGTAACAAATTAAACTTGTGACATTAAATAAACGTCTGAATCTGTCTCCTCGAGAGTCAGTAGTCCGATGAATGTGATTTTGTTTCATATACATTTTGTAATCTAAGTAATAATTTGGCGATAGTCACACTAGAATAAGTTTTTGTAACGACTGATGTATATATTTTATGTTTCTTTTTCGTTAAATTTCACAGCCATATTGAACTTGTTTCCATAAAGCTGTAACAAAAAATAATAATAGACTATTCCTGTGTAGACTCAATTTCGGTGAATATGTTAATATGGCTGTAGAATTTAGTTTGGATGCAAGGTGAGAAGCGAAATAAAATGTAAATATTTATATAAATTGGGTTTTATTTTCATAAGTGCCATGAAAGTATTGTCAGCTGGCAGCTGTTGACTGAATGTAGGCGGGAAGGTGTGTAATATCTTCACAAATCTCTCTCGCCAAGGGCGTGAAGGGCAATGGATCACACACCAACCCAATAAATATAGGTTGTGTGATGAGTTTTTGTGACTATCTCTTGAAGCCAAAAGCTACTTTTTACTAGATTTTTCGAAACTTCATAGCCGCGGAAAAAGCAGTTCTACAGTGTGTCGTAGAGACGAAAATGCAGGAAAGCGGACTCTAGGCTCCGACGTTCAATGGCTGCGGAAGAACCAGGGAATATGCTCATATGAGAGTCTGTCAAAAAAGTGGAGATTAAAAAAGGGCGTCTCGACTTAATAATTCCATGACCAATACTAATCTTGACTATTCTATTTCTATTCATAGATATAGGACCTGATTCAGACTCATTGTCCCACTATTTCTATTGCTGTCGGCCTGCATTATACCTCTTATGACGGCGTGCATATTTATTTACTTCCTCTTTAGATAAAACCTCTCGTAGGCATGTAATCAAAAATCTGTTTTCTGAACTTCTCTTTCTTATGACTGGAATATTCGCTGATCCACGGTCGGTATGAAAAAATCTTGCCGGTGGATTGCGAAAAGCCACAGATGGAGCGAAATGAATAACAAAACGCAAAAGTCCTCATGACAGGCACCTGACATTGACATGCCTATCTAATAAGTGACGTGTAAAGTGTATTCGTCGGCGCCCCACAATTTCATAATTTCCCAAAAGAAAAAGCTCAAAATGAGCTCTTTCAAGAGAGATAAGAAAGAAGAGGAAGACGGCGGCGGTAACCCTTACCTGAACCTTGACAAGACGATCGTGTTACAAGAAGCGAGGTACTTCAACCAGACTCCAGTGAATCCTCGAAAATGCTGTTTGATTTTGTCGAAAGTCTTGTATTTATTGAATCAAGGAGAGAAATTGACGACCCAGGAGGCTACCGAAGCCTTTTTTGCCACTACTAAGCTATTTCAATCCAAGGATGTGATGCTACGTCGTATGGTTTACTTGTGTATCAAGGAGCTGAGTACGTTGGCTCAAGATGTCATCATAGTGACTTCTTCGCTGACGAAAGACATGACTGGGAAGGAGGATTTGTACCGGGCTGCGGCTATAAGGGCTCTGTGCAGTATAACTGATAGTACGATGTTGCAAGCCATCGAAAGGTACATGAAACAGGCGATTGTTGATAAGAATCCAGCTGTGAGTTCTGCGGCATTGGTTTCCGCTCTTCATTTGTCGGCGACCGCGCCCGATCTAGTGCGGCGGTGGTCGAATGAAGCTCAGGTTTGTATTTAAATACTTACTATAGGTAAGCAAGAAAATTAAATCATTGCTCATTGCTAATTATTTTATAAATCAAATGACATAATTATTGTCAATATATACTAATATGATAAAGAGAAAAGGGCCGATCTTGATGAAATTGGGCACACAGATAGACTAAACCTTCAGTAGTAATATATACTACTTTATTACGATTTTACAGGCCTCCAGGCCGCTAGTGTGTTAATGTATTGATTTGTATCATTATATTTTAATTAAAAAAATACAAATGTCAAGATTGTGTACCAACTTGTAAGCACCTAAACAAACACTTTTTAAATACACTCTGTTTTGATTGCCAACATAACTCAATACTTTTATTAATAAATATATGCTATTTTATTTTAACAGAGCAAAAATAGCTACAGTTAATATCATATATATAAATGTAGTTAACCGAGGTCACGCAGAATCGAGACACAGTAGATAAACTTTGTTGTTGAATGTTTGACCGGTGAATTTGCACCAGATCTTAAGGTAGACACTAGGGTAGATACTAACAAAAGGACTAACTAAATATCACAAAAAGTGCAAAATAAACACTAATGAAGACAGAAAATACACAATTTTTGAGTTATGATTACTAGATGGAGATATAAATGTATTTTTGGAGTTTCAAACAAGTTTTGACAAGATTCCTGCCAGTATGAATTCTTTCATCTTTGCTATGAAAACTATGAATGTGTGGACACACGTCGACACTTTGGCTCTCTTGGGCTAACCTTTTGCTGGCTCCACACTGTCGAACAGTATGCCAAACTTTGGCAGATTCTTCATTACAGCAAATAAAAGCACTCATACTAACTATGCAATGTTCACATCTTTGTGTTGGCATGTGTCTGTGACAGTGTGGAGCTGGCATAACAATTGTTTAAACAAATGCAGTGTCTTGGTTAAACAAGTGCAGATGTCTTTTTGAATTTGTTACAGGAAGCAATCTCAAACAATGCCATGGTGTCTTACCACGCCCTCGGTGTCGTCGCCAGCACCAGACGGAACGACAAATTATCCACTGTCAAACTTGTCTCTGGACTCATACATTCCGTAATCAAGTCTCCATACACTCTGTGCCTTCTCATCCGTTTGGCAGCCCAGCTGGTGGAAGATGATGAGTCCGAAGCGTCACAACCTTACATCACGTTCATAGAATGCTGCCTTCGCCACAAATCTGAAATGGTCATCTACGAAGCAGCTCACGCTATCGTGAACCTAAGGAAAACCGCCAGAGATTTGGCACCGGCAGTTTCTGTACTTCAACTATTCTGTGGCTCTTCAAAAGCGTCTCTGAGACTAGCTGGAGCGAGGACGCTCGCTCGTTTGACGGCGAAACATCCTACGGCAGTCGCGGCGTGCGCTGTCGATTTGGAAAACTTGATATCTGACCCAAACAGATCCGTGGCCACGTTGGCTGTTACCACGTTATTAGCTACAGGTGCAGAGAGCTCGGTCGACAGATTGATGAAGCAAATATCAAGTTTCGTATCGGAAATTTCCGATGAGTTCAAAATCGTCGTCGTTAGAGCTATAAGGCGTCTTTGTACTAAATTCCCGAGGAAGCATCAGTCGTTGGCTGCGTTTTTGGCTGGAATGCTTCGCGACGAAGGCGGCTTGGAATATAAGGCGGCCATTGCTGACGCGATCATTGCGTTGGTCGAAGAAAACCCTGACGCGAAAGAAACAGGGCTCGCGCACCTGTGCGAATTCATTGAAGATTGCGAACACACAGCCTTGGCTGTTCGTATTCTGCATCTATTGGGCCGCGAAGGACCAAAATCCCGTCAACCATCTAGATACATCAGATTTATTTACAACAGAGTGATTCTCGAATCGGGGCCGGTGAGAGCGGCCGCAGTGTCTGCTGTCGCACAATTCGGTGCTCAAAGACCTGAATTGCTGCCTAATATAAGCGTTCTACTGCAGAGATGTCAGATGGATGACGAAGACGAAGTGAGAGACAGAGCTATTTACTACAGCGCCATTTTGGAGACAGGAGATCCACAACTGATAAATGATTACATCGTAAACGTCAACAAACCTAACGCAGTTTTGCTCGAAAAGGCTTTGAGAGACCATTTGGCGACCCATCCTGATGATCCGTTCGACATGAATACGGTGCCAACTGAAGAAGAACCCAAGGAGAATAAGGAAGCGATAGTAGAAATTGAAGTGAAGAAACCTATGCAAATGTCCTTGGAAGAGATTTACGCAGAACAACTGTCGAAGATCGTGGGCATAGAGAGACTTGGGCCAGTCTTTAAGACCAACCAACCATTAGATTTGACTGAAGCGGAGACGGAATATAGAGTTCGCTTACTGAAGCATATATATGGGCGGCACGTGATACTGCAATTCGAGTGTGTTAACACTCTAAGCGATCAGTTGTTAGAAGACGTCCAGGTCAGACTGGAATGTCCGCCAGAATACGAAGTCAAATCGGTGACCCCATGCCCGAAGTTGGTCTACGACAAGCCTGGCAACGTCTTCGTCATTGTCGAGTTTCCTAGCGCATTTCTGGACAGTCTCGGCACATTTGGGGCGACCCTGGAGTTTATTGTTCGGGATTGTGACCCGACAACGGGACAGCCGGATCCCGGTGAAGGTTACGCTGATTCCTACCCACTGGAGGAGTTTGAAATGGGCTGCTCCGATCAGATCAGGGCTCGGGCGGCCGCAGACGACTGGGACCAGACGTGGGACAGGGCTTCCAACGCACCAGAAGCGTCAGACACTTTTGTATTATCACAGAACGATATAAACGATGCAGCAAAGGCGGTTTGTGAGCATCTCGGTCTGCCGAAGTCTGCGATAGTGGGGGAGGCGGTGAAGGAGATTAGGGGAGGAGGCATATTTAGGGGCGGAGCCCCCGTGCTGGTCAGGGCTCGTCTGGCGGCCAGCAGCAGCGGAGTGACCATGAAGTTGGCATCAAGGTCTCCGAGGGAGGACATTGCACAACTGCTTCTGGCTGCAGTCGGTTAATTATTAATGTTAAGTTCGTATTGCATTTGACGCCTGTTCGTCGATTTTTTTATACAAAATATTCAAGCAATATATATGTTCAGTATACTCTGTTTATATAATAATTATTTTTGTTAAAATTGGATTAATATTATAAACAATGTAATTTTTTTTTCTGGAATATTCATGACGCAACTGGCGAAAAAGCATTCCGAATCTGTAGTATTAAGTTTGTAATTATTTCATATACAATATTATAGATTGCTTAAACGGGGTTATGGCTATATCACCAGTAAATCCACACGACTAGATAGCTAACATCGTACTTTTGTTCTATAAAATTTCGTAATTCGTTAAATTTTAGTTCCATACGAAAATATGCCAAAACGTGATATGTCAGAACAGAAAATTAAAAAATCTTTTGTCTGGAGTGGTCTAAAAATCGTAGAACAAATGTTGTTTATGAAGTCAGTTTTTTAGTCAGAAGTTTCTGGCGTTTCCAACTAACCCTAATAAGAAAATGTTTTAAGCTAACGTATTGAATATTGCAATATTATTGTCAAATTGTAAATCAAATTTTATTGAGAAGCCATTTTTTTGTTAGCATAAGATTTAATAAAACTGGAACGTATGTATGTGTGGATACGCAATAAAAACACATTAAGATTAAAGAGAATCATTTATTTCAATCAACTAATATCTGAAAACGTTCTTCGTCAAAAAATATATGGAAACAAAAACAGTTATAGACTTCAAAAAATTCAAAATTGTGCACTTATATCTAATTTTTAACAGCGAATCACAAAAAAATAGGTACTAAAGAAACTAAATTAAGCAATAGGCTATTTTACACTAAAAGTCAAATCAGATATTTTTTTCTCAATATCGAAAACTATATATAATTTAGCTGCAAAGTGAAGCTTTTTAGCTGGAAAAGATCGCAAGGCATGCCAGCCAAGATTCGATAGTCTGTCGAACTGTCTGTCTTCGATAGCGGATGGCAACAACTGGCGAGGAATAGAAGTGGTTGGAAACAGAAAGGGGAGGCTTTTGCCCAGCAGTGGGATCTGATATTTACATAAAAAAAATGAAACTTGTATGAGAAAAATGTCGGAATGACGTTACTAATTGACTAATTCGAAACTATAAATCGAATTATAGAGGTAGAATCTGACACTATATTCTAGTGATAAAAAAATATTATATGGAGCTTGTATTGATGTCTCAGCCATCTGATTAAATCAGCCAGCAGGCCAGGCCATGTTTATTAAACGTCGGCATTCAATTGAACGCCTAGGACTGAAATTGTATGATATTATCATCAATGAGCCAGAAGGTTGATTGATCAATCAACGTTCAACTAGTTGGCTCAATCTAGCTCTTTGAAGACGGCCGACGAAAATCAGGTAGGCAGGTATTTAAATTTAGTTCACAGGATGTTCGATGGCTGCGACATTGACAATGAGACGTCACATTTCTGGGAGTCAAAAAGCATTAAAAAAAACGAACTGAGAACAAAAAAAATAGTAAATCACGTGATCGATAAACTGATCAAAGTGACATTTATTGTATTGGTTATGTTACCTTTACATTCCTAATACACTTTGAGAACTATACATTATTTTAACCATTCTATTAAAATTGATCACTTCGAGTGACTTCAAATTTTATTTTTATGGTGTGAAAAATACCCTATTGCTAAAATAACACTTATAAGACTAAAAATAAATCTATAGGTCTATCAATATTCAATCTTTATTTATAAAAAGCTTCTGCCCACTAAAGTAACTCCTCGTATTTTTTTAATGGCATTTTTTTGACAGCTCGTAGCTAATTTCCGAGCCGTTATCTTAAGGCTATATAGCGAAATGTCATTTTTATGAATAGGCTTATCATAATAACAATAACAACTCATTTCAATTTAAAAAATTGTCTCTCACTTCACATTGAAACCAAGAAACAAAACAATTTTTTAACTAAAATAGATTTTTTATGAGGGTAAGTAGTTAGTTTTGTTTAGTATTCAGTCTCAAAATATAGGAACATTATTTTCTTATCGTACAGATAAAATAAATATATATGTATATATATTATACGACTTTTATTGACTAATAAAAATGTCGAACTGTGTTAACATTAATGTGTTAAATTATTATTATTAAATTAGCCAATAAGTTTTATATCTAATAATTTAAGGTACATGTATCTTAGTTAAGATATGTGTATCTTATTTACGTGTATCTTAAAATGCAATCAATTGATTTATGATTTTAATCACTTATCACTTAAAACTAATACCATTTTATCATAAACTTTTGGATGTTAGGGTAATTTTTTAAATCAATTTGTGAAGTTCATCAAAAAAATACCGTGTACAAGAGCACGTTGACTGATTGGACGTATGCCATTTTGGGCACCGAAAAAAAAATCACCTAACGGGCACCTAAGAATGTTTTTTCATACAAAAATATTAATGACATATCACCACTTTCTGATAAAATATCATATTATTAACTGACAGTTAAACTATTAGAATATCTGCCTGAAGTTATTTGAAACTTTTCAAACAAAATATTTGACGCTCCAAATGTATAAGTTCTCTGTTTCGCCTGAGTGTTTTCCCGGTTTTTTCCTTAGCTGTTGAGCGTCGGAGCCCAGGGTCCGCTTTCCTACTTTTCCGTCTCCACTTCGCACGGTCGTTGTCACGCATATCATCTTTGAAGACATTCATCAATACTATTAGAAACTTCCGAACCGATTTCAAAAATTCTTTCGTCATTAGAAATGTACATTATCCAAGATTGCTATAGGCTATATTTTATCTCAAAATTCCCACGGGAGCGAAGCCCCGGGCAACATCTAGTGTAGTTATCAGATACTTTGTCAGCAAGCGGTGAAGCAATCCCTTAAAAAAATATATGTATATATATATATTCATTTAATATACGTCTCTATTCGAATATATTCAAAAATGTCTGTCTGTCTGTACAGTACGCGACGTCATAATTCCCTTCAGTTATTGCTAGAAGTATTTTGAGGGCAGCTTCTAACAATTGCGCTTGTTCCAGACACTTCATAACAACTTGCCTGAAAAGAAATTCAAAGAATAATAAACTCTGATTGTTCAACTAATATTATAAATGCAAAGGTAAGTATGTCTGTTATCTCTTCACGCTCTATCTACTCAATCAATACATACACGTATGCAAATTTCAAGGAGATTGGTTGTATGAAGTGTGGTGAAGGACATAGGGTACCTTTCATTCCGGAAAATTAATGCGGGTGAAGCCGCGGACAAGAGCCAGTATATGATATGGTTGAGATCGGAATTTGCTTTTATTTATTTATTTTTCTCTCTCTCTCTCTTATCTGTGCGTGTTCCCGGTTACTTCCTCAGCCGTTGACCGTCGGAGCCCAAGGATCGACTTCCTATTTTTTGACGGCTTTTGTTTATTTATATAAGTTTTATTACACAAAAATACTATATATAAATAGAATAGGCAATTAGATCATCACAGACACTTTTTCTCATCATAGTATTATAATTTTAATTTATTAAATTTATTGATCAAATGATTATATTTTATACCGATTTCTCAATAATATTCTTCTCCATTGTCATTTCCCATCTAAATATCGTCACGTGTTGAGTAAATTATTTATTTTTCTTTGGAAAATCTACTGTGAGATTTGAGGGGCGGGGAGGAGATTCGAGCGAATCCCACCAAAGGTCAGAAAAATACCAAATGACTCATCCAATTTATGGACACCAAAATATGAAAATTTGTTTGTTTGTATATCTTTCACGTCGGAACGAAGCGTTGGATTGAGGTGATTTATGGTGTGGATATAGCTGCAGAGTGTCATGGGCTATTACACAACGCGGACAACATCTAGTATCAAATGAAATTACCTGTATTTCATCAGCCGTATGTCCCCAAGTACCATCATGTCAGCTTTCAATAAAATCTCTTTTAGAGGAGTCACCTCATCGGATTCCCTTTGGACGATGCTGTAAAATTTCAATCGATGTCTATAAATAAATATTGACGACCTCGGTGGTAGGTAAGTGGCAAAGTGTTCGCCTCTGAAGCGAGAGGTCCCGGGTTCGATCCCCGGTCGGGCCATGATGGAAAATGATCTTTTTCTGATTGGCCCGGGTCTTGGATGTTTATCTATATATGTATTTGTTATAAAATATAGTATCGTTGAGTTTAGTATCCCATAACACAACTCTAGAACTTACTTTGGAGCTGGCTCAATCTGTGTAATTTGTCCTTATATATATTTATATAAATATATATATATATATATATATAAAAGCGAAAAACACTCATCGCTAAATCTCAAAAAGTACAAATAAGCCAATAAAGATGAAATTTGGCAGTTAGCTAAGAAGGGGCAGAAATAGGGGTTGCTTTCTTGAAAAGGAAATTCACGTGGTTGTCTCACCATTTCAGCTTATAAATGATCCCAGACAAATGTAAGTGAGATACGGACGCCTTATCGAATATTGATCTCTTTTTGTCACTCTCTATTTCCTTCTTTCGAAACTCCGCCATACTGTCGTCTCTAAAAATAATCAGTTTGGTACATTATATATCGTCGTGTTCCCTCTATCCTTCAGTTATATTCTACCCGTGTACCAAATTTCGTAACAATTTGTCGAGTAGATTACGCGCGAAAGAGTAACAAACATGTGTATGTTTGTTACTCTTTCGCGCGTAATCAATTAGTATAACGTGATCAAGTTGTCGGGCGATACTTTCAGTGTCATAGATTTTGTATTGTCTATGGTCAATAGATATAAATTGCGGCCAAAGGTGCGCACGATTTTTTTGTCGTTTTGTGTTATCACCTGAAATTGTTAACGTTTTAATAATAATAATAATAATTCATTTATTTCTTGACCAACTTTTAGATCATTTATTGTTAGTAACACAGAAAACTTAAAACCTAATGTTAGTAAAATACAAAACAGGACATTACATTACACTTGTACATTTTTCAGCATGTGAATCATCGAGCAATGATTCACATACTGAAAATCGACACGTGTCGCGAACAAGTTCAGGATACTGTTGGAGCTGGCCCGAAGTCTGTTAGCCAGGGATGTGCACCGTTTGCGCATAGTGGTGTAGAAACAATCCACTCGTGCCTCGGCGAACATCCCCGACGCACTACAACGTCGGGACAACCCCAAAAGCACCCTGAAGGCATCATTATATTGGACACGTAGGGCACTAAATTGCTTCTTTGTATATTGCACCCATAAGCTGCTCGTGTAGAAGGATGTGCAGTAGGCTCTAAAGAGAGTTATTTTTACTTGTCTAGAACAACGAGCAAACCTACGGGCTATCATATTAGCACGCATAGATAGCGCCCTACGCTCCCTTTCAATGTCTGTATTGTCTTTCAAGTCAGAGGTCAACCAGTGTCCAAGGTATTTAAATTTATAAACCCATTGTAAGGGCGTCTTATTTAATACTATTGGTGGAATAGTGTCCGGATTTTTCCCTCCAGCTTGAAAGACCATACATACACTCTTCTTCTCATTATATAATAAACCATGACTGGTGGCGTATCGCTTGCACACACTCAACAACCGGTCGAGGCCGCACGGAGAGGCACTCAGCAGAGCCATGTCGTCCGCATAACTAATATTGTTAAGACATATGTCATCAATATGGCAGCCGACATGTAAGCTGCTGAGCTCCTCAATCAGTGCGTTCACGTATAGGTTGAATAGCTTAGGCGAGGACAGCCCTCCCTGCCTTACTCCGCACTCCAACCTGTATGGCTCTGAGAAAGCATTCGACCACTTCACGACATTGATTTGATTGAGATACCAGTACTTAAATAGATTACACAGGTCAGGTGGCACTTTCATTTCTTCTAGTTTTTGCCACAGTATATCGTAAGAGACTAGGTCGAAAGCCTTCGACAGATCCAGAAAGCAGCCATATACTGGTGTATTTCGCTCTGTATAGTACTTGACAGTCTGCTTCAAACACAGGATTGCTGACTCAGTGGATAGACCAGGTCTGAAACCAAACTGGTTGTCATGCAGAGAAAGATATTTATCCAGTTGTTGATTAAGCAGACTGTCAAGCACCTTTGCCACTACTGTGGCAAGAGAGATGGGCCTATAGTTGGTCCGGTCGCTAGTATCGCCCGTTCTGTTCTTTACTATAGGGACCACTACAGTTTTCATCATTTCCGAGGGCAAGTAAGAATGGGACATGCACAGTGAAAAAAGCATATTGAGAACTCTCGGCAGGTGCAGCCCTGCATGTTGTAGGTGTTCAATACTCAGCCCATCGTGGCCAGGAGACTTGCCTCTACACATACACTTAATAATTTTATCTATATCATCTGCAGTAAACCGAGTATAAATCTCCTGACCACACAGGCCAGTACTACACTTTGACTGTGGTGGTCCCAATGGAGATTTAACAGAAAACTGCTCTCTAAACATGTCTGCTATACTTGAGTGCTCACACAAGCCGTCGACACTCACAGGGAGTTTAGGCTTAGAACCAAGTTTATTTGTTGCTTTCCAAAAGCCCTTGAAGTCATGCTTTCTGTGGTGTGAAGCAATTATGTCCATTTTTAACTGCTCTTCATGGTTTTGACACCACTTCAAACGAGACTTAAAAATTTTACGGCTTTCCACCATTTCATTATAAACACTACCACTGTTAGGTTTATTATACAAGAGCCATATCTGATGTTTACACCTAGCCTCCCTGTGAGCCTCGCTTACGTGCCTGTTCCACCCCACAACTGGCTTTCTTTTAGGTTTCAGATAACATTGCTTGCAGGTGGCAGATGCGGCCTCACTTAATACACATATTATGTCATTGTAAAGTTCTTTCAAGACAGTTTTATGATTATCATTATCACATAAAACTTTACTACAACACACTAGTTCGTCAGGGCAACAGATTAGGTTAAGTTTTTCATTACATATTTTTGTATACATCTCAATTTGATCTAAGTTTCTATCACCCCATAAGATTTTATTTTTAGCAGTTTTTTGTGGAATTGTTAAATTATTATGACATAAGTTAATTTTTAAATTTAAATTACACTCCACCACTAAAGGGCTATGGTCTGACCAACATACATCATTCATAACATAAATATTACAAACTGATTGTAAAACTGAGGCCGAAACCACACAGTGGTCTAGCCAAGTTCGTGATCCATTTGAGTCACTCACAAAGGTATATGTACCTGATGATAGGCCTAGTTTTTGAACGTCTACGCATGTCCAGTGTTCCTCACTACAGAAAGCTGACAGTTCTGCATAAAAAGTTTTAGTGGGATGGGCATTAAAATCCCCTAGTATATACACTTCTTCGGCACTTTCATTATTGATAATGGCACTCACCAGACTCAGCGTGTCCGTGAACTCTGACTGGTTGCCAGGGTTCTCAAAAGGCATGTACACATTAAACACAAACACTGACCTCGCTTCCAAAGCTATTTTGATGGCACACACGCGAGGGTTATCACACTGCACTATCGACACATTTCGGAACACCTGCTTGTTCCACAGCAAGGCGATACCTCCGTAGGGTCGCCCACGCAGCATGCCCGCTCCCGTATCCATCGACGACATCCCGGTACATCCGAAATCATCATGGATATTGTCCAAGAAAGCAATATCTGATGGCAACAGCCACGTTTCTTGCAATGCAATTATTGCCGATGTTTTACATAATTGTCTTACATAGTCAACAGAACGTTTAATGTTCTTGCAATTAAAAGTGACCATATTAATTGTGTCTATCATTTAATTTCAGTATTGCGGCCGTCAGCGTTTCTATATTTATAATGCACAAAGCGACGAAAAACAATTCCCTGTGGCCAAAGCTCGTCATTCAAGAACATTGGAAGTTTGATTTCAGAAACAAAGAATTTGTAGGCATTATAATTCTTCTCTTTCTTAGACGCAATTTTCTCGAGTTTCACAGTTTCCCGAGTTTTGGTCCGTATATACTCCATGATGTCTTGTTCCGTGGTTTCCTTATGTACTCTCGTAATAAACATCGGTACTTTAGCCTCGGCAGCTCTGAATTTACCTTTGTTCTCAGTACAGGCGCCAGTTTTGCCCATATATCTATAGTTTGCTTTGCGTTTTTTACGTTGTACATCCCAAATCTCCTCTGGGTCTGACTCTGATCTCGCTATTTCAGTTTCAGCCAATGTTGTTGTTTGTGTTTGCTGACCTGAGATGTCATAGTTGACTTTGACAGCTGACGATCGACTGCTATTTTGACATTCCGCCGCGACAGTGACAGCACTGACGGCTGGGCGCAGCTCCTTCGGCGATTCCCGCTCCTCACACCCCTCGCACGGCGGCTTCGTCATCGGCGTCGTATGACTCACAATATTCGAATACGAAATACTATCGCAACGGATATTTGACTTTGGGGTATCAAAAAGTACTTCCTTATGTGGAGAACTGTCTCTCTGTTTGGATGACGATAGTGGGCTCGTAGAAATGTTGCTATTGTTTGCAATAGTCGTTTCGAAGTGCGAAAATCCCATTGGGCCGCTGTCCATGTTGTATGTGGATGCACCTCTTTTATTAAGGTTTACATTCATATCGCGATATTTCGGAGATGATTGACCCGACTTTGATTTTAGGGCTTGAACTTCCCTCTTTACTTCATCTAGCTGCTCAACTGAGACAAAACTGTTTTCTACAGCGCTTAATTTTGTTTTAACCAGCACTAGATCCTTAAGAAGTTTTGTGACGTCTAGGTGGTCAAAGGTCACTGGTGGAAGCTTTTCAAGGTCGCGGGCCACAAACACGGGCATTAATTCCATGCTCACACTTTTATAAAGGGCTATGATGTCTTCTAAATCACGATTTTCCTTTCCTTTCCTCGTTCTATTTATTTTGCGTCGATCCGAAGGTAGTGAGTCAAAAAGTAACGATTTGGACCGCTTAATTTGGTCACTATCGAATGAAGAAACACATATTTTGACAAGGGTGTCCTCATCAATCACTGAGATTTTGTTTTGCACAAATGCTAACAGCTCGTCAATCACAATATTGCAAGTATTGCACTTCACAATCGTAGCCATTTCGCTCGCGTCGAAAACAGCTGTCACGATCGACGACGCACACACAAACCGACCGACACCGCCAGATGCGCGCGTTTTATTTTAATCATATTCTATAGAAATACTAGTATATAATTTTACTTAGTTCATATACACATATGCACCCTCAAATAATAGCTGCGCCCCCTGGGAGTTTTGGGGTAAAATGTATTAGGTTAGGTTATATGTGGTCGCCCAAATCAAAAGGGACCTTATGGCGGCTGGCGCTTAGGTCTTTATTGCCGTGGTTCCAATACAAAACAACGGCAATAATGGCGTAAGTTCCGGGTGCCATAAGTGCCACATATTCTACTCGTGTACCAAATTTCGTGATAATCGGTCCAGTAGATTTCGCGTGTAAGAGTAAGTAAACATACACACATATTCGCAAACTTTCGCATTTATAATCTTAGTAGGATTATTAGCGGGGAATCGCAATATTACTGGCGAATTTCAAATATATCGGCACATCCACAATCAAAACATAAAAATGGATAATACAAATATCAACTAACATAAAACCATAAATCGACTTCATAGAACCGCTGAGTTCACTCAAGAATGTTTGTACTAATGTATACGTGTTGTTCTCATTCACAAACCCACTGTCACTGGTCGAGCTATCATTAGGTTTGTCTATGTCATTATTCTGATCTCTATACTCCTTATTGTCATTAAGTGATAGCGAATTAAATGAGTTTCTGTCATTAATTGAATCGCGTCTTATCTCCATAGAATTATTTAGTTCACAATTTTCGTCATCATTAAACGCTTTTTTAACATCGTCAATTGTGTGATATTTTTCATTAATTCTATCAACGCTTGTACACAATGATATATCAGATAATGATAAATCACAAGCATTAATATTGAAATCAATTTCATCATTTTTAGATTGTAATTTATTTTCGAATTCTTCAATGGGGTTCATGTTTCTGACAACTTTCGGTCCGTCTGTTTCTTTTATATCGTCAAAAGTGTTGCCATGCTTTGGAGTCATGCTTATGTCTATGGCATGAGAATTTTTCTTGGCCAACGGCATGTTCGTATCGAAAAGCCTTATTATTTTCGGTTCATTAAGTTTGATCGTACTCTGTGAATGGATTTGTGTGTTCTCTGATAAGTTTACTTCTGAAGATTGTCTAGATAATTTTGTTTCTTTTACTTCGCCAGCGTTGTCGGGCGATTCTTTCAGTGTCATAGATTTTGTATTGTCTATGGTCAATAGATTTAAATTGCGGCCAAAGGTGCGCACGATTTTTTTGTCGTTTTGTGTTATCACCTGAAATTGTTAACGTTTTATTTTAATTATATTCTATAGAAATACTAGTATATAATATTATTAGCGACCCGTCCCGGCTTCGCACGTGTAAAATCATAATAAATTATACACCAAGACCTTCCTCAGGAATCACACTATGTATTGGTGAAAACCGCATGCATGAAAATCCATGCCTCAATTGAGTTTATCGCGGACAGACAGACGCGGCAGTGGACTTTGTTTTATAATATGTGAGGATAAGGATAAAGGTAAAACCTCATATATATTTTTCTTTGGGTGAAATTATGTTTCAATAGACGACAACAGATATTGACGACCGCCGTGGCCTAATGGTCATCACGCCGGACTGCTACACTGGAGGTCCCGGGTTCGAATCCCGGTTACATCAACATGAAAAATGATATTTTTCAGATTGGCCCGGGTCTTGGATGTTTATCTATATATGTATATGTTATAGAATATAGTATCGTTAAGTTAGTATCCCATAACACAAGTCTCGAACTTACTTTGGGGCTAGCTCAATCTGTGTCATTTGTCCATATATATTTATTATTTATATTTAATAGAAACCTATGTAAACACTGTCTTAATCTTAATAAAAATATAACAAACAATTTTTAAATATTCACACTTTGAATATTATTTTACATTTTTATATTCTCTTTGACTATGACCATCATGTGAGGCGAGGAAGCGTGTGGTTCCGCCCTAGAATAGGACCACTCCATAGGCTCGCGTGGATAAGGAATAAATAGCCTTGAGCTAGCTAATAAGCAATAATAATATTCACAAAGAGTTGATATCCGGCAGGAGGCCGGTTGTAAAAACACAGCCTAATCTTCAAATTCTGTAGGTTTTTTTTTCTAGGCTGAACCAGGGCTTAGCGGCGTCACAGCCCCGGATGTAGCTGGGAATACGCAAAGGTAAGAGACTTACTTCATCATGTGTAGAAGACTCCACATAACTTTGCCACGCCGGAAAGTGATTCTTTAAATATTGGATTATGTCAATTTTTTTCTTCGGAACTGAAAATTAACAATACGCTGTTAAAAGTTTATTTTTTATTAAATCTTTGTCATTTAACTTAAATTTTTGCATGAAATATATAACATCAGTTATATCATTTATATTAGATACCATTAGAAGCGATGATTCGAAGTTAAAATATTTTTTCTCATTAATTCAAATCATAATATGCAGTGGTCCCAATACACTACCTTGGGGACCCCCAGTTTTATAATAGTAGTAAATATCAGCAACCCGTGGATTAGCTTCCAAATTTTGGAAAAAAGATATGTTACTTAGGTATCACGATCATACGATATTTGTACAATGATCTACCACTGCCAAAAGACTCTTTACAATTAATCTAGGACAGTTAATGCGCTTGTAAAGGCTGCGGTGAAGTTTGTTGCGCCGCTTCATCACCTGTCCTTTGGAAGTCGACATTAAAATTATTTTTAAGTATATTTTTGACGTCACTAACTAATGTTACACAAAGTTGAATAAAAAATCTGTAATTTGAATTATACAAACATATAAAAATCTTACAATTATGTCTGTTAGGCTCGTCTCCGTATTCTCTGCGTAGTACTGGTGTACGAATCAGGTCAACCTCTTCAGAGCCGTGTTGTATTCTGTGTAACATATCGTATAGCAGCTGTTGGGTGTCCGATAGCGCTTGCGAAGTGACTGTCGACTGGAAATATGAATGACTGTATGAATGACGACCTCGGTGGCTATCTATCTATTTCTTTATCAGTGGTAAAGCGCTTGCCTCTGAACCGGGAGGTCCCGGGTTCGATCCCCGGTCGGGTCATGTTGGAAAATGATCTTTTTCTGATTGGCCCGGGTCTTGGACGTTTATCTATATATGTATTTGTTATAAAATATTGTATAGTTGAGTTAGTATCGTGTGTGAAATGGAGAAGGCAATGGCAAACCACTGCATTAATAGTGCCAAGAAAGTTGTTGTGTGTTTCATTTCACGTAATGACCACGACCCTCAGCCATGAGGAAATAAGACTATGTAGAGAAGTCAGTTTCACACCACTTTCTGTTAAAATATCATATTGTAACTAATTTTAGACTATCGCGTTTCGTTATTAATTATTTACAACAGATATTAAACGCGCACGTACCTTTTATAGTTCGTACGTCTCCAGTAACCAACCGCTCGGTGATCACGGGTCGTTGTAACATAGGCCTAAACGTCCAAGGTACAAAAGGTACGTGTGCGATTGAATACTTGTTTAAGCAATTAATACATAATATTGTAATCTAACAAATTTAACAGCTAGTTAATTTGTTAATATCCCTTAGTCGCCTCGTACGACATCGGCACGGGAGGAAATGGAATGGTCCTAATCTAGGGCGGAACCGCACGCCACATAAATGAGTTTGAGAAATATACCTGCAACAGTTCAACCAGTAAGACGCCACAGCCAAAGACACACATTAACTTTTCTGGCTTGATATCCTTTTTAAGTTCACCTATAGACAATACAAACCATCAATATCGGCTTGGTTAACAGAACAACTCTCTGGTAATATTATTATGATTATTTTTTTCGGTATAATGTACATAGTTAAAATTTTCAGTTCTCTCGGAAACGGGGAAGTGGATCAAATTTTACTTGCTATGTTTTATTACAGACAGACAGACAGACAACGGGACGGGTGAAAGTAAATAAAAGCTTGTAAAAATAGAGCGAAGAGTGAACTAACAAATTTGGCGCCCAACGTGGGACGATTTATAATAATACTGTACGCTGTTAGAAGTAAATGTGTATGTTCATTTATTTATAATAATGCTACTATTATCATAAACGCGAAAGTATCGATTTGGGGGTGCTTTTTACTCAATCAAGGAAATTCTCCTGGAAGAATATCTATTAAATGAATAGGGTACATGGTTAGTATTCAAATTGAAATAACACAGTGTAGTTTTTATCCCGAAATTCCCGCGGGAGCTAAATTGCGCAACTGGTATATGATATTTGGAGTAAGTAATATAGTACTATAATAAAACATTAAAAGAAATTAAGTCCCACGTTATAGGCTAGTAACATCAATCTTATAAAGTCACAAATTTGGCGCCCAACGTGGAACGATTAATAATAATGATATAACTAATCAACACATAATCACCTCGTTTGCAGCAGTTATTGAGCAGCAACAGTGACAACTCATCAGCTACAACGGTGACTTTCCACACGCCACGAGCATCAACCACTTTTCTGACGCACGTCACTGCTTCATGCAGCGTCCAGGGCGGGAGAAGACAGAGGGGGATTTCAGAGGAATTCTTCTGTAAGGAACTCTAGAGGAAGTACTTTTAAATAGGAAATATAATAACTAGTTGTTCGCCGCGAACTTAACCTCGCGAACATAATAAATTTTTGACGAGTTTTTAAAAAAATGAGAATATTTCAAAAACGACTTAACCGATTTTGATGCCCCACGAGCTTCAAAATTCTTTTGACAGATCTTACATACATTTTAAATTTCGTTAAAATCAGACCAACGGTTCGAAAGTTATCGCGTTACAAAAAAGAAAGAAAGAAACAAACAAACATACATACATACAAAAAATGTGTTAGTGCAAGTCTTTAAAAAAGTAAAGGTACGCCAGCCACACTGGCCAGTAAGAGTGCAAAAAAAAATGGGATAAAAAAGAGCATGAATCAAAAAAAAATAGAAAAAATGATGCAATAAATATATCAGCACAATTATAACAATTTAGATCAAATCAAATATTGTTAAATGTTTTAGGTTACTTTGCACCTGAGTTAATTTTAAGATGTTCAGTGAAACTAATACCCTTGTAAGTTAATTTCTTCCTACTTCCCATTTTATATAATTTTCTCAAAGAAAGAAACTATTAGTTCACACAAATGTATTTTTGCACCAAATTGATTTGTAGGTCTCTCTCGCATCGCTCGATTGGTCAACTAACAAAGAATAATTTACACTAAATCTATAATTAATAACATAGTGTTACTTTATTGTGGTGCACAATAATATTAGTAATATTATTCAATATGCTTAATAGATTTTTTGGGACAAATTGAGAAACAGGTTAACAATGACAACAGTTAAAAATAATAACTATTTAAAACAGGTTTAAAATAATGACCGAATGGCTTACACCATCGGTCACCTGTACTTACCTGTAAATATGAAGATAAGCCATATTCCATTATCTGCCGAAAAGTACAAATCCATTCATCGATATTAGACCTTATGTTGTCCACCATAAACTTGCTTTTCACTTGAAACCTTTGCTTAACCTTATCCCCTATTGACTTTTTAAACTTTTCCTTCAAATTATCGGTTCGAATACTTTGAATTTCATTCTGGCCAGATACCTTCTGATTTTGAATTAGGAACAAATTCTGTTTCGGTGCGCTGAAAACGGATTCTTTTTTCGAATTTTGTAAGTGGCCACTTTTCTGCTCATTTTGAGGATTCTTATTTTTTATTTGAAATGTAAACAATTTTTTTCTATCATCTAATTTAACAATGTCATTAGAATTTTTATTAAGGAAATTACTATTTTTATCTTTTATTATAAGTTTTTCCATAGTTTTACTTATAACTGTCGCATCGGAATCGCTGTCGTAGTTAAAATTAAGATAATCCCGCGACTTTTCCTTCTTTTTAACTATCGTTTCTTCAAAATTTATCGGAGATGTGTTAGCATCAGTCGTAACTTTAATATGTGTTTGAACGTCACAGTTTTTTTTTACTGCATCATCATCGAATATTGTTTTCTTGTAACCGTCAATTGGAATTTTCGAGTTAGTATTAGAATAAAAACTAGATTCTTTTGGCAAAAACAAATTTTGTGTTGATTCATTTTTCAACGTGATTTTAAGCGATTGCTGATCGCTTTTATCGACGCCATCTTTGACGTCTTTGAGTTTGAAGCAGTGTATTTTTAGGGTTTTCGCTTTTTCATATAATATTGTGTCTTCAGTTATTAATACCTGAAAACAAAGGATAAAATTAAAAATGCGAAAGTGAAACCTCTTGAAACCTCTTCACGATTTGAAGCAATCTTCTGCACACATCTGGTAGTAAATAAATAAATTTGTTTCAGTTAACTAGATACGACTCCTGACTTTGCTCCCATAGACATTTCGGGATAAAAAGTACCCTATGTCACTGAGGAATAACGTAGCTTCCTACTGGTGAAAGGATTCTTGAAATCGTTAGAGTAGTTCCTAAGATTACTATAAGACATAAACTTACAAATGTTTCTTCGATTACTGTAGACTTGTATAGATAGCGTAGTTTAGTGTGCGCGTAGTGTACATTAATGTGGATAGTGTAATTATAAAATAAATATATCAGGACAAATTACACAGATTGAGCTAGCCCCAAAGTAAGTTCGAGACTTGTGTTATGGGATACTAACTCAACGATACTATATTTAATAACATATACATATATAGATAAATATCCAAGACCCGGGCCAATCAGAAAAGATCATTTTCCATCATGACCCGACCGGGGATCGAACCCGGGACCTCTCGGTTCAGAGGCGAACACTTTACCACTGCGCCACCGAGGTCGACGTTTTTAATTGTAATTTTAGTGTGCATAGTGTACTTTAGTATACGTTGTGAATATTAGTATATTATTAGTAGTTAGTGCAGGCTAATGTTGATAGTGTACAAAGCATAGACTAGTGCAGACGAATTTAGATAGTGTGCATAATGTACTTTAGTGTACATAGTGTAAATATAATAAAAATTATACATACCACATGATCATTACGTTTCATTGATTCTTTACAACAATTCAATATTCGGACTATAGTCGACATATTCGTGTAAATTTTATCTTCATCCTCTGCCGGTTGAACTGAAACGACAATCGACGCATATCATTTTGTAACCCCCGACGCAAAAAGAGGAATGTTACAAGTTTAACGTGTCCGTCTGTGGCATCGTAGCTCCGAAACGGATGAACCGATTTATCTAGGGAGGCATAATTAGTCCGAGACAGATTTTTAGAATTTGCCTCTGTTTAAAAAATATTATTGTGGCGCTAGTGCGGGCGCACACTACACCCTTAATACATTGGCAAATATTTTGTCTACACGCTCAGTCCAAGATTTTGAACAACTTTTATTATGGGAGTAACACCGAAATCGCGAAAAAATATCAGCTGTTCTATATAAAATTTTTTTCGCGATCAAGGTTGCTTCCATACGAAAAGTTGTTCAGTACCATCGACTGAGCATGTATTATAAAATAATGCCAATGTTTAAGAAATCACCAGAATGTAGTGATAACAACTCACCAACAACATGTTGCAGTGTCGCCAGCTTCCTCGTCAGCTGTCGCGCGACAATGACTCGCTGTTGCCCGCGACAGTCGCCGAAACTGTACTCTTCTATTTCCGACCTCACCGCGTACGGGACGAACAGACGACATTCTTTATCTGGAAACGAAATTGGGATCATTTCATAGATCACTACATAGTATAAAACAAAGTCCGTTTGCGTCTGTCTGTTCGTGATAAACTCAAAAAGAACTGCACATATTTTCATGCGGTTTCCACCAATAGATAGTGTGATTTCTGAGGAAGGTGTATGATTTATTATGTTTATCCCGAGCGAAGTCGGGATGGACCTGCTAGTATACTATAAAGAAAAAGGTCCAGCAGTTCTAGAGATTAGCGGATTTATCCCGAAATTCCCACGGGAGCGAAGCCCCGGGGCGCAGCTAGTATGATTTGCGTAGTTAGTGTGAGTGCTCTTACCGCAATGAAAAACCAGCAATGTATACCGAATTCGCCAAAGTATGGCGAACCGTTCGACGACAGTGTGGAGCCGGCACTAAAGATCCAAGCGTAGGGGCAAATAGACAGCGTGAAGTGGCTTTGTAATTATAATAATTACAACTCATGTATTGAATTTAAGTTCTGTGTAACTTACCCAACTTGACAAATTTGTCAATAAAATCATAGTTGTCAAGTAAGACGCCGGAGTCTACAACTATGTACCAATATCCATTGTAACGTTCAGCTAGATCACGCATGGTGTCAATTGTTATTGGTGGCAACTGAAATAAAAGAAAATTGTATCAATGAATAATCTATACTATTATTATCAAGAGGAAAGCATTTGTGAGTTTGTATGTTTGAGGTAATCTCCGAGACTACTGAACCGATTTCAAAAATTCTTTCACCATTAGAGAGATACATTCAAGATTGCTATAGGCTATATTTTATCTCAAAAAATATAGTTCTTACTAGAGCGGGGGCGCAGCTGGTATTATGAATGTGAAAGTCTGTCTGTTCCGCTTTCACGACTAAACTGCTGGACCGATTTTGATGAAATTTGATATACATGTAGTTAAAGACTAGAAACTTTGTATGAAAATTATGTTAAAAAGTCGAATAAAGACGGCTTAATTGGCTATCACACAAAAAATATTGGTCCTAGGAAATAGTAATCTAACACGGCTAAACACAAAAAACGTAATTAAGCTGTCAGAGCGCGGGTAAACAGCTAATATAAACTAATAGTATATGAAATTGATTAATCAATAATGTCTAATTCTCGCGTTAGCTTTTGGGCCTGTTTCACCACTTGCTGATAAAGTATCTGATAGTCTACATGTAACATATTGAACACCACAAATTGTGTTACAGAAGTGTTGGATAGTGCTAACTGGCCAATCCATCAGGCAGATGTATCTAGCAGCTACTTTATCGGTCTGATTACAATATGTCTTTACAATATTGTCTTTATTAAAATAAAGTATCACATACATTTTCACTGGAGTCTTGGTCTTTTGAGCTTCCTTCGGCGGAGTCCAAGTCAAACATCACTCGTTTCTTCACAGGAGTTTGTAAGGTCATATACTGATTTTCTGAAATTGACAACATTTTCACTAAGATAAATAGTGTATTGCTTATCATCACTAAAAAACACGAAGGAACACAACCATACCGCACAGCGCATGAGCCGAGACCGAGTCATTATAACGCTCGCGCGTTCGTTTCATAGGCGGGGTGACAACACACATTTATGAGTCACTTTGCCAACATGTATTTATTAATAAGGATTGTTTTACCGACGATACAGTAGCTAAAATGACAATTTAACACTGTATCATGTTCACCCTCTTAATGTTGCACTGAATTCCATGTAGTTCTTAATATATTTAATAACCTGAAGTTCTCGAAATATTTACCTGTCTGTGCTAGTATACACCAGTACTTCCATATTAATTTCAAAAACAAAAGATCAAAATCAAGAGATATTGTTATAAATAAAAAAATTACACACCATCAACATGATTTGTTCTTCCTAAACAAATGGATATTCTTCTCTTTCTCACCAAAGTATGTCTCAAATCATTTTTATCAAGATTTCCCAAAAAGTCACCTTTATTGTTCTCAATCTGATCATATTTCTCCAAATTACTCACAAAAGGATCTTTTTCATTAATTTCTGTGTGGCCATTGTTTATAGTTTCAGATGTATTGGGATATAAAAGTGATTTTCGCATAACAAAGTTACTTCTTGGTTGGATTATGTCTGAAGATTCAATATTTTGTTTATAAATTTTGAGACTTTGATTAAAAGCTGATTTAGACTCATCATACTTTTCAAAAATTACACTGTCGTCTGACAATGTCCTTTGCCTTCCAACTTTCTTTAATGGTTCAATATTGTCATAGAAAGTTGTTCTATTAGATTCAGACTGAGTTCTTTGACGGCCTTTTTTTATTGGATCAAAAGTATTTTTAATATTAACCCCAAATATTTGGGACTCAGTGGTAATGTTACTAGAAGTTTTTAGAGGCTGTTCATTTTGACTAGATTGACCAAAAAATTGAGGACATCTTGCAGCCTGTTGAAACATGTTTGTTTTTGGTTCTTCATAATTAGTAAATCTTTTTGATAGCGGAATATTGCAAGTCTCAACTAATACTTCTCTGGATTCCCAAGATGGTGTCCGTTGGTCCTGCCACGGTTTGGGAAACATTGGCAACATTGGGGCCCATATAATATTTTGCATGTAAGGATTGACATTTGAAATGTATGTAGGGAATGTTGCTTGGCCAAATACGGGTGTAGTTTGTGGAAAGTCATTTCTTCGGATAATAATTGGGGCTTGTTTCTGCATGTTCAATTCTATATTAGTGGAGGGTGACTCTGCTGGTGGACCCGAAGGTTCAGGGAATGTGTGAGTCTTGTCGGCTTTCTGCAGAATGTTGTCTTTGCGAATTGCCTTTTGCTGTTGAGAATAGATTCAAATTCAAAATTCTTTATTCAATTTAGGATGATATACAGCAACTATTGACGTCAAAAAATTACTTAAACTAAGTCTACAGCCGACTTCCAAAGTGCAGGTGAAGAAGAAGCGGCGAATAGCAATAGATTGTTGGTAATTTTATAATTAATACATAGAAAATTATCACAAAAAACTTTTTTATTTTTCTTATTGGATATTTTTGGCCAGGTAGAACCTTTATATCCTAAGTTCCTCGAGAGAAGTATGTAACCACATAGGGTACTTGTATCCCGCAATTATTACGGACGCAGAGCTTCGGGGAGCAGCTAGTACAAGTATAAGTGAGCTGGGTAGCTAGCATGTCAACTACAAAAGTAACCTTGGATTCCGTATCATTTAGTTCTAACACAAACTAGAAAACTAGCTATGTACCTCACATAGCTATTACTTTGACTATAACATTTATAATAAGTTATATTATGGTACTTACATCCGTATCGTTCAAACTCCAAGCAGTCGCGCCATTCAAGACATTGAAATAGTAAAATTTGCCCGGAAAGCTTTTAGATGGACACAGAATCCAACCACTGTTATCTTTCTTGTTTGGATTCATGGTAAAGATACTTATTATTCTGTTTACATAGTTATACAGGTGAAAGCAAGCATTTATGCAAAGGTATATCAATTTCAGGTAACTATGTAGAAATGCTGAGCACGACTCCTAATTAGCCAAAAGTTAACATGAACTTCAATTTATAACTTTTCGCTGACACCCGCGAAAGCTACGAGATTTTTTTTTTATTTAACTTGTTTTTTTTAAGCGTTTTGTTTCTGAATCGTTATACATTTTCCTGATCCTTCTTTTTTGTAACAGTTCTATTTGTCTTATTTTTATATCTAATAATAATAATAAATCTTTATTGACAGTTTCATAACAAGGTTAAAATACAAGGATAATAATCTGTGATTTGTATAATCAAGGATATTAAGTAGTAAATAGCAAAAAATATTTAAAGAGTTGCAAAACTTGGAAACGTCAATCTGAGCAGATTCGCTCTCAAACCAGCATGGAAAGACTAGCTAACAAAACAAAGTGAGTGAAAAACAATGGGTAATAATAGAACATTTTATTTATTTCTTTAAAAACTTACATGCTAATGTGAGCAATTAACAACAATAATTTTAGGAACAATCACAGCTACAAACTACTACCCCACATTGTTTACCTTAACGTTAAAGTTAATAATTTTCTAAGAATTGTCTAAATATTTACAATATTCTATAATAGGTAATTAAAATATACTTCCCTTGTTAGATAAGATCGCGATCGAAGTAAAATAAGATTTAACTAAAATATGATTGAAATCACAGACTGTTTAATTTTTTAGGTGATCAACATAAACGAATACACTTATTGTTATTTTACTTGTCTGTTAGGTATTTGTAGTGTATATTTTGAGTGTTTGCCACGAAAGTTACAAAGAAACAAAAATTTAAGGGTACATACATTTTTAACAATCTTTTTGTAGAAGAAATTGTACTATTTTTTAGCTGGCAACAAACAAGCTGTGACAAAAAATTGGCGGCAATTTTGACTTTTGTTCGTATTGATTGTAATTTTTTTTTTCTGCCTGTATGTCAAGCCAAAACAGTGTACTAAACGTACTATATAATTCAGTCTTCGTTGGAATATTCTAAAAAAATATAATTGCTTGTGTTATGTTAACTAGGTATTTTCAAAAAGGCCTCCTTTTCAACAATAAACAAGTTTTTATTCGCTATATCGCTGTTTTTACTTTTATATTGTAATATGGAGTTTATTGTCTCACTCTTCAAGTGATATTTGTATATGTTTCTTGCTAACAAATAACTGCCTAAAAGGAGTGTTAAAGCTAGTATTACATATGAGAGAGGAGGTAGGATCACTGCCATAAAGTAAATAGTGTTTCGTATGTGTGATGGTAGTCCCTCTTGGTTCTGGAACAAAAATGATAAATTTAAGTAAATTGGTAGGTAACAGAGAAAAAAAAGACTTTTTTTGAAATTATGAGTGGCTTATTTCTACCTCTATGTGTTACGAGGCTCTGCATCGATTTTAGAATTAAATTTTCTCTCTCTTTCTCTCTCTCTCGTCTGACCGTATTCCTCAACTAACAGGTAACTTCGTCAGCGCCGGGTCCGCTTTCCTACTCTTCAGAAAACAGAATTAGATTTTCTATGTATGAATTATATTTTACACGGTAAGTACTGTTTAAGAGGAGACGCGTTCATAGCGAATTCTTCAAATTTACTGCGCAAACATTCACTCTAGCGCATGTTAACACTTTTATAGAGAAAATACTAATTTGATTAAAGAAGTCTAAAATAATGATCAATGCATTAGTTTAAGAAATGTATATAGTCCCGTAGCCATTACGATCACTAACAGATCGGCTACGTTGTTGTCAGCGATTGTAGCTTGTTTCGTGGCGCGCGGGCCGACCTGCACACTGGCGCCACGTATTTTAATCAATAGCGAAAATTAAACACCACGGGAGATTACATTGCGTGGTTTGTGTGTAACTTCTTTCATCACTCCAATTAGAAAACAGTAAAAAAACTTACGTATTCAGCCCAAAATAACGGGAGCACGAGATTGGAGAACTTGTTGTAGGGGGGGCCGAAGCGGGTGAGGTCGTGGATGCGCAGGTTGCTCTGCATCCGCGCCACGGATCTGAACGGGGTGCCTGTCAGCTGCAATCAAGAGGATTTTTTTATACCACTTGTCGGTGAAATTCCGAAAATAATGTTACTTAAATAAAATGATTTACACGTCTCATGCTCGTAAATTTTGACATAATGATCGGATGTAAGCTAGCCAAAATTAGACTTTAAGGTATAGAGTAAAATGTTCGTCTATAAATATGTAAATAATAATTATATATATATATATTGTTTGGTTGGTTGTGTAGGTGCGAAACTGATGTAACAAACATACATACTTTCGCATTTTTATTATTAGTTGGAATGTCTATAAAAATATGTAAAATTAAGACGAAAATTAAATTGACAAATAATAATAATAAAGGTACAAACTACTTACTGGTTCGACAACAATGTAGGAATTGTGTTTAGTTCTGTCCGGCTCGAGGCCCGTCACGTACGTGTCTCGGGCCGGCTGCCCGTTGTAGAAGTGGGGGTAGGACACCACCATGGGGAAGTCTGGAATTACGTATAGACATGGTTAGTGTGGTTACACTATATATAATATAATTATATCTCACGTTGTTAA
The DNA here is from genome assembly GCF_027563975.2 of Plodia interpunctella. Taxonomy (NCBI): domain Eukaryota; kingdom Metazoa; phylum Arthropoda; class Insecta; order Lepidoptera; family Pyralidae; genus Plodia; species Plodia interpunctella. Next base: position 2,241,396 of record NC_071321.1, read on the forward strand.
GTGAGATTAATTACTCGTATCAGGACACTTGCGCGAAATCATTTGTGCGAAAGACACATGCGCGAAAGACATTTGCGCTCAAAGACATTTGCGCGCCAATACACTTGCGCGCAAAGACACATGCGCGAAAGGCAAAAGAGTGGTTAAGGAATGACTTTCTACAGATAGAGATAGAAGAGAAATAAAAAGATTTAATTTAAAGGAATTTTAATTTATATATACATTTAGATCTACAAAATCAACACTCACTATAGTAACACTTGGAGCCGTCGCTCAACCCCTCTGGCAGCCCAGGAGTGGTGTCATAGCAGTCGCTGCCGTTGGTGACTCTACTGAACACGCTCTCCGACAGATTGTATCTGTATACTGGCACGTTGTCCACCACTAGCTTCCCTGAAACGACCATGTTTGACCACAACAATATGAATGTGGGATTGTTTGGCAAAATAAACAATGATATCTTAAAAAAAAATACTTTTATTTTTAGACCACACAACGGTCGCAGTAAAAACAAAATCGCCATAAGTGTTTTTTCTCGCTCTCTTTCATGTTTCCCTTTCTTACATCCGCTGCGTTCCGTTTTATACCAATTTCTATCCCACAAATCAAATCAAATCAAATCAAATCATTTATTCAGAAATTAGGCCTTCACAGGCACTTTTTCACGTCATAATCTAAATTAAATGATGTTTACCAAAGCTACAAACTACTAGCATTTCGGAACGACCACTGCTGAGAAGAAATGCCGAAAGAAACTCATTCAAACAGTGTTGGTCCCTATTATGCCAGAAGGGCTTACCATTTTTTATATATAAATTTATGTATAATTTTTTATCAGTAATATAACATGTAAGTACATAATAAAGTACATGGTCAAAAGGTATACTGAAACATATTATGATTGTGATCAAGTGCTGATGAAAGGAAAATATATATACTTATATATATATATATATATATATATATATATATATATATATATGTATAATTAACCAAACAAAAAAAAAACTTTTAATAAAAGATCGAGCTGACCAGTTCCCCCGGCAGCACCCGTTCACGAGTTGACGCGTGAGTCAGCCATCGCGAAGCTCAACCACAATAGAGGGAACCTCCCGACCCGATCCACGATGCCGCTACCGGTTTGACCATTTGAATGTGCATGACATACTCGATCTCCATAATCTAACATAATAGATACCTATGTTACTTTCAGACACTTGGAGATCACAAATCACGTATATGTTTTACAAGTAAATGTCAAAATATATGTAATAAACATGTCAAGAAAATATATAAATAATAATAAAAAAAATTAAAATCAAGTGTGAGAGGTGGAAGTTTTAGGAAGGGTCCAAGGTTTTTTATCATTTAAATAGTCGCTAATCGTGTAATAAGCATTAGCCATTAAAGCATTTTTAATATATGATTTAAATTTTGGCATTGGCAAGTTAATAGCCTCTACAGGGAGTTTATTGAACAATTTAACACTTTGACCCACGAAAGACCGCCTAACCTTTTTAAGTCGGAATATGTTCATACAAAGTTTATGCCTATTACGAATGACTACACTGTTAACATCGCTCAATGTTTTATACAGGTGTAAGTTAGATTTAACAAAAATAAGTACGTCGAAGATGTACTGAGATGCAACAGTCATAATATTTATCGATTTGAATAATTCTCGCAAGGAATCCCGTGGCTTAAGCCCATAAATAAAACGAATTGCTCGTTTCTGTAAAACAAAAATTTTTCCTATGTCAGCCGCATTACCCCATAACAATAATCCGTAGGACATTATGCTATGAAAGTAGCTGTAATACACGAGCCTAGCTGTTTCGATGTTTGTACACTGTCTGATCCTTCTCACTGCAAAAGCTGCCGAACTAAGTTTTTTGGCCGTGATTTCAATATGTTTATCCCACTTAAACTTACTATCCACAGTAATGCCCAAGAACTTGGCACTGTGTACCCATTCTAATACTTTACCATTAACTACTAAAGGAATATCAAGTTGGGGTGCGTTTGAAAGAGAGAACTTAATACACTTGGTCTTGTCTGTGTTTAAAGCCAGGTTATTAGTTGTAAACCATTCAAGCACAAGTGACATAATGTTGCTTACATTGTTATAATTTCTACTTTTTCTATCAACTTTAAACAGTAGTGACGTGTCGTCAGCAAATAAAAAAACATCACACAATTGTTGGGCAAGACAAGGAAGATCATTTATATAAACTAGAAATAGAAAAGGACCAATAATGGAGCCTTGAGGCACGCCCATGTGCACAGGAGCGCTGTTAGAGGCTGCTCTATTAATTTCTACTTTCTGAGTTCTATTGTCTAAGTAAGAAGATAGTACATCAAGGGCCGCTCCAGTGACACCATAGAATTTAAGCTTATTTTTCAGTATGTTGTGGTCGACACAGTCAAAAGCTTTTGAAAGGTCACAAAATACACCTATAACATCCTGTCCGGCTTCCCAAGCATCATTGATAATTCCAACTAGAGTGGCTGCTGCATCAGTAGTGGAACGACCTTTAGTGAAACCGAATTGACTATTGTGTAATATTTTGTTTATGTTAAAATAAGAAACTAATTGAGTTAAAATTAGCTTTTCAAAAATTTTACTTAATGCAGGTAGAATAGAAATGGGTCTGTAATTAGTGGGATCGTTTTTAGCGCCCTGTTTGAAAAGAGGTATAATTTTGCTGATTTTCATGAGGTCAGGGAAAACTCCATCTGAGATGCAATTATTGAATATAATAGTTAAGTGGGGAGCAATCAGATCAATAATAGTGCTAAGCACTGAGACAGATATACCCCACAGATCCTCTGTATTTTTCATGTTGAGTGCTTTGTAAGCAGATAATAATTCTTCAGGAGAAATATGTCTAAATCGGAAGGTAGATTTAGGATCTGAGGCATTTCTTTTTAATAAATCATCTGCAGCACTGGGACAAGACGAAAGGGAGCCCGTAATATTTTTAGAAATATTGGCAAAGAAGTTATTGAATTCGTTGGCCACTTCGTCATTTGAATTAATGGTTTTATCACCAATTTTTAAAGAAATATTGTTGTCGCGTGGGTTAAACTTGCCGGTTTCTTTATTAATGATTGACCAAGCTGTTTTGATTTTGTCATTAGAATTTTTTATTTTATAAGTTAAATATAAAGATTTTGCTGTTGAACATACCTTTTTAAAAGTTTTAGAGTAACGTTTAACATATGATATAAATTCCGCATTAAAATTATACTGTTTTTGACCATAAAGTTCATACAACTTGTTTCTGCTAATATAAATACCATTTGTAGCCCAATCGCAAAATTTAAGTTTCACTTTATTATTAAAGGTCTTAAGAGGAAAAGTTTTTTTGAATTCTGTTTCCACTGTATTAAAAATCTTATTATAATGTTCATTAGGATTTTTAGTTAAATCTAATTCAGGCAATTTCTTATTTATGGTTTCGCGAAAACGCATTTTGCGGTACTTAGTTAACGGCCTACGGATTACAGGAGCGGAGATAAGGTTAGACTCTTCGTTACGAATAAGTGACACTTGTTGGCCCAGGTGGTCAGACCCCAGACAGGCGAACAGCTTTCCTTCAGAAACAGTACAATCACAGAAAATATTATCTATACATTTGGCTGAGGTCGAGGTTATCCTAGTGGGTTCAAAGAATGTGTGCTTTAAATTAAATGAATCGAGCAAATTTTTAAAGCCATTGCTTTCAGAACATGAAATCAAAATGTCTATATTAAAATCACCACATAAAACTATGTGCTTATGGCTGGAGGTAACTCGCCTGAGGGCTTCCTCTAAAACATCTAAAAGAGTTTCATAACAGGCTGTAGGAGGTCTGTAAGCACAAATAATAATGTATTTATCCAACTCTACACAGGAAAGTTCTATTTTGCATTCAACTGACAACCGTACTATGTCTTTCCTTTCTTTATGCTTATAATTTCTATTAATTAAAATTAAGGACCCTCCGTGTTCAGAACTTTGTCTTAGGAATGTACTTCCTACTATATATTTATTTGGAAAAGCTAATTTAATTTCATTTTTTAAAAAATGTTCAGTAACACAAAAAATATCAACCTCTCTATGTTCCAAGAATAAACAAATTTCATTATATTTGCTAGTGAAACCCTGTATATTTTGATGAACAAGGTTTATAAAAGAAGGTTTCACCTCTGTCTTATTACCTAGTTTAAAACTAAATTATTAGTACTAGTACTAATATCTGGTGACTTCGTTATATTTGATATAACGGGTCTATAAATATTGTATGCTAAAAGTTTAGCAATAGTCGACTTATGTCTATGGGGCAGGTACACAGTGTTGTATAGTGAATGGCTCACATCAAATGACAGTCATGAATGTATAGTTTTATGTTTTTGACAATAAGTGCAACACTGCAAGTGTCACTTTATTATTACCGGACTTCCTGTGTTCCTTTTTCTACTTCCTTGACCACCATGCAATGCAATGGTTGCTATTGCTAGTTTATAATAATAATTCAATATATATATAATTAAATTGTTATGTACTAATAGTGAAGTTCCACTTGATTGTTAACCACAATAAACGTGAGGACTTTCATGCATCTGCTGTTTCAATCTCTGCTGGAGTGTACAGACCCCACTGGCGATTTACGCGTACCTCCTAACAGGTTGTGGACCCAGAATTAAGGAGCTAAATCTATTGACATCCGAGGTCTGTATATTTATTTCTGCGAGGTTTGAGACGAGGAGCAATCAGCGAATATGCCCGAGGTCAGTGGAACTGATATTCCGACGACACCGGCGATGTTTGGTGGTGCGGCTGCCATGGAGAAATTGGAGGGCCCCGCCAACTATCATAGCTGGAAATTTGCGTCCAAGATGTTATTGAAACTCGATGGTTTGTGGGACTTGATTGACAGACAAGGTGATGCTGAACTCATGGGCTCAGATGCTGCGCGCGACCAACGTGCGCTGGCTCGCCTGTGTCTTACTGTCAAGCCTTCTCTTTATCAGTATGTGCGCAATGCTACAACGGCGCGAGAAGCTTGGATGAAACTGGCGGAAGTATTTGAAGATCGTGGTTTGTTTAGGCGAGTGCTACTGTTGAGACAACTTCATCGTATTGAATACAAGGATTTTAACAATATGACAGATTATATTGAAAAAGTTATGTCTCTTGTGCACCAGTTGTCTGATATTGGTAAATCAATTGATGATGAAGAGATAGCTGAGATCCTGCTCTCTGGTCTACCGCAGGAATATGATTCTTTAGTGTCTAATCTGGAAACTTTGTGTATATCTTCGAAGCTGCAGAGTGAGCTTGTGCGTACAAGGCTTTTACAAGAAGCTCAGAGAAAAAATGGCAATTCTTCAAATGACAGTGCAGCTTTTATTGCGAAGAAACAAATTATTTGCAAGTATTGTGGCAAGTCCGGCCACATAAAGCCTAAGTGTTTCAAGTTTAAAAGGGAAAAGCTGCAGAAGCAGAAGAATAATGAGAACAATCATACTGCATTTTTCTCTCCCATATACATTGATAGTGGGTCATCAAATCATATGTGTAATAATAAAGACATGTTAACCAGTATTAAGGACACTAGTGCTCAGTTTATAAGTGTAGCCAATGACCAGCAAATGACAAGCACCTGTATGGGAGATTTAAACATTTTAATGAATAACAAACAGGTGAGAATCTTCAATAATGTTATGTATGTCCCCAGTCTCTCAGCAAATCTTTTATCTGTCTCTAAATTATGTCAAGATGGTTATACTGTTCACTTTAGTAAAAATGGCTGTTTTTTATATGACAAAGAATGTGAAACTTCTGGCAATTATTTATGTCAAGCGACTTGCACTAATGGCATTTATAAATTGGATGGTTATATGTGTGTAGGTAACTCGCTCAATATGATGCACTCTTTGCTTCTGCATGATAGGCAAAAGTCACCGAGTGCTGCTGTCGCTGTTTCTGGAACATCCAACATGGATATATGGCATCAACGTCTTGGACATTTAAATATGTCAGGTATGTGTAGGTTAAGAAAGCATGCATGTGGTGTATTGTTTCAGAATGAAAATGCTGAATACAAATGTGAGTCTTGCATTAAGGGGAAGCTAACGGCCGAGCCTTACCTTGTTGCAAGTACAAGCAAAACAACACAGCCCTTGCAGCTGATACACAGTGACATGTGTGGACCGATGCCAGAGACAAGCTGGGGTGGAGCAAGTTACCTGGTCACCTTCACCGATGACTTCTCTAGAAAGAGCTTCGGATACCTTATGAAAAACAAATCGCAGGTATTTGATTTTTTTAAACAATTTAAAGCCTTAGTTGAAAAACAGCTCAATTTGCCTATTAAGTGCCTACGTACTGATAATGGTGGTGAATATTGCAATTCCTCTTTCAATCTTTATTTAAAACAGGAAGGAATTATTCACCAAACTACTGTTCCTTATTCACCTGCACAAAATGGAGTTTCTGAACGACTGAACAGAACTCTCTTTGAGAAAGTGCGTTGCATGTTGCAGCATTCTGGCCTCTGTAAGCGTTTTTGGGGTGAAGCTGTAATGACAGCATTATATTTGAAAAATAGGTCACCCACAAGTGCTTTATCAGGGCAAATTCCAGAGGAAGTTTGGTCTGGATCCAAGGTTGATCTCAGCCACCTAAGGGTTTTTGGTTGCACTGCTTTTTCTCTCGTTCCTGGAGATAAACGCACTAAGTTAGATGCTAAGGGGAAGGAATTTATTTTTGTAGGTTATAGTGAAAGACGAAGGGTTATCGGTTGGCTGATCCCTCATGTCCTACAAAAATTACTATTTCACGTAGTGTGGCATTTATAGAAAATAAATTTCATAATTCTGTTGTCAAATCAGCCAATAGCAACCAGGAAGTGAAAATAAATTATTATAATTTTGACTGTGATACTAATTTAATACCAAACTGTGATAGTAATAATGAATTAAGTCAAAATAATGAAATTAATGACAATAATTTGAATTGCAATGATTTTAATATAATTAATGAAGAAATTAATCGTGAGAATTTATCTAATAGTGGTTCAATGTATTTTTCAGATGAGGACAACTCGACGGGATGTGAGCAAGAGTCCAACTCGACTGGGTTGTCTGCAGGCGACTTGGACGATGAGTCCTTGAGTCCGCCGTGCGAGACTACAGTTCGAGAGGTGACCGCGACTAGTCCTGTGACCGTCGCTTCACACTCTGGGCGTCCTGTACGCTCTACCCGTAATGTAAAGCCTAAATGGTTTTTGGATTATGACATGGATCCCAACTGTGACGTAAGTCTTTTAGTATATGAGAATCCTTTTGCTGATGAACCACGTTCTTACGAGGAGGCGATAAATTCTGCATTTAGTAAGCAGTGGCGAGACGCTATGCAAAGTGAGTACGACGCACTTGTTGCTAACAATGTATGGGAGTTAGTAGATAGACCCGAGAATATAAATGTTGTTAAGTGCAAGTGGGTTTTTAAAGTTAAATATGATGCGTCAGGTAAATTTGATCGTTTTAAAGCGCGATTAGTTGCTAGAGGTTTTACGCAACGTGAAGGCGTAGATTATAATGATACCTTTTCACCTGTGGTGCGCCACTCTACAATGCGAATACTATTTTCTATAGCTAATCAATTTAATTTAAATATAGATCATCTAGATGTCGCCACAGCATTTTTAAATGGCGATCTAAATGAAACTATTTATATGGAACAGCCAGTAGGTATTTGTGATAAATATCCTAATAAAGTTTGTTTGTTAAAGAAAAGCATTTATGGCCTTAAACAGGCAAGTCGAATGTGGAACTGTAAAATACATATGCTGTTGTGTAATCATAATTTCATACAGTCAAAATGTGAACCATGTGTTTATGTAAAAAGTACTGGTAATGATATTGTTATAATTGCTTTGTATGTTGATGATTTTTATGTATTTTACAGCCAAAGCAGCTCCATTAAGCAAGATTTGATTTCAGTTCTTGAAAAAGAATTTAATGTAAAGAACTTAGGTACATTGCAGAGCTGTCTAGGTATAAATGTCACTAGGGATAGAGTTAAAGGTATTTTAAAACTTGACCAAAGTGAGTACATTCGTAAATTGCTAATTAAATTTGGAATGCAAACTTGTAAGACTGTTTCTACACCCATGGAGGTTAACTGTAAACTGTTGAAATCTGAGAATAATGTTAGTTTACAGGATGATGTTTACAACTATCGTCAGCTGCTTGGTTGCTTGATGTATCTGTCTGTTTGTACACGTCCAGATATATCATATGCATGTAGTCAGCTTAGTCAGTTTAATAACTGTTTCGATAGGACACATTGGTTAGCAGCTAAACGTATTCTGCGTTATTTGGCAGGTACAATTCATTACTGTTTATGTTTTCATAAAAGTAGGAATTGGTGTTTGAGAGCCTATACTGATGCAGACTGGGCCAATGATGTAACTGATAGAAAATCGTATACTGGCTTTGTTATCAAACTGGGAAATGATACAGTTAACTGGGAGTCTAGAAAGCAAAGATGTGTAGCGTTATCTAGCACCGAAGCGGAGTATTTAGCTATTAGTGATGTGTGTAAAGACATTTCATTTATTAAAAATTTGCTTTCAGAGATCTTACCTAGACAGAATAAAGAAATTAATTGTGTTATTTATAATGATAGCCAAAGTGCGCAAAAGTTATTAGAAACTAAAGAATATTGTCATAAGCGCACGAAACATATAGACCTAAGATATCATTATGTAAAGGATCTTATCAATAAAGATGTAATATGTGTAAAATATTTACCTACTGAGCATATGCTTGCTGATGTGTTGACAAAACCTTTAAGTAAATGCAAGCATGAGAAATTTATAAAGGCTTTAAGTGTTAATTAGATATTTTGTTTGACATTATAAATGTTTTTGTTATATGCATGTGACTAATTGTTCTTTATTGTGTATATCAATGTGGTTTTGAGTGTAGTGTTCAAGCAAAATGTATGTAGAGCATGAAAATATTGTTATGTGTAGAGCCTTAAATGTTAAAATGTTGAGTCAAAGTAGAGTTTCTTTTTATCGTTCTCTTATTTTAACATTTGATATGATCCAAGGGGAAGTGTTGTATAGTGAATGGCTCACATCAAATGACAGTCATGAATGTATAGTTTTATGTTTTTGACAATAAGTGCAACACTGCAAGTGTCACTTTATTATTACCGGACTTCCTGTGTTCCTTTTTCTACTTCCTTGACCACCATGCAATGCAATGGTTGCTATTGCTAGTTTATAATAATAATTCAATATATATATAATTAAATTGTTATGTACTAATAGTGAAGTTCCACTTGATTGTTAACCACAATAAACGTGAGGACTTTCATGCATCTGCTGTTTCAATCTCTGCTGGAGTGTACAGACCCCACTGGCGATTTACGCGTATCTCCTAACACACAGTACCATTGTTGTAAAAGCAGTTATTAATATATTTATTTAAATCTAAAATATAAATATTTTTTAAATCCCAAGTGAGGTTATATAAACATGTATTCAATGTATGGATATACTTGTTGTTAGAATAATTTTTAATATATGGGAAGAGAACTAAAATTATTTGGCCAACACCCGATTTTTCAATTTCTGCCAGAACATTTTTACAGTTTAATAAATCTCCACGAGAGACATTCTTACTATTGCCTATGGCTACTATAAGAGTAGTGTTGTGATCATATTTCTCATTCTTTATCTTGGACATTATTTGTGAAATGTGTAATCCTGGCATACAAATATTGCATGTGTTCTGTGTAGTATAATTCGAAAGCAAGGGACCCAGGTTAGCACCCAATTCATCAGAGTAGATTACAGTTCTTTGGGTCTCACAGTCAGTAGAGCCTGACCTAACCAAAGTACTAGTGGTGCTGTTGATTGTCGAAGAATTCAGTTGTGAAGTCCCCGGAGATACCTGTAAAGGGGGCAAAGTCTCCAGGGGCAACACAACCTTTGTCAAGGCTGTAGCCGCTGCACAAGCAGCATTGTCAGGGGAGAATGCCACCATGTTTTGGATTTCCTCGCCTGAACTACAACTACACATTTTTTTTTCCTCATTTAGCTTTTTAAGTGCTTGAGTAAATTCACACATGAATAATCATAATTTAAATTTATTTAAAAAGCACCAACTAAACTACTAGTTAGATGACACTAGATGACATTGGCACAGGACAGTTTAAAGTGGCGCGAAAAAGTGACGCCTGTGGGTTTTTTTTTAAGTGTCATGGCTCCATCGTTCGCCAAAACGATGATTTTGCCAACGTCAAGGTAGATATTGACACGGATTATAATATGATGTAGTCTGAAAATGATGACGACTACACACGTACTGTCAAAATACAGCGGCATCAGCTTGCAAACAGTCTTCCTCCAGTAGAGCAGCACGTCGCTCGTGGAGAGTCTCTGGTGGTACATCACGCCTTCCGACGAGCCGGCGATGCGGTCTGGACACACCTGCAGACGCAAAAGATACGTCGATTTATTCGACAAATTTGCTAATATATATATTTTTAATAATAATGATTATTGGTGAAATAAGTTTACAATAAATGATGTTGTTGTGTGAATCTCCTTTTAAGAAGGATGTGCTTGTACCAGGAGATATGCTTCATAATACTCACGTTAGGATCATAACCAGGTAACTGCGGTTCGCCCCGGAACCTGTCAATCTGGAAGAACTCCTCGTGACCCCACTGCGCGCCCACCTTCACTGTCACCTCGTCTGTGAAGTCTGCGTAGATCTGTAGAGAATAATTACTTTTCAATAACCTGTTTTATGTGTCCCTCCGCTGGATAAAGACCTTGGAAGGATGATAATAATATAGCGAGTTAGAGGCTTTTGACTCCCTTGGGTATTTGCTATTTTATTACGACGGCCCTCAAGCCAGTCCCTAAAATACTAACCAATTTTTTTTGGTACTACTGGTACTAGCCCAGTAGCAAGTTATCAGGAAGACATGAATTGGACATTTATATTTTTTATTAAATGAGAACAAATTCAAAAAATAAGCATTAAAAAAATATATATTTATTTAACTGGTTGGCTCATAATGAGATGGATGAGCTTACTTTCCTGAGCAGTTTCTGAAAACGGGGCTCCAGTTTAGTAATTTCGCCATTCTTATTTCTTTCTCCTGGGACCCCTGGGATAACGCCGCGACGCGCCAGGGCGCTGCAACGCACAGATAGGGTAGCCCGAAGCTATGTATATATTGCATGTATTTTTCTTTTCAATAATTCAGTACTTTATGTGCATGGCAAAAAAGACAAGACGTGCAAGATGACCGCAAGCAACTATATGTTAGCTAATGAAAACTACTCATGCGGCACTAGTAGGATTTGAACTTGGAACCTTTCGATCTCAGGCGGGAGTCATACCATTGCATCACAACCGCTTCTTATGCCGGCTGCACATCGCCAACTCAGATAGATGTCTACGCGAATGCACGAACATTACGTAGTTCGTAGCTTTTATTTACCACTACGAATGAAAAATCACATGGCGAATCCGCCAAAGTTTGGCGAAATTAGCATTATGATGACAGATAGATACCCTGGCCAGCATGCCCATATTGTTTACAGGCACCAATCCAGGGGCGAGGTTCTTCGAAGTGTCCAGGATGCTCTCCCGGTACTCCCACAGGTACTGGTAGACTGTCTTCTTGGTGAACACCTCGCTTTGATGAGAGGACGCCAGCAGACGGAACCCAGTTAGAACGAAGTAATTGGCTGAGTGGAGATACGAGGATATACCCTGTATTGAAAAGTTTTGAATGTATGTAATTATTGCTCTAGCTATTTTACTAGCGCAAAAGCATATGCGTATATATATGCTGCCAGGCAACTGTCTGACCCTTGAATTATTTAAACTGAAAATCCATGCATAGTGCTGGCGATTAAACTTAATCCCCAGCACTATGCATGGATTTTCAGTTTAAATGATAATTAAATATTAATTTATTTCACCGTGTAGTCAACGTCGCTCAGACAAGCTACTCCTAGTACAGTAAGCTGCAAAAGTCCATATAGAATGAACAAAAAGTATCGTATGCAGCGGTCACGTTCGGTCGCGTTCACTCACACATCTACACAAGTAAACAAATAAACTAAAAGTTGATATTTTAATTAACCAAGTAACATATAATAAACAAAACAGCAGCCTGACAACCGTCTCCATATTTTGTAGAAATATATTGAGCTTGCTTGAGCTATGCTTGAGCCTTATGTCTTCTGTGTTAAGATTGATATTCATTTGTTCTAGTTTATGTCGAAGTTGCGCTCACGCCAGTGCACGCCAATTAAGCTATGTATGGACTTTTGCAGCTTACTGTACATACAAATACTACATTTCTACACAACAAATTGTCTAAAAATATACGAAGTGCTAATAGTGTTAATACTTTTGCTCCAATTTCTTATTGACAAAGCATATTATTCGATCAATTAATACCTTAATGACAAGACTAAGTAATTAATTAATTTACTAATAGAAAATTTTATTTCCATAATTGATATTTATATTATACTTGTAATATTATTATTATTATATATTGTTTTATATAACGTAATAAATGTAATGACACAAAGCTATTTGATAAATGTTGTATGCCTTATGGCGGAACATAAAGAAAATCGTTCTTGTATTTATATCGTTCAAGAAATAAATGAATTTGAAATACCTAACACTTTTAAAATAATTAACCCCTATCCACACTATGGGTAGTATGTAAGATATCTTTACTTTGTTTTAAGTTATTGCAACGCGTGCACGTGTATAACTAAAACAGATCGTAAAAAATAATGTTTCATTATTAAATATAACATCTTGTGTGTTACATATACACATTAATACAATGTACATACGAATAAATTTTTATGGTTGGAATTATGAAGATCGCAGCCTTTTTGACACCAATCTTACCTATAATAAAGCTTTAAGTGGTCTGTGTCTGTCTGTATATAGGAGATATTAACGAAAAAAAAATGGGGGCTTTGTGGGACCAATATAGAAGCCAAAATAATTTTTTAAAGCACTATTTGTGTCTGTCTGTATGTTTGTTCGCGAATCACTCAAAAACTACTTGATGAAATTTGATGCGGTTTCATCGCGACACGTTGTTTGGAACCCGAAATATCGATAGTAATAAGTTACGAGCGGACTCGAATTAAACGCGGGCGAAGTTGAGAGTAAAAGCTAGTAAAAAACAAATAGTAAAATGGTAATTATTAAAGTATACAAAAGTAATTTTCTTAACCCTGACACTTCTTGCGATCTTAAGTACTTCGGCAATTAAATAACAGCTATGGAGTCCGTGTTTTACTAAATTATTATGCATTTAGCCTCTTTTCGATCATAATAATTAAGGTATTTATAAGCAAAATAATAATATTTAAATAAACTCAATTATCGTAAAAACCTACAATTTTGAAACAAACAAATTTTATTACGAAGTCATCAGCGTAAACGCAATATTTCAGGCAGCTGTCGAACAAACACCGCTTTTTTCGCCAAGATATTACTCAATCGTGACGTCACGTTGGAGTATCATTTACGAGTAGTATGGAGCGTTTGGACAAGTCCAAAAATGTGTGATTTTATTTTTGTCATATCTTTGAAAGCATTGTCATTATCACAGTGTTTTTTCACCAGTATTTCTAATAATATAAGGGCCTTTGAATCATCAAAATAATCTACCGTATTATTGAAAAAAGAAATTGATTAATTATTCTTAATTATTCTAGTCTTGGTCATTTGAATATAGAATTTTTCATTCGTAACTATAACTATCACTATCACTACATAGTATAAAACAAAGTTGCTTCCCGCTGTCTGTCCTTATGTATGCTTAGATCTTTAAAAATACGCAACGGATTTTGATCTTTTAAATAGATAGAGTGATTCGAGAGGAAGGTTTATGTGTATAACTTATTACGGTTTTACCCGAGCAAAGCCGGGACGGACAAGTTCATAAGTGATAAAAATGTGGTGTGGTGTAAACAGAGAGTTTTAAAATTACATAAAGCGATAAATTTTAGTCAGAACATACCAACAGAGCGAGGTTGGGCACCACGAGCGTCGAGTTTAGGTCTATGCTGTTCTGGTCTGGAAGGTAGATGGGGTATCGCTTCGCTGTGTACGTCATTGTACTGTTCTCGTTAAACTGTATGTTTGAATGGAGCAACTTTTCTCTGGAACAAATAGAATAGAATATTTATATTTGCTTTCAAGCGGTGGTGGTGGTTAAGATCGTCCGCCTGTGATCGAAAGGTCGTAGGTTCGAATCCTACTCGTACCACATGAGTTACCAATCTGACTCATATATAGCAGTTTTCATAGACCACCACTTGCTCCCAGTGAAAGAAAGCACCCTGAGGAAACCTGCGTACAGGTTGATTATTAACTTATGTGTGAAATGGAGAAGGCAATGGCAAAATACTCCATTAATAGTGCCAAGAAAGTTGTTGTGTGTGTTTCATTCCACGTAATGATCACGACCATCAGCCATGAGGATATACGACTATGAAGAAGAATAAGTATATAAACAAAACATAACAATTAACTAAAACATAAGTATGGAACACTTCCTCAAACAAAAAAATTCTCACGTGTTTTATGAGGCAAAACATACAGGCGCAATTCTTTAGCCGCACATAAACGCCTTCTCAATCCACATCTTTATCAATTTCTTTTATATCTTAGTGAAAAATAAAAAAATATCTTGACAGATTATCACATTATAGACTAATAGGTAAAGAATTTTTGTAGAAAGTATTTTTTTCTACTAGCTTTTACACGCGGCTCCGCCAGCGTCATTTCCCACGAGAAGATTTATTTTTACGCGATGAAACCCTATGGATTTATTTTTACGCGATGGTACCCTATGTTCTTCTCCATACTTCAAACTATATGTGTGCAAATTTCAAGAAGACTGGTTAAGCAGGTAAAGCGTGAAGAGGTAACAAACAAACTTACTTTCGATTTTATAATATTAGGATAAGTATAAAACAATATATAACAACGTAGTACAGTTTTCGATTTACATAACTGTGACTACATTGTATAATGGAAAACTATAATAATTTCAAATAAAATTCAAAATAATATCTTGACAAATTAAAATTTATCAAGATATTTTTTTTTTACTTTTTCACTAAAAAACTGATGAAAATATGATTGTGTAGATAGTGGCTAACAACAACGTGGCCGGACTGTTATGTTAGTTCCATATACTCGTATTGGAAGGGATGTCTGTCATACCGAAGGCTTTATATCGGTTATATACTATCGGCAAACAGTTCGCCAAATTTTGGAGGTTTCGTACATTGCTGGTTTTCCTATGCGATAAAATGCTCACGTACAAACTAGCTACTCAATGTTCTTGGGGTTCAGAAGGTGGTAGGCCACGAAACATACAAACACGTAGTACGTTACTAACGTCCACATGCTGTCTCTTTTTTCCGTGTACACATCGTGTAAAAAGAGAGAACGTGCGGACGCAATGACGTGCTGCGTGTTTTATGATTCATGGTAGCCCCCCGGAATTACATAATAACGTCAACTAACGAGCGAATTCGACACGCTTCATAGCTTTTTATTGAGCTTTTTGTATCATTCTACACGATCCGTTAGGTATGCTAATTAAATTACATTGTTTTTCCTTATGAATGAGTTGTCTTTAGCAACACAATTTTAATTTGTGTAAGAAAAATAATTTAACAGATATAAAATATCGTGACAAATTGAGCAATTCCTTCTTTTTTTTGAAGTAAAAAATAAATAAAGCTATCTTAACCTTAACCTTCGCTCGCCTGTGGATCGAAAGGTCCCAAGATCGAACGGTTCGAATCCTACTCGTGCCACATGAGTTTGTATACCAATCTGACTCATGTATAGTTGTTTTCATCGACCATCACTTGCTTCCGGTGAAGGAAAACCTCGTGAGGAAACCTGCGCACTGATTGATTATTAACTTACGTGTGAAATGGAGAAGGCAATGGCAAACCACTCCATTACTAATGCCAAGAAAGTTGTTGTGTGTATATAATTCCACGATCCTCAGCCATGAGGAATACGGCTATGAAGAAGATCTTAACCTTATACAAAAATGAATAAGTCGAACTCAGGACTCAGACACATGCCGACGCGAATGTATGAAGATTGCGTAGTTTGAATGAAAGCTTTTATTTACCGCAATAAAAAAGCAGCAATGTATATATTAATCCAACAAAGTTTGGCGAACTGTTTGCCGATAGCACGTATATACTTCCAGTACCGATAGTGTATATCGGGTGTGCATTGCGTTGTCAACAACGAAGTTTGTTGTTATCGTTGAAAATTATTATAAAAAACCTAAAATTGCTTTGGTAATAGTGCGATTCCTCTCATTCTTTCACGAATTGAGGAGAATCGTATGAAAAACCCATAATGTACCACTGCGAATCGACTCGATGAAATAGCAAAGTCGCACATACATACGGACAAATCACACAGATTGAGTTAGCTCCAAAGTAAGTTCGAAACCTGTGCTATGGAATATAAACATCTAAGACCCGGGACAATCAGAAAAAGATAATTTTCCATCATGACCCGACCGGGGTCGAACCCGGGACCACTAGGTTCAGAGGCAAGCACTTTACCACTGCGCCACCGAGGTCGTCAAACAGGACTATCGATGGAGGTGATTCCTGAGCGTTTCGAACCGCTGCGGCCGCACGGTCATTGAGCTGGTCATTGTGGAGTGAATGATTTTGTGTAAGTGCACGCACTTAAATAATTATATAATTGTCTACGTACTTGTTTCCCTGTTACCAGTTTTAATTCGCATTATTTTAGTCTAGCTTTTGTCCGCGGTTACGCCCGCTTAAATTTCCCACGGGAACAGTTATTTTTCCGGGATGGAAGGTTTATCTTCCTTCGGTTTATCCTTCTCCATACTTCCAACTACATGTATACAAAATTTCAAGAAGATTGGTAGAGTATATAGAGCGTGAAGAGGTAACAAACAAACTTACTTTTGCATGTAGGATTAAGATATTAAAGATGGGTACGCTAGGTACCTCGTACGTGCACTAAGTACCTAATAAAATCATTATTTTATTTTGTACATGTTTGAACAATTCAGTTTTTAAATGTACTTCCCCAGTTTTTGTCTGCAAACTTTTTGTATAGCATCTATTATTAATTTTATGAGCTTCGTGTCATTATATACTATCTCGCGACAAAAGCCTGAGATACACAGAGCGAAACCATACGATATTGTAATATATTTTTGAGAATATCTTCCCCGCGCAGTTCGTTGAGTTTACGCTGATAGTCAGACTAGGCTAAACTACGCGAAAATACTTCACGCTGGACAACCATCTTTACACTTCACAATAGATACTATATATACATATATATATATATATATGGGGACCATACCTTGACAGTCACGATTCCGATGGTCCTCAACCCGAGGTCGTGTAGATTATTATGATTAAAAATAATAGTGACATCTACTTGAGAAGAAAAATCAAAACAATACTTGAAGTAAGTTGTTTTTTCTTCGTTAACAATTTAAAAGCACAATAATTATATTATGCCTACCCTTATCCCACTTTATGTGGAGTCGACATGGCATCTTATTGATATTATAAATGCGATAGTTTGTGAACATGTATGTTTGTTACTCTTTCACGCAAAATCTACTGCACGGATTGTTATGAAATTTGGTACACGGGTAGAACAATATAACCAGGAATACCCACGGGAGCGACGCGCCGCGCCGTTTAGTTCCTGCCCCGGGCAGATATCTTGTATAAAATGGTCCTTGCTAAGACAACGCCTACTATTTTATTGAGCTGAATAAAAAGATTGAAATCACTATCATGTCTCGACCTAATTTCCGTCATAACTAGACGTCAATTTGCTAAAAGTATTGTTTTAGGGTTCCGTACACAAAGGGTCCCTATTACGCTGCCCGTCTCTCTGTTACCAGGTAAAAAAAATCTCAGATGACGTATTTTTGTTGCTATTATATTAAACACCTCATATAATAAGTATAGGTACTATAAAACATAATAAAATAAATATTTCAGGGAGTTTCCATATAACGGATGTGAGTCATTTTCTGTTTTATATACAACTAGCTTTTGTACGCGACTTCGCCTGAGTATGTTTCACACGGGAACAGATATTTTTCCGGGATGAGAGGTACCCTATGTCCTTGTCCGTACTTAAAACTATATTTACGTAAGATTTAAAGAAGATTGGTTGGGCAGATAAAGCGTGAAATTCAAATTCAAAATTAAAAGTCAAATCATTTATTCAGAAATCAGACCTTCACAGGCACTTTTCACGTCAATTTTTATATTAAACAGTTATTTGTCACAAGCTACGAACTACTGGCATTTCGGAGAAAACTGGAAGAAATGCCGAAAGAAACTCATTTGAAAAGTGTTGGTCCCTATATATATATAATATAGGTAAAACTAACTTACTTTCACATTTATAATACTAGCTGCGCCGCGGGGCTTCGCTCCCGCGGGAATTTCGGAATATGTTAATCGCGGGAATATGTTATTCCAGGTTATATTCTATCCGTGCAGTAGCAAATTATAATTATATTTATAATCCGTCCTGTAGATATGGCTTGAAAGAATAACAAATATACACACATCCTTACAAACTATTGTAAATAGGGTGGTACGGAAACCTACCTGCGCGAGGACAGCGCGCACTTGGCCTGTTTTGTTTTTCACTCGGACTTTTAGGAAGCTAAAAATATAGTTACTTCACTTCCTCATTTTTTATAATTAAATATATAAACAGACTCGACACAACCCGTTATTACATTACTATGTACATAAATATGCGTGTTTTTTTCATGCGAATGTTTTGTGATTTTGCCACTCTGGCTGGTCTGACGTTAAAATCTAAAAATTCTCGATGACTCGTTAACGCATATAAATATGTTATTGTTATGACTGATTAAAAAAAAAAACAAGTGTTATATTTTTAACTGACATCTAAGAATAACTACTTCAAAGCTATTTGACTACTTCAAAGTAATAATGATGTAAATTCCTCCTAATTTTTTGTATATGTATAAGACCTACCTATATTTGTTAATTGACGTCCTTGGAGAAAATGCTGCGGTGAAGTTTGTTGCGCCGCTTCTTCTTCACCTGCGCTTTGGAAGCCGGCAGTAGACTTAGTTTAAGTAATTTTTGACGTCAATAAGTGATGTATATCATCCCAAATTGAATAAAGAATTTTGAATTTGAATTTGATTACTGTTAGTTATATAAAAAGAAAAAAAATATTTTGCCTAACATACATATAAAATCATACATATTTCATGTATTTTTTTTTAATTTAAGTTTTTCATACATTATCTATATCTAAAGCTTAAGCATGTTTTGTCACAATCACAGTTTACAAAATTTGTTATTGACAAAACGAGATAAAATTATTTTAGTACCTACCTATAAAGCTTAGGTATCTTTTCTATGAATAACAACCAACTCCCTTAACTCAACTTATATCGTCGGAGCTATTTCCTATATTCTTCCTCAGCCGCCATATGTCTGAGCCCAGAAGGAAAACAAATAAACACGTTACAAATGTCCATATGCTATCTCTTTTTCTCATATCGTGAATCATGTAAAATATTTATTATTATAAAGAGATAAGCGTCTGTGAGTTTGTACGTTTGAGGCGGGTCATCGATAAAAGAAAAATATATTTTATCTATTAGGCAGGTAATATCCGAAACTACCGAACCAATTTCAAAAATTATTTTATCATTAGAAAGGTATTGATCATCCAAGATTGCTATAGGCTATATTTTATCTCAAATCTCCCACGGGAGCGAAGCCCCATGCAACAACTAGTCATCAACAACTTTGCCGATGAACCAGAACCAAGATAGATACTCACAAATAGACTATAGGCCCAATTTCTTCGACGTTGATCTTGTTGTCAAGTCCAGCCATGAACCGGTCGTGGTTGGTGACGTTGAATACGTACACGCGCAGGCGAACCTCGTCGGGGGGGTCGGCCCACCACTCGTAGGGGGGGAAACCTGGAGGAGAATCACAGAATTAGGTTTAGCCGTGAAAGCGAAATAGACAGGCAACTTTCGCATTTATAATATTAGTGTTTAATGATGAAAATTATAATATATTTAACTAGCTTCGCTGGAGTAAAATCATTATCAATCAATATATATAAAATTCTTCCTTTACTGAGTGACTTGACTGACTGAACGACAGACAACGTACAGCCGAAACTTCTGGGCGTAGGAAGCTGAAATTTGGCATTAGGTTCCCTGGGGCATATAGGGAAGCACTAAGAAGGAATTTCCTGAAATTCCAACGGGAATGGGATTTTTACTCACATTTTTTCTCACGAAGTTGTGTGCAAAAGCTAGTAATAATTATATAAATTAAACTTCCTCAGGAATTACACTATCTATTAAAAAAACCTAGTTTTAAAGATCAAAGCGTACAGGGACAGACAGCAAGAGTAGGCGACATTTTTTATACTATGATATTTCATGATAAACGTAATATGGTGTTCCTTCTATCAGCAATATCTGTATGCTCGCGAGGTCTTCAGTTCGCAGAGCCACTAGTGCTAGTATGGAATACACATTGACACTGTCATGTCAAAGTTTTTAATTTAAACATAACCTTATAGTGATTATCATAAATCAGTTAATTTGTATGAATGCAGCGCTTAACTCCTAATCTCATGGCCGACGTTTAAAGACACATAATAAAAGTCGTTACGAAGTCATAGTCACATCATTGTTAGGCTTAGGGTGCGTTCACACCATTGCGCATCTATACATTCGCATTCATATCATCACTTTTTCATTGTTATTGAGACATTTTATTCAAATCTCACTATGGAGTCGATTCACAGGGAGACGCAGCTAACCAATCACATTGCGGTTTGGTTGTCGTCGCGTCACAATGGCGAATTGTGACGTTCTCTGTGCCTCATTGCGAATCGATTCGATAGTGAGAAGTGAAAAGTCACCACACTTCGCCCTCAGAGTGCTTAGTGCGACTTTGCTATTGGCATCTCACCATGGAATCGATTCGCAGTGAGACACAGCTAACCAATCGCCATTGTGACGCAACAGCTACACTGTAATATGATTGGTTCGCTTCGTCTCACTGCGAATCGACTCGATAGTGAGATGTAAATAGCAAAACCATATAAAACCAAGCATATAATTACAATATGGTCGACACCTCACTGTAGACACGGTGCATATACTAAACCTTGACACAGTGTCGCTTCCGGTCACTTGAACTTGGTAAACTTATCTGTTTGACAGTTACGTGGATTTTACGTAACTAACGGCCGGTGGCCTTTCCATTCCATAGATTTTTGACAGTATGAGAACGGATTGATTACGATACTGAATATAGTTTAATGAAGAGCGCGTTATATATTTATTTACTTATTATATTTATTTGTTATCAAATTGCACAGGCCCTAATTCGACTACGCTACACAAGATATGTATTTAATATTGTAATTTACTGACTTATAATTTGATATTCTTAATTTTAATCTAATTTGTATTATAAATTGCAATGCCCGACGGGATTTACATTGTGCCTAGATTGTAATGACTGAGGTTACTAAGTTACTGAATTACCTTACTGTACATTGTAAAAAGCAATAAATAATTTGAATTGAATTGAATGAGGTATATATTACAATAGATAATATGATTACTGAGGTAGGTTTATAAATATAATATATAGTATTCATTTATTACGGTTTTACCCCAGCGAAGCCGAATGGGGCTGGTGGTTACTTTTCATAACAAAATAATTTTTAATATCAGAATACTCATTGTTGGTTTTCCTTGCGGAAATAAAAATAAACACTAGATTTTAAATAGATAAACGAGAAAAAACAATCCGGAAAAAAATACTTTTCAGCCGTAAGGCTTCAGAACCAAGAGGGGCTACCATGAAACATAAAACACGTAACACGTCATTGCGTCCACACGTTCTCAAATTTTCTACTCGTTTCGTACCAACACTATGGGTTTTTACCCCAATTTAATTTAGCATAACGAGTTAAGCATAATTTTTTTGACATAATAATATTTTGACATACTTGTTTTTTGGCATACCTTTTCAATAAGCATAATTATAGTTTAGGCTTAATGTATTTGACCATAATTTTGATTTGTATAAAGCTATAGTATAGCAGTAGGTCAGGGTGCGGCGGGGTGGCCCTGGGGCCACCCATAAGCTGCCAATATGCTTTAGAATATTATGCTTAAAAATTGTTATTCTTATTGTAGGTGTGCGTAAAAAAAATGTGCCTAAATCATTATGCCAAATTAATATTGTGTCTAACTATTATTATGATAAGTAAAAGTATGCCATGTTAAATTATGACATAAAATTGTATGCATAAAAATGGGGAACCCAACACGATATACTTACTACTTATACCTATGTACTATTATTACGTTTAGATAATATAATCAAGAGGCGGGGCCTGATGACTTGTAATACAGGTGTATTCCTAGTACAGGCGTCAGCTCCCACAAATTCAAGTTGTTAATTTTGGTACTTTAATTTAATATTAAGATTTCTTGTTTTGTGGAGAGAAATAAACACTTATTATTTGTATGCTTGTGGCGAGCTGTTGGGGAGTAGCGACCCCACGGACCTAAGTGCTCCCAGGGGAGGCCCCTGTTCCTCACCTCCGCCTTCCTTCCCCAAGGTCGGAGTGGAAACCGAGAGGAAACAGGACCCCTACCTCTGGCTTGCCTTCAAACACTTATTATTATTTTTTTTTGTTTCTTTTTCTCAGCATGAGCTGGTATTATCATATCATTTACGGGCGTAAACCAAGTAAATGATAAGATTTTATCTATTTTATGTTCCTGATAGGTCAGTCTGTCCGTTTTCGTCAATTTGGAGAAACTTTCGGACAATACGACATGTATTTAAGATGGCGGCTTTTTGCATAGGTATGTAAGTAGAGGGTCTCAGATCAAGAAGTTGGAGGCTATGGTGTAATTATTATTATTATTATTAGGTACCTAAGGGAAAAAGAGACAGCATTTGTATGTATCAAGATGTATGATATGTAGATATGTAGACCTTAGGTAGCCATAGTGTATAACTAGCATACAAAAGTGTTACCAGGCCTCATGTTGAGTTTCTCCCGCAACATGACGTCCAGCGGCGTGTACACGAACCCGCTCACCGACAGGAACATCAGCATTAGTCCCCACACACACTGCGCCACCGTGTCTAAAAAAAAACAACGTATAATTTGATTATATATATATATATATATATATATATATATATATATATATATATATATTGCCCGCTTAGCTTTTGCCCGCGGCTTCGCCCGCGTGAATTTCAGGATAAAATCTCGGTCATTCCTTAAGAAAAATGATGAAGAGTATGTTTATCAATTATCTGCATTTTATCTTAAAAATTGTATTAAGTCCCATACAATCTTTCACCTCTATTTTGAAGGGGTTGAGGGTTAATTTTCAGAAAAACTTGAAACACGTGATCCTTTAATTTGTTGTAAGCAACTAAAAAAAAAAAACAAATTTTCAAGTCACTAACTTTAACGGTGTAGAACTTTCACATGAAGGGTTTTCACTCCTTTCGGAGTGGAATTTTCAAAAATCCAAAAAGGTGAAACCAAAACAAAATAGACAAAAGAAATATTGGGTGAAACTAAATAAAAGCTTGTAACAGTCTAACAGTTATGAAGTAGCTAGATATTTATAATTAAAGGTTAAAGCCGCGGTTTCCTAGATTCATTTATTTACTTAGTTGCACCAAGGTAAATTAGTTAACTTTATATTGGTACTAATTATATATCAATCATAATGTAGCTCATTGTCTTGTTCATTGAAATATAAATTAAAAATGTCGTTAAAACGAATTATTACCTTTTTAACCTTGGCGATTATAGTTTTCCACAAAGATAAGTCTAATATGATACAGGGTCATTTTTGCGCTATATGACCACAAAGAACTGACAAGAAAGAGAAAGAATGACAAGAAATATTCTAGATTTACAAACGGCGCGCGGTTCCTAGAATGATAAATAGGTTTTTTTATTGTGAAATTCTCCAAGACGTGTAGCTCTGAATAGCAGTAAGAGCCAGGCCACATTGCTACGTTGCGCTTGTTGCAAGCACGATGCTTCGTCGAGCTCCGTTGTTTTCTATTGATTTTGACGTCAATGTGACGAAGAATAACGGAGCGAAACGTAGACAGGGAAGCAATAGACACGAGATGAAACGAGACAGTTAATATGTTGTCCCTTATAGTGTAGCCGGACTTATAACGACCAATCTGCCACATGTGACGGCCCGGGAAATTGTCATTTCCCAACGCTAGCTCTTTTTCAAATTTCTTTATTAATCAATAATTTGCTTAAAACTATAGGTACCAAATGTGGGTAATAATAGTATAAATAGAATATAATACTGACTGAGTTAAGAATATGATTTGGACATTGAATATAAAATTGAGACTCACTATTTCATCTGGTGTCAAAAATGTTGTAACAGCTTATATAAAGAGCTCAACATTAGGTCAGTGACCTTGTCAACATGTAGTATTAATATGCATCGTAAGGTCTTCGTTTAATAAACGGCTTTGTGAATTACATAATTATCACATTATGTGACTATAAAAGAAGTGTCATGTACAAATAGGGTTGCGCTGAAATGATATTGCAATAGAGAAAACTTTAGATCAGTCCTGAAAGATCGTAAGCCCCAGGGTTGGACGGAATAGTTTTTGCGAATAAGTTTATTCAGTTTGAGACCCTTGTCGAGTGAAACATTCCTCCATGTATAGATTTAGACCGGCTACACACGCTCCGATTTAAAGGACTACAGAAAGAGATGCAGGTATTGAATAGAAAAGGAAGGTCGTCCTACATCTCTTTCTTTTAAATACCCCTTTTTAATGTCCCTTAAATTGGAGCGTGTGTCTTGTAATAGTATGACAACCCTATATTTCACGACAAGAGGACTGGAAGTCTTATACGAAAACTTCATAATTACAAACACGTATGGTTTGTTTCACTATAGTATCTACGCGATATGTCTATCTACATTTTAAATTGTATATTATTACAAGCTTTAATTTAACTTGTGCAATATTTTAAAGTATTTATGTTCGGAGTAATATAGTTTTACAACTACACTTTCTTTTTATTATTGCTAATAGTCTGAACTGTTAGTTTGTGTGTACGTGTGGACAAATGGACCTCAGTCGTCAACCGACAACCGTCGCGAGTAATATACTTCTTGGTATATTTCTGTTATGTATTAACAATTAAATAATACAGTTTTCAAGTACATTTTCTTTTTATTATTGCTAATAGTCACCCATTGTTATGAAATTTGGTATACGGGTACAATATAACCTGGAATAACACATAAGGTATATTTATCCCGAAATTCCCACGGGATCGATGCCCCGGGGTGCAGTACATCATACAAAATTAAAAACACTCTTCCTTGTCCCTCAGACTGTATGTTTATATGTTATCAGTCGTCACTTTAACTTATGTTCACACTTCAATTAGTGGTTTAGTTAGCGTCATGTTATAAACAGAGGTCAATCAAATGTTTGCAGAGTCTATTTGACGTTTGCCTTTATAAACTACTTTTAATTGTTATCTAAAATTTATTATCGGTAACAATAGGTACATTAACTAGACAGGCGTGTAGATAATTTATAACTTTTTATTTTTTATTTGTATTCTTTTAAAAACTTAACTGTTGTTATTTTTAGTTTAATTTAACATAATTTGATGGTAAATATAGTGATTATGAAATATTAATTGAGAGTTTGACAGATCTTGGTTATCTTAATGAATACATTATGGGACTAAACGCAACATTTAAATAAAATCAATTTGTTTGTCAAGGTTTGATTGTCGACTTGATTAGTAAAAAATAATATAGGAAAAAACAAGTAGGTACACATTAAATAAACAAGATTTTTTCTCGAAAATTTCTTATTAATAAAAAATATGGAAAACATATAATACTTATATTGTGTATTATTTTTTTATGTGTGCTTTTTTTCTATATTATTTTTTACTAATCCAGTCGACAATGAAAGAAAGACTCTGTGACTTGGCCATCAAAATCATTTAGTCATTTTGAAATATCACATTTGTATTATAGTTAGACAGCTCCAAGGTTACTAGATATAGATTACATAGGGATAGATTTAAGCGTAAGTACAATACTAAGTTTTATACTATGTATTTATACTATATTCTACTATATTTTGTCTTCTTCATAGTCGTATTCCTCATTGGCTGAGGGTCGTGGTTATTACGTGGAATGAAACACACACACCAACTTTCTTGGCGTGTTGCCATTGCCTTCTCCATTTCACACACAAGTTAATAAGAATCAAGCAGTGTGCAGGTTTCACGATGTTTTCCTTCACCGGAAGCAAGTGGTGGTCGATGAAAACTACTATACATGAGTCAGATTGGTATACAAACTCGTGTGACACGAGTAGGATTCGAATCTGGGACCTTCGGATCCGTAGGTTAAGACGCTCGTCTTAACCATAACACCACCACCGCTACATTTCGTACCAATACAAAAATTTGGTATTTACAATGTATTATATTGGTCGTATAATAAGGCATTGCAATATTATTGCTATTAAGTTTAAAATAATTGGCATATAAAATCATAGTTATGGGTCGTAACGCAATATTAAGTATTTTATAAGTAATTTATACTGCCTGCCCGAAATTATTAAACATCGAAAATATGATCAACAAAGCTAATACTAGGTGCGCACCGGCGCCTCGCTCCCTCGGGAATTTGGGGATAAAAAGTACCCTATGTGTGATTCCAGGTTATAATCTACACTACACGTGTACCAAATTTCCTTACAATCAGTCCATTAGATTTTGCGTGAAAGAGTAACAAACATGAACACATACATTCTCACAAACGTTCGCATTTATTATATTAGTAGAATTTTACCAATATCTTTCTTAATGACAGAGTCCCATTTTTCTAAAAAAAAGTTTCTCCTGTTGGTAGTTCACGCAAGCGAAGCCGCGGATAAAAGCTAGTATTATAAACGCAAAAAAGTTTGTTTGTCACCTGTTCACATTGTATCTGCTCAACCAATATTCTTGAAATTTTGAATACATATGTTTTAAAGTACGGAGAAGGACATAGTGTACCTTATGTCCTGGAAAAATAACTGTTCCCGTGGGAAATTCACGCGGGCGGAGGGCGGCATAAAGCAAGTTGCTTATATGTGTGTACATTATGTACTTTTATATATTATTAGAAAAAAACATAGTAAGAAACAATAATGGTAAGCCCTTCTGGCATGATAGGGATCGACACTGTTCAAATGATTGATGGCATTTCATATCAGCAGTGGTCGTTCCGAAATGCCAGTAATTTGTAGATTGTGAGAAATAACTATTTAATACAAAAATTTACGAGAAAAAGTGCCTGTGAAGGTCTAATTTCTGAATAAATGATTTGAATTTGAATACCTAATAGAAATATAATTAAAACAATTTCATATACATCTAAATTTCTTTCCGTAAACCTCCACGATGCATTAACATATAATAAATATGTGCTTAGATGTTCGTCGACATCCTAAATATTTCAAAATGTGCAATTTTGTCGTAAATATGATAATTTCAACGTACTCTGGCAACATGTTATGTTGTACCGGTTCACGGTTATAAATATATCGGCCAAGGATTTAAATAAACTGTACATTTTATATTGCACTAGCAGCATAACCGAGACTCAGTCCGCGGAATATAGTAGCCTATGTCACCACAGAACAATATTACTCCTATCGTAGTATCTCACTCTCCGACTATGTCTGCACTACGCCAGTAATATATTCTTATCTATGGACTGCAGCACGAATACATACTATATCCGCGCTATACCCGTGCTATATCCGTGCTATATCCGTGCTATATCCGTGCTATACCCGTGCTATATCCGTGCTCCGTGGTCTATACCAAAAATAACATCAGTATATTCCTCAGTCTAGACCATACTTGCAAGATTTGTACTTAACATACAAGTCAAGTTAAATAAAAGCTTTTAAAAATACTGTCACATTTAAAATACAATTAACAGCACATCAACCTACCCAAATTCATTGCAAACTTGCCGGTATACCGCACCATATAGGTTCATATAGGGTATCTTGGTGTGCTGTTGACTGTACTACGTTTTGTTTGTAGTTGAGCTTCTGCGATGCCTGACCCATGCGTCAACGGGACTCGTGAACGGGAGCTGCCGGGGAAACTGGTCCGCTCGATTTTCGTATATTTTGTTTGGTTAATCGTATTTTACATCTATGTTTTTTTTCTATCAGCAATCACAATCGTAACATGTTTTGTTTTGTATACTTTTTGACCATGTACTTTGTTATACATTAGAGAGAAAAAACGTGTTAGAAACAATAATGGTAAGCCCTTCTGGCATGATGGGGACCAACACTGTTCAAATGAGTTTCTTACGACATTTCTTCTCAGCAGTGGTCGTTCCGAAATGCACAAGTTTGTAGCTTTTTGAGAAACCACTTAATAGGTATATTATAATATAAAACTTGTCATGAAAAAGTGCCTGTGAAGGTCTAATTTCTGATTTGATTTTGATTTGCATTGAATGAACCCGGGAAACTAATAATTATTAAAAAAAAAATATACCAAATCAATCCCCGAAATGATTCAAAATTGTCTTTTTGCGTTTAGTTTCTCGATGTTTCTCTTTTACAATGAAATATAATAATGTGTTTATTTGTGCAACTTCCTTGCTTCTTGATGGAGTTTCGAGTCTCATGACCTCATTGTGTGTATGTAGACACAATCTTGATATAATAGAATATACACTGGTGTATCGGATGTGAGAATGTTGTATGGGAATTTTCATACAAAGCGTCGCTTCGTCATTTATATTTTCATGCAATAACAGATAATAGATTTAAATTATATATTTCTTCTTCCTTAGATAATATAATTGTAAAAAATAACACAGAGGCTGTGAATGTTACTGCTTGATGTAATTTTAAGTAACATCTATTATAGATACACTAGCTTTTGCCTGCGGTTTCACTCGCGTGAATTGCCCACGGGATCCTTCAATTTCCGGCATAAAAGGTACCCTATGTTATTAACCGTACTTCGAATGACATGTATGCAAAACTTCACGAATATTGGTTAAGTAAATTAATCGTGAAGAGGTCACAAATAATCAATCTTACTTTCGCATTTATAATATTAGTTAGGATCAGGATTGGATCCGCTTGTGATCGAATGGTCCCAAGTTCTAATCCTACTCATGCCACATGAATTTGTATACATCTTAAAATATCCCTCAATTTTTACTTTCCATTAAGTATATGTATATAGTTAGGGAGTTTGAAAACTAAGGATGCCGAGGACCTTGCGAAGTGGAGGAGAAAACTTAGAAAGGCGGACCCTGGGCTCCGAAGCTCAATGGCGGCGGAATAAACGCTAAGATGAGAAAGAGGTAAAAAAAGTGGTAAAAAAGAAGCAAAAGCCCTGCAGTTTTTCCGTTAATCGCATTGCACGACAAGAAAAACGGGAAGATGCTACCCGTGTCTATGGCATCAGGATCGATAACCTTAAGAACAATAGACTACATCAAAATTCTTCATAGACAATGATTTGGATGTGACATAATACGTTTGCATACATACATTATAAGTTATGCTTGTCTTCCATCAAATATAGTACAGTCAACAGCACATCAGCGCAAATTCATTGCAATCTCGCCACTATTACCGCGCCACAGAGGTTCATGCAGGGTAACTCGATGGTATAGGTAGGTAAGGTAAAAGGAATATTACAGAATAAAAATTATAGGTACCTGGTACTGTAAATCTAAGGAATAGTCAACTTATATTTCTGAACGTGCCTTCTGAAGCACGTAGGTATTAAGCTAATACATGACACATACTTGGAATTAATCTCAATAGGACAAAAATACCTACGAAAAATAGGACAACGCTATATTATCCCGTGGGTGTCATACGGGGCAACAATAGTATTCCCTAAAGGACAGACGCTGGTCGAAAAATGATGATAACTTATGATAGGTAGGTACTTCATAAAGATTAATTTTTTTATGGAATCTGGGCTTCGGGACGTCAGAAATCACTGCGAATAGAACACATAAATAAATGATTTTACACATAAATAAATGACTTATTTGTCATTGGTCGTTTTTGGCTGTAGTGAGTGTCAAATTATTCCTCGTGACTTCGCATAGTGTTCGTAAAAGGCTTCGTTGGTGGGTTGGTGGCCATTTAAGGGCATAAATGGCTGAAGTATCCTTTTTCCCCTAAATGTTCTAGTGCAGTGAAGACATCTTAGGATAAGAAACCTCAGAAAAATCATACTTAAGATAACAGGTATTAGAAATCTCTTCATAAAGTCTTGGAATAAATTAGGCCAGTTATGGACAACAAGCCTTACGCGAGGAGTAGGAATCACCTATGCCGATGGCAATTGTAATTCTCGGTGCAGTGCGTTCGGCCTCGATTTTATAGGCTCGGATGCTGGGAGGCATATTTTAATTTATTGTTGTGATGGCGACGTAACAGACGTATGAAATAATAATTATTACCCGACTGTGGTGAGAACAAAGGATTATGAGAACATATGCTTTCGGCAAAAATTTCGAATTTAATAAATAAATATTCTATTTTAGGACTGAACTAATAATGAATGAATAAATTTATGTCGAAACCTTCAATGTATATCCGAGGATTAGAGGTGCATAGCTCTTAAGTAAGAAGAAGAAGAAATTGGTTAAGCAGGTAAAGCGTGAAGCGACGAGGTAACAAACAAACCTACTTTCGCATATTTATAATATTAGTCAGGAGTTAGCATTAACATTACAATACAAACTCATCAGTCCGCATTTGGACCGTGATGCAATAATGCCCACAGATTTTCAAGAGAAATTCCCGCGCATTGGAAACACGGGAGCAATCAGAAGAAAATTCTGGAGGATTACCGATAATAGTTCCTGATCGTTTTCGTGCATTTAAAAAAACTATCGAGAATTACACATAGTTGGATAAACAAAAAACAAAAAAGAATTGATTGAGTACCATCTTATAGGAAGGCAAACGGTATCCCAGATCGTCAAATGGCTGATAATGAAGCATTACATAACCTAACTTTGCACTCAATAATCTCAACACAAAATCGACAAAGCTTCCGAGGTACACTCATCTAAAACAAATTAAAATGCAATGAGCAAAATAAAAAAAAACACACGCACTCAATAAGGAAACGTCCAATACAAATGTATGGAGGCGCTGACGTTTTTCGCGCTAGTGTGACGTAATACATACATAACAGTACATCTTTACATATTATAAAAATAACTCCACCTATGCCGCGTCTGTCTGTATGATCGCGATAAACTCAAAAACTACCGGACGGATTTTTTACGGTTTTCACAAATAGATAAGAGTGATTCCTGGAGAACGTTTGGGTTTGGGTTTATAATTTAATATGGTTTACCCGAGTGAAGTCGCAACGAGCCGCTAGTTATAATTATAAATAGTGTGGAATTGGAAACGCCCTGAGGATCACACAATTTTTTTTGATGCTTTTCCCAATTGGTATCGCAATATGGATTTTTTTTCGTAATCTGCCCCTCTCTCTTCCCGAACATAAGCCAGCATGTGCAGATGTGTGCAGATTTTCCTTCACCAGAAGCAAGAGTTGGTCTATGAAAATTATACAGAGTTAGATTGGTATACAAACTCATGTAGCACTTTTAGATTTGATCCTTGGACCTTATGAGCACAGGTGAGCGGCTAAACCATTCGGCCACTAGTCACCGATGCGTAAAATCAAGGCGGGTGCGCGTGCGCGTCTATTTGACGCTCTGTAAAGTTTTTAATACTGACAATGTGGTTACATTGTAGTTATATATCAGCGGTTCTCAATGTGGAGCCAATAGGATTCACAATGTTGGGGCCCATTCCATTTCACATACAAGTTAATAATTCAACTTAATCAATCAGTGTGCAGGTCTCCTTACGACGTTTTCCTTCACGGGAAGCAAGCTATGAAAACTACTATATATAAGTTACATTGGTATACAAACTCATTCGGTACGAGTAGGATTTGAACCTGAGACCTTTTGATTCACAGGCGCCTTAACCATTTCAACTTCATTGGAACTTGGAATACAGCATTTAAATAAATTTCTTACAGGTTTAACAGTCTAATAAAAAACATCGCTGCAATAATAATAAAATTCAATCATTATCTTTCAGATTATTGGTTAAATATATGTATTACATTGTTAGTAAAGTTTGAGAGCCGCTGCCATAGACCGTAGACAATTAGTCCACGTGTTAGCATTCAGAGCTCGTAAGATCTTATAATGGAAGCTAGGCTAGGTCAAGCTTTGTGGATCCGATGGCGCATGCCTTTGTCACGAACCAGATTCACTTGCGATTACTACAAATAGGTTAATTACAGAAAAAATATAAAAAGTGCATGTTTAGGATAGATATCGTAAAAAGGAAACAGGAAATAACATACAGACTGAGCTAGCCCCAAAGTGAGTTCGAGACTTGTGGATACTAACTCAACGATACTATATTTTATAACAAATACATATATAGATAAACATCCAAGACCCGGGCCAATCAGAAAAAGATCATTTTCCATTATGGTTCGACCGGGGCTCGAACCCAGGACCTCCCTTACAGAGGCAAGCATTTTACCACTGCGCCGCTACGATAAGTATTCATAAAAATAAAGTGTTGATTTCATCATGACACAATGTGGAGAGAACCCAGCCGAGCTCAAGGTTTTAAAAAATATTTTGAATTGTTATACAATTTATTTGTTTAATAACACTTAATTAATTTAATAACACTTGATATAATTTGTTACCAACCAAAAATCAGTATCTGAAAATTTAATACGTAAATATTAAGTCTCTACTTATAGTCGTATTAAGTGGAATGAAATTAAACACACACAACGATTTTCCTTCCATAAATTACGTTACATAATTTTCACTACATTTTAACCTCGGGTCTCTAGGCAGTTGTTCATAAAATTAGAGCCAAATCATCAAAATTTAAAAGTTTATCTTTACTTGCGATCTTTTGTCGCCACAGCCGTCAATGCAACCAGGAATAAACGAAGATAAGAGAGAGAATATTAACCTATTTTTTACGTCTTCACGCTCTATCTACTCAACCAATCTGCTTGAAACTTTGCATACAATTAGTTTGAAGTACGGAGAAGAACATATGGTACGTTTCATCTCGGATAAATAACTGCTTCCGTGGGAAATCACGAGGGAAAAGCCGCGGACTAAAGCTAGTTTATTATAAAATATTATATATACTTACTGCAGCATATGCTCTTCCTCCCTTTATCCTTTGAGCTTGAATCTTCACAAGTGACGGGACATTGCTCAGCCAGAGAGCACTTGACATCCATGCAGTTGTCTATGCAATCGTCTATGCTCTTCTCCCTGTCTATCAGACTGTTCAGGGAGTCTGTGGCGTCGCTAGCGGCGGTGGAGTCGGTATTCTCATCGGAGTCCATCGTCATCGTGGCGAAGGATTCTGAAGATACTCTGGTGTCTTTGGTCTGGGGACAATGAGAAATTATTTTAATTGTGCAGTTGAAAACTGAACTAAAAGGGTCCATGGCTCCATCAATAAAATATCTTTAAAATCTGTCTTATTATTTCAAAACTAGCGATCTGGCCCGTCATCGCACCGTGTCTTTTATGTATGTTTAAACCTTCGAGAATAAATTATCTAAATAGTAAAAACTGCATCAAAATCCATATAAAGGAGGGAAAGAAACAAACAGACTCAGACAGTGATTTTGATTTAAAAATTATTATCACGTGAAAGAGCTGAAAAGTTCAACTTTCTTACAACTATTAATGGAGTGGTTTGCCTTCTCCATTTCACACACAAATTAATAATCAACCATTGTGCAGGTTTCCTCACGATGTTTTCCATCGCCGGAAGTAAGTGCTGGTCGATGAAAACTACCATAATAATAGCACGAGGATTCGAACCTAGGTCCTTTCGATCCAAAGGCTTAACGTCTTAAGATAAGTTTTAAAATATATTAAGCGAGGGCAAATAAATACACTGATTCTTAAGTGTTTGTTTTGGTCCTGACAACTGTTATATGCAGTATGATATCAATAAACTCAAAATGATCTAAATAAAACAGGAAATTGAAAATCGATCAATAACTATAAGGAACAATTCAACAGACAGCCATCAAATAGATGAAAGTGGGGCAAATCAATCTATTTGTCGATGCGTTGATTTAGGTCTGTCAGCTTGAACAATATCTATGGTCGTAATAAATGAAACTCTTGTGTAGTGACAATTAAAATGTAAATATATATTGGAAACCAAAAATACAACTCAACTATCGGCGGCAATTTTCTTGACAATGAAAACATATTTGAAATTAGAATAACGTTGTCAACTTATTTCTCTAATACAATTTTGGTGGTCAGCTGCTGGACACAGCTCGTGACCAAGACAATTGAGAGTTATGTGTTATGTATTTATTTATAATTAAATATCGTAATAAAATACTTCCGTAACTGGGGGCGTACCATGAAACGTAAAATACGCCATTGCGTCGACACGTTCTCTTTTAAACGAAACTAAAAAAGCCGGGAGTAAATAGCTGATTTTTTTTTTGGTATGATGTAGGTTCCTTGGATGTAGGGAAATAAAAAAAGAATTTCCCGAAATTCCCATGAAGAACGACAAACACAATGATATTTCTATGCTTTAGATTGATATTACATAGCCTATTAGACAGATTGATATTGCATAGCCTATTAGATAGATTGATATTACATAGCTTATTAGACAGATTGATATTACATAGCTTATTAGACAGATTGATATTGCATAGCCTATTAGACAGATTGATATTACATAGCCTATTAGATAGATTGATATTGCATAGCCTATTAGATAGATTGATATTACATAGCCTATTAGACAGATTGATATTACATAGCTTATTAGACAGATTGATATTGCATAGCCTATTAGACAGATTGATATTACATAGCTTATTAGACAGATTGACATTGCATAGCCTATTAGACAGATTGATATTGCATAGCCTATTAGACAGATTAATATTACATAGCCTATTAGATAGATTGATATTGCATAGCCTATTAGATAGATTGATATTACATAGCTTATTAGACAGATTGATATTGCATAGCCTATTAGACAGATTGATATTACATAGCTTATTAGACAGA
Source organism: Plodia interpunctella (assembly GCF_027563975.2). Lineage (NCBI taxonomy): Eukaryota > Metazoa > Arthropoda > Insecta > Lepidoptera > Pyralidae > Plodia > Plodia interpunctella. Next base: position 2,276,812 of record NC_071321.1, read on the forward strand.
TTGATATTGCATAGCCTATTAGACAGATTGATATTGCATAGCCTATTAGACAGATTGATATTACATAGCCTATTAGATAGATTGATATTACATAGCCTATTAGATAGATTGATATTACATAGCCTATTAGATAGATTGATATTACATAGCCTATTAGATAGATTGATATTGCATAGCCTATTAGACAGATTGATATTGCATAGCCTATTAGACAGATTGATATTGCATAGCCTATTAGACAGATTGATATTGCATAGCCTATTAGACAGATTGATATTGCATAGCCTATTAGACAGATTGATATTGCATAGCCTATTAGACAGATTGATAGTGCATAGCCTATTAGACAAATTGATATTGCATAGCCTATTAGACAGATTGATATTGCAAAGGTAGCCCATTAGGTAAATGACAATTAAAATTCTTTGTACTTATAGCTTTCACGTCTTGTTTCGTACATTTTTTTTTGTCTTGAAATCCTTTTTTTTATAATTTAGATCAAAAGAGAAAAAAGGAAAAAATGTTTTTTTTTTGACGTCAACGTCTGTTTAAGCGCAACGCTTTTACCGCAAGCGATTATGAACAAGGTATAATAGGACACTTCAATACATGCAAAGGAAACATAAACTTAAAGCTTAGACAACAGCTAACAATATTATAGCATTTCCAATGGGAGTTGACGTCAGAAGTATACAAAACATTGTGGTTAGTTTATATTTTACGCTGACACCTGGTTTCGTAGCGTCACAGCCTCGAACAGACGAGAGAGAGTATTGTTTTTATACGCTAATAGTACCTATAATTGAATAGATAACACTCAACGGCCCACACTAAGCAAAGCTTGTATCGCGGACACAATTCGATGGATACAATCACGGAAACTGGCACAACACACCCAGAACCGTAGGCAAATATTTGTGATCACATGTACAAATATTCTTCCCCGCGCTACGAATCGAATCCAGGACCTCCAGATAGCGGGCAGGGGAGTGGTGACACGCCACGGAGGTCGCCAAATTCGATGTTTTGTATCTAGTTATATTCAGATCTGAAATTGTTTTTCTGTCTTTTAAATTTATGCATAGATAAAGTAGCCTGACAAGTTTAATAAATAACTACAAGGAAGTATTACTATTCATAAAAATTATTTTGCGCAAAAAACATACACCCATGCTATCAAAAATGGTTTCTGTTTGCGGATTCCCAATATAAGTTTATATTCAGGTCAGTAAATCGATTTGAATACGATACCGTATAAAATTAAATTTATAATTGCATTACACTGGTGTCAGATTTTATTCGGAGCGCCTAAAGGCACCTGACATGACATTGACATTTTACGACTATCGACATCTAGGTAGTGGCAAGTAGTCGAATGCAGACTACTGAAATAAACTGTCAACCGGTGCGCAGGTTTCCTCACGATGTTTTCCTTCACCGGAAGCATGTGGTGGTTGATAATAACTATACACGAGTCAGATTGGTATACAAACTCATGTGGCACGAGTAGGATTCGAACCTGGGACCTTTTGATTATCGTGTCTCATTATCACATAATGGAAAGTGAACTATCAATGCGGCATCGAGCACCTGAGGATAACAGATAAAATAAATAAATAATTTAGGACAAATCACACAGATTCAGATCTAGCCCCAAAATAAGTTATGAGATACTAAATAAACGACACTATATTTTTTAACAAATACATATATAGATAAACATCCAACACCCGGGCCAATCAGAAAAATATCACTTTCCATCATGACCCGACCGGGGATCGAACCCGAGAGAGACCTCTCGGTTCAGAGGCAGGCACTTTACCACTGCGCCACCGAGGACGTCAGTCATAGTCAGCTTATATTAGACTCATGGTACGTGGTAAGTACCTACTATTTCCATGATTAGATTCGAGGTCCGTCACTTCCATAATAAAAAAGCCTATATTACTCCTGAAGGTTTTGTCCGTTTTTTTTTGCCAAATTTCAATAATATCGGAACAAAATTACAAATCTTTTCTCTCATTACTCCACCAAAATCATTGATGTAACAGGTGATCAAAATTATGGCATATATCTCAACCAGAGAATAAGCATTGCCGTTCAACGTGGCAATGCTGTCAGCCTTTTGGGCACACTATCTCAAGGTCACGAACTGCACGGACTGGCATTTTTGTAAATAAATGTATATTTTGTTATCCTTTTTTTTATGGTTTGTTATTTTTAATTAGTTTTATTTATTTTTTCATTTGGTTGTAGTTTAATATAAAAAAATATATATTAAGATTGTTGTGTATATCAATACTATTATTATAAAGAGGTAAGCGTTTGTGAGTTTGTATGTTTGAGGCGGGTAATCTCCGAAACTACCGAACCGATTTCAAAAATTCTTTCACTATTAGAAAGGTACATTATCCAAGATTGCTATAGGCTATATTTATCTCAAAATTTCCACGCCAACGAAGCCCCGGGCAACATCTAGTAAATAAATAAATTCAAAATTTCTCTATATAATATTAGAATGGATTTTGAATGTTATTGGTTGTGTTGTCGATACAGTCCGCGTAGTGAGAGGAGACCTTGGCCGTTTAGTCTTTTCGACCGCAAAAGGTTAGGCGCTATAGATAAACACACATACATACATACATCCTATACTATTAACGAGCAGCTCTCGTACTTTGTATGTGTGTGATTGGTTTTGTTTAGATTTTGGTGCACCTCCAAAACCGTTCGAAATCATTATTTCCAAATCAGTATTGAACTAGACTAAAGACGATACGAATTTAATTCAAATAAGCAGTACACGCGATAAAGATAGATATTTTACTTCGATTATTTACTTGGAAGGGATATTCACGCGGGCGAAGCCGTGAGCAAAAATCTAGCCTTACTAAGATTTTAAATGCGAAAGCTTGTATGTATGTTTGTTACTCTTTCACGCAAAATCTACGGGATGGATTGTTATGAAATTTGGTACACGGGTAGAATACAACCTGGAATAATATATAACGTACCTTTTATCCCGAAATTCCGACGGGAGCGAAGCCCCGGGGCGCAGCTAGTACATATTAACAATACAAAAAAAAATTAAGTCGCGTTGATGTCTTATTTTTGAAAAAAAAAAGAAGAGGCAATAGACATCAACGCGCAACCTTTTTTCATAGAAAAACGTGTTCTTTTTATTTCTGCTTGCAATTTTATATTACAGTTTCATTATAACGCCAGAGAAGTCTACTCGCGGCTTCATCCGCGGTTAATAACATGTAGGCGGTGCAACTTCCAAGTCTACTATATCTCTGTGCCAAATTTCATCCGACTTGGTCCAGTAGTTTTTGACTTTATTGATAACAAACAAAAATACTTACTATATACCGCCGTACTTCACAACCTCCATGGCGCAGTGACCACGCCCGCTATATAAAGATCCTGAGTTCGATTCCCAGCGCGGGAAAATATCACCTGTGTTCACAAATATTTGCCTGCGGTTCTGGGTGTGTTGTGCCAGTTTCTTTTGAGTCCACGGTACATGTTTGTGATGAATGTGGGCCGTTGAGTGTTGAGAGTCCATTTGTAAATAGTCATTGTGAAGAAAATTTTTTGAGTTTTCGTTGAGTTCACGGCCATTGCTTCCGCGACCTTGACTGTCCGACAGCTGCACTTAGGGTTGTCACCCATACTTTATATCAACTTATCCTAAAATCTTTACTAATATTATAAATGCGTAAGTAAGTTTGTTACATCTGTTACGCTCTACCCGCTCAAACAATCTTCTTGAAATTTTGCATACATATAGTTAGATGTACGGAGGACCTTTTATCCCGAAAAATTACAGCGCTCGAAGCCCTGGGCAAAATGATCAGCGGCTCAGACTCCGCACACAGAAAGGGCCCAGACAAGAGGCCTAAATGCGGAAGCAGTCCTCGAGGGAAGAAGAAGCCCCGGGCAAAAGTTAGAACAATATTAGATTTATGTTATAAATAGATATTATAGTATTAGGACGTCATTTCGAGTAATCGTACACTATACTAAATTGAAGTATGCAAATAATACTTTTTCTTTCTCCTCATATAAGCAATAAAGATATATTTATTTTCAAAACAAAAGTCATACTGAATACGTAAAGTGCAACATTTGTAACAAGTGATGTAATGTGTATTTTAGTTTAATTTTAAATGTGGTGGCGGTAAAACAATTGCCTTCACGAAGACAGTGGTCTAAATGCTTCTGTATTTCATTAGCAGTGTTAATAATGTACAACTTGCGAAAAGCAATAAAAATATATTAAATATAAAAATATATTAAATATAAAAATATATTAAATATAAAAATATATTAAATATAAAAATATATTAAATATAAAAATATATTAAATATAAAAATATATTAAATATAAAAATATATTAAATATAAAAATATATTAAAACACAACAAGAAGTGTAAGAAAAATAAATTGTTTTTTATTTTGAGATTTTTTATTTCCTTCTTTTACTCCCGTGGGAATTTCGGGATAAAAAGTACGTGGCCTATGTGTTATACCAGGTTGTATTCAACCAGTGTACCAAATTTCATAACAATCTGTCCAGTAGATTTTGCGTGAAAGAGTAACAAACAAACATACATATGTCCTTACAAACTTTCGCATTTATAATATCAGTAGGATAACCAATGTACAAGTACTTTCATTGAGACAAAAAGGTGACAACCCTATTACGCTCGGACGCGTAAATGAAAATTGTTTTACTTGCAAGAAAAATGTTATTAAGAAAAATAAATTCATGAAAATTCATGAAGTGCCTTACTCAGGTAAGTGTGTCGTCTATGTACCTACTCAGAAAATTTCGTAACTTTTCAGAGGTCTAAAGGTCTGTTTATAATGAGACAAATTATGGATACAGTGTTGTAAGTCCTAATGTATTTTCATACAAAACTTTCGGGTGCGAAAAATCTGGTTAAAAACGAACCTAATGCCCATTCGCGATTCCATTTTGTGTCGCTGTGAATAATTTATGAAATTAACCTACTGTCCCCGAAAATCCGCTAAAGCGAACTGAACTTTGACTACTGAAAACGCTCTCCGCTTCATGTTTTTTATCCCCCGACACAAAAAGAGGGGTGTAATAAGTTTGACCGCTGAGTGTATCTGTCTGTCTGTGTACGTGGCACCGTAGCTCATCACCGGGTGAACCGATTTGGATGCGGTGTATTTATTTATTTGATAGCTAATTTTTATGCGGTGGTTCTTAGATATGTTTGATTAAAATCGGTTCAGCAGTTCAATTGTTTTAGCGAAATGAATATTTAAAGTTGTTGTTTTTTAATTTGTCTAACAAATATCTTGTTGACCATGTACTTTATGTACTTTGTTATACTATTAGAAAAAAAATATGACAAGATTCGAATTGACTGCAAGAGATTGCATTAGCGATAAGGCCGTCTATTGTATATCTTTCTAGTTCTCTCTTTCATTGAGCGTTTTCTCGGTTCCTCAGCCGTTGAGCGGCGACGCCCAGGGTTCGCTTTCCTACTTTTTCCTTTATGTACAGATTTCTAATTGTCTTGTTCAAATTGTATATTATTTTCGGTGCAATAAAATGTTTTAATTTTTTAGTTTTTTGAGAAACTAACAAACCGATTTAAAAAGTTCTTGTTTATTATATAATTTTTTTAAATCCCCACGGAAGCGAAGCCCTGGGCAACATCTAGTAGCAGATAATTTGACAATTAAGATTGTCTCATAAATAAATATGCATCGCAACTACGACGCTTGAATCCTGTTGCACTGATGAAGAAATATTATCTGTTAATAGTGTCTCAACATCTCAACTGAACTCACTAAATGCATTCCGCAGTGCGCCATAAAAACGTGTAATTAATTCTAAAATAAAGAGTGGTTTTTTATCTAAAAACGGTACCTTTGTTTCGTTGTCCGTCTGTCATAACGTTTTTTCAAGAACGCGTATTGGCATCATCTATACTCCCATACTAATATTATAAAGTGAAAAGATTCATATTTTTGTTCATTTCTTTGTTTGTAATGGATAAACTCAAAAAACTACTAGTCCGATTTTGATGAAGTTTGGCACAGAGATAGGCGAAACCTTCAGAGGTGACATAGGCCATTTTTATTATGGTTTTACCCGAACGAAGCCGGGGCGAGCCGCTAGTGTTGAATAAAAAAAATTATATGAATTGAATGGGTCTTAATTTTTTTTTACTGTGAAAAAAACTGTGTTTAATAGAAGAAAGATTAGAAACATATATAAAAGACAGATTCGGTGGATGAGTATGTTTTATACTATGTAATGATTAATGTGAATAGCATGTGCTAGTTATGCACGTGGTTTTCGATGTGATCTGTGATAATAATGTCATCTCCGTATTATCGGTTCAACTTTCAAGTATGTGTCAAAGGTTCTCATTACTTCTAATACGGAAATGAAATTAATTGACGCACTTCCATTAACGTTTATCAATACATCTATACTATTACAATAAACATGGTAAGAGTTTGTATGTTTGAGGCGGGTAATCACCGAAACTACCGATCGATTTCAATAATTCTTTCACCATTAGAAAGGTACATTATCCAAGATTGCTATAGGCTATATTTTATCTCGAAATTCACACGGGAGCGAAGCCCCGGGCAAGATCTGGTATATAATTAGTCGAGTATGTAATCAGTAGTAGATTAGGTGTATATCGAGATCGACGTAAATCGATGCATTTTGATCAAATATTTACTTAAGTACCTTTTGACTGCAGGGATGGAATGTACAAAAAAAACTCTTCTTAGGTCATGTCTCTTAATTACAATCACAACTACCTTCATTGTGATGTCCATTCTACTTGCTAAATACTACTAAAATTATAAATGTGAAAGTTTGTAAGGATGTATGTGTTTGTTACTCTGAAAGAGTAACAAACACACACACAAACACGCAAAATCTGCTGGTCGCTTTGTTACGAAATTTGGTACATGGGTAGAATATAACCTGGAATAACATATAGGGTATTTTTCCTGAAATTCCCACGGGAACAAAGCACCGGGGCGCAGCTAGTGATAATATATATAAAATGTGTGGTACCGCTCTAGAATAAGATCACTCTATCTATATCCTCATGGATGTTGTACGAGGCAAGTAAGGGATACATAATCCTAGACAGCTGATACGTAACAATATCTTTCTTAAGGACAGTTGACGTTAAAAATGTCAAAATCATAGGCGAAACTTCAAAATTTTAAGGTTTTTTTTGTTATTATATTATTCGTCATTTTACGTTGGCTCCGGGCTTCGCGGCGTCGTAGCCCCGAACGCAAAGGACTATGAGGAGGTGACTTAGAGATGTTCATGACAATATAAAACAGCAAACGTGACCCAATTTCGCGGTCAGAAACATGTATTTAATTAGTTGCGTGCTTGTTAGTTGACATTCACAATTAGTAGGTAATGGTTCTTCTTGTGGCACCTTGAATCGATTAAGTAATATACTTATGTATAAGTCACATTAGGTACATACCAAAAACCTAATTAACTAAAACAAAGCCAATTGTCAAAGTTAAAGCTTTTATTTAGAAACTAGCTGATGACCGTGACTACGTTCGCGTGGCCGAACAATTTTTGGTAAGGAGTCAAAATTGTTAGAGAAATTTAACGGTACAGACAAAGCGTAACGATAACTATACAGAAGATGCTCATACGACTGAAATATATATTTCCTATAGTTTAGCTGGACCATTATGACTCTTCTTCAGGTGTTCCAGATCTTCGATTTTTATACATCAGCAGGAAATGCTCATCAGACTGAACAACTTTTGTTAAGACGTCATTTCCATATTTCCTATAGTTTCGCTGGACCATCATGGGTCTGTATAAAGTATTCCAGATATTAGATTTTTTATCTTAACAGAAAATACTCATCAGATTGATGAGTATTAAAAAAGCAAATATATAGGGTATAAAAAATTTTGAAAACTGCAACACCTGATGGAGAACAACGATGGTACAGCTAAACTATAGGAAATATAGAAATGACGCCCTGACAATGCCCCAAATGATGTACAGATACAACATTTGTTTTGCCCAGGCTTAATAGCTATATAACAAAAAAGTTTCATTAAAATCCGTCCAGTAGTTCCGAAGATTAGCGTCTACAAACAGACAAACAGACATATAGTTTTTTTTTTCTTTTTTTCTCTGTTACTAGACTCTATCGCCTAATTTTGTTTTTATGTAAATATATTCAAATTACAAGATTTTCTACTGTTTTATTATATGTAATGGATTGATTAAACCTTCCCAGACACTTTTTCACATCATTCTTTAATATATTATTTATTTCGGAACGAACACTGCTGTGAATAAATGCTGAAAGAAACTCATTTAAACAGTGTTGGTACCTATTCTAAAAAAATAACAGTATATTTTAATAGATACCCAGACGATATGGCAGCTGTCTCAGAATCAGAATAGTGAACAGTTAGAAATAATACTTACAAGATGAATGATTAATTTGAAGAAATATGTTTAAAAATAAATACCAAGGAAGCGAAAATTACGTAACAAGACTCACACGAAACCCTTAAGCAGAAAAAATTAAACTCGTCATTGAAGAACAGGTTAACAAATTTAAATATCTAGGCAATATTATTAGCAATGACTCCAGATGTGCATCTTATTATATACTTAGAATATATGTGGCTAAAAGAGCATGAATGAAAAAAAGTTTTCAAAAATGTCACTTTTGCCACAAGCATTTATTGTCGGCAGAGAGGTCTTGTGGCATTTAACGCCTGACAAAAACCCATGTCCGTGCTGGTAAACCGTTGTAGATTTCCCCCGTCGGGAGCCGATTATGGCATGGATTCAGAGCCATGTATTTAGCACCTGATTGAAGATGAAAACAAAGAAATGAAGACAAAAAATATTGTAATATGACTCAATTAAATTATTCCATTATAGTGACATTTCATTATCGTGTTCTCTTACACGTGGAATAGAATAGATTATTTTAATACTTTATGGTGTCATATAACCTGTTATTAAAAAAAGCTTGCATACGAAAGTTTAATAGATAGTTTTTTTTTATTAGCATAAAAAAATGTGTCCCAATATATAGGGGTTATAATTTTAATTTTGAAAATAAAAAATATAATTTTTATGTCAAAAATACTTCAATAAAAATAAATGTTTAATATTAATTTTGATTATGTATTGTTTATGTTTAATTTTAATTTTATTTGTTTTAATATTTTACCTGTGCTATGCTCACATAAAATGCCCAAAATTATTAGTATCTTTTTATATTACAATTCTAAGTATATAATTCAAAATATTCATTTTTTTTATATCACATCATATTTTTAAAATACCAGATAGCACTTTTATTTAATGATCTTATCGTAATAATGAAACGAGTTATAGCATTCCATCAAATAATAATATAATGGCAGACAATCGATTTATGATGTAAACTATGTAACAAGCCGCAATAATAGCCACTATACATAAACGATTTTACCCACAGGCACAGAGTATAAATTAAAATATTACCTTCATCTATATGCAGGTCGTTGCACTGAAGTACAACACTTAGACTTTTTTTTTTTTAAAACATCACCAAATATTAACTGTCTAAATAAAATCGAAAAAATATATGGCAAAATGTTCACATTCCACACACGTAAAGAAATTTTAAAGGATTATAAATAATTTAAAAAAAGAACAAAAGAACAGCACTTAAAGTTTTCGGAATCGTTCGAGTTTTGAAAAGCGCGCGAACGGCTATTTGTCCGATGCAGCGCGCGAGACGTTGCGAAATGATGGCAAGCGATCTAACTGTGATTCAGCCTTACTGAGCATTCATCTTTACTTTAGCTGCACGGTAATTATCTATGACATTCCTTGACCATAGGCCCTTAGTTAATTTATTCAAATTTTCTGATCGTTGCGTTACGTCATTCGTCCGTATAAACACGAATTTGTATTGTTTAGGGCTATGGGATACGCACGATCTGTTACGCCATTGCCATTAAATTTAATACACACATGTGTTCAATTAACTATTTTTTGTTAGTGTTTTGCCTATTAGCTTTTATTTTTAACGTGTTGTCAGGAGTTCCTCATTTTGCTTCTCATTCTTTTGATATTGTATACATTTTCGAATAAAGAAATGTTTTTTATTGTTTTATTTTTTGATTGAAATCCTAATAGTACCTACATCGATATTTTTAACTTTCAAACATTTCTTCATTGATAATCAAATAGTATTGATACAAAACTAAGTACTTACTGGTAATAGATAGAATTTGATCAAATTCATTCTATCTAGTAATTTTTGCGTGATGCCTGAACAAACAAGCAGACATACAGGCAAAAAAAAAGTTTTTACTTCTATTAGTTCGATAGGCCCACCATAATTATATTTCTTCATTACTCCTATGTACAGACAGACATAGCCCACTTACAGTTTTATTACAAATATTTACATGTTTGTATTGCGGTATTAACAAATTTATATTTAACTAACCTATAAGTATTATCTCCTGGCTATTTAAATTGATATAATTAGAAATTTATCACGAAATTAACGAAGTTTGATTTATTATAATTAATCATTCATTTGTCTGATAACCATATCAATTTGCTTTCCTTATTATATTGTTATCAGTTGAGTGTACTCACGTGTATGGTCATGTGGTTGAGGTCCATATTCTCCCTTCCCCAAAATGACGAGTAAATCCTTACATATTATATAACGAAGTCTTCTGCCACGTCTGTCTGTGTGTTCGCAAAACTCAACGACTACTGCACGAATTTTTATGCAGTTTTCATCAACAGATAGCCAGATTCCTGAGGAAGATTTAGGTATATAATTCATGTTTTTACCCGAGTGATGTTGGAACGGGCCGCAAGTTAAATAATAATTTAATAATTGTACAAATATTTCAACGTAACAATATATCGACGTTTCAAAATACAGAATATATACATATATCCCTACTTTCAAAATTGGGACCTAATTGGCACCTGATCGCATTACAAATTAATAAACATGCCTTCGTCATTGGTCACTTGCGCAACATATTAATATTAGTAGAGATTTATGTCTCACAGCTAAATACTTATAGGTACATATTCAAAAGTAATTTGAAACAAAAACGATCTTAAGTAATAACACTCGAGATTTTAAAAAATGGTATAATTTGTGCTCAGCAGCTTAGTTTTCGTGTGATATGAAAATTTATTTCTGTGTCCCTTTTGTCTGAACGTTTTCTTGGTTGTTTTCTCAGCCATTAAGAGTCCAGGGTCCGTTTGCCAACATAACTGCGCACGGTCGTCGGCATCCCTCGACCCACAGAACTTCATCGAGATAAAGTTCGGTGGTCAATCCATTGTCACGCATATCTTCCTTGACGACATCAAGCCAGCACTTCTTGGGTTTGCCCCATCGGCCAGAATCGAGCGGAAACATACATTTGTTTCTTTATATTCATATCAAATCACACAGATTGAGCTAGCCCCAAAGTAAGTTTGTGTTTTGGGATACTAACTCAACGATACTATATTTTATAACAAATAAATATATAGATAAACATCCAAGACCCGGGCCAATCAGAAAAATATTTTTTTTCCATCATGACCCGATCGGAGATCGAACCCGGGACCTCTCGGTTCAGAGGCAAGCACTTTACCACTGCGCCACCGAGGTCGTCGAGGTGATTTTTTAACCAATAGGTACGTGATTAGAAAAACAGTTTCGTATTATTAATACGTAACTGTCTTTCTGAATATTTATCTAATCACTCTTTCACGGCTAAACCGCTGGACTGATTTAGAAATTAAGCCTATAGCAATCTTGGATAATGTAACTTTCGAATGGTGAAAGAATTTTTGAAATCGGTTCGGTAGTTCCGGAATTTACCCGCCTCAATCACACAAACTCACAAACGCTTACCTCTTTATATAGTATAAATGGAATAAAATGAATAGCCGTTTATTCAACTAACCAATACAATTCTCATGTTGTCAAATTTTCATAAACATAAGATATACTTATAGATTATAGAATACATGTAGATAATTAGTCAAATAGGATACTGCGAATGCAAATCGACACAATAGCTGGCAGTATAAATAAATATGTGAATAATAGTTATAAACTAAACCTAGTATTTGTTTGAGGATAATTATAATGCAAGTATGCTTGACATTATTAATTGATATCACCACACTAGGCCAGTGAGGATATGTTGAGGAAAACCAACTGACAAAATAATAGCAACTACATATCCCAACTGCCCCACGTCCTGCACTATGGAGGACTTAAACAAGGCCGACGACAGAGCGGTCAGCGTGACCACAAACTGGTCGAACAACGTCTGACATTCCCACTAGACAAAACTCTTGAAGCAGTGGTGGTGTAATGATTAAGACGCCCGCCTATGGATCTAAAGGTCTCAGGTTCGTATCCTACTCATGCAATATGACTCATATATAGTTTTCATAGACTACCATTGCTTCCGGTAAAAGAAAACATCGTGAGGAAACATTGAGGAAACCTGCTCACTGGTTGACAGTTTAGTTCCCTAGTGTGTATACGACTACCTGCCACTAGATAGCGGTATGTACTCGTAAATAGCATGTCAGATGCCTTTAGGCGATTTGAATAAAATCTGACACCAGTGTTAGCAAGTGGTTAGCAATAACACACTCGATATGATGACTAGACAAGAAGAATATAGCTGAATTTATGTCGACTACACAATCGCCAAACTCAGACAGACGCCGACGCGTATGCACTACCATTACGAGCTTTTATTTACCGCAATAAAAAAAAACAGCAATACACACCGAATCCACCAAAGTTGGGAAAACTATATAGCGATAATGTAGCCACGCTATTAAGACCGCGCCACGAAAGAAATGTCACAGATGGCATTACAATCGCTGACGACAACAAAGTTGCCGATATGTTATTGATGCAGGTACAATATCACGTTTATCCTTTCCGGAGTCGACAGAGCCAAGAGTTGCGAAACACGAAGGCCACCGTTTTGCTGTCAATCAATAAATTTAAGGTTCTTGTCAACGGAGTATTTTCCATTCTACACTGTTCCGTGACATAGATTTTACCTCCTTATTTAGAATAGAATAGAATTTATTGCATACAAAAAACATTTACAACCAGAAAATTTTAACATAGAACATTGGAGTGTGCGTGCAGTAGGTGACGGCTCAGTGTTACGCTCAAAATGCTCAGCACCATAGATAAAAGAAATAAATTTGGAGACATCGGTACTCATACTAAACTCGTAAGATACCACATGTCTTATAATTTTATCTACGCCCAGCACCGATTTTCAGCTCTCACCTTCTGCGACACGGACATAATACAAATAGCCCTTAAAAACACATATCATAATGATGAAATGAAAATGAAAGACAATATTGATGCGGCTTAAAGAAAAAAAGAGGAAAGAATATATAATATTTTAAATATGTTATTTGAGACCAGAAATATTTGTCTGCGGTTCTAGGTGTGCCCGTTACCGTGTTTGTGTATATCGGACCACCTATACAAGCTATATAAGCACTTTTTGTCCTCCTTACACATTAATTCCCGCACAAAATCTCAGGGACAGCGTTATGTCTCCAACAAATTATCTTTGGTGATAACAGAAGCTGAGACATTCCTTTGTCACCTTGCTATTACAAAATTTATCTCTAAAACTAAAATAAATATTATACCTGTATATAACGTTAAGTATTGTAATACTAAGTGTGACAATAAAGTGATTTTTATTTATTTATTCACTAAGCTTAGTGTGGGTTGTCCAGTGTTATTTACTATTTACCACGGGGATTTTTCGAGGCGTGGACTCTAATACATTCACTGTCCTTCACAGTCTATGGCCAGTTTACCTTGACACTGAACACAGGTCATACTTTCAGATTGGGTATATATTATCCTATACTGCTATCTATTATATAATATGTGGTATATCTATAAATAAAGTTCGTTTTACAAAGTGTAGATACAAGTGGGGATACATGCGCGGATGAAAGAGATCCTGCTAGATGAAAGAAGCACTGATTTCATTTACAAGTATATGTGTATGTTAAACAAAGCCATATTGTATAATTAGTAGTGTTCTTTATATCGACACTGAACACGTGTAAGAAATCGTTAACTAAACTAATAACATTTAAACAAATCACTGCAAATGAGAAGCTGCTTAAAACTAATAACTGTATAAATTTATCATGGATTACCGACTAATTAAGTATCTACGTAATAACTTATCCGAAACCACATTGGGAGTCTTTCTTCCTTTACTGTGTTAATTTCTAACACAGGTGTCAGATTTTATAGGAGGAGGAATGAATCTGAAATTACTTTAACGACTACCTACCGTGTTTAGTGTCAAGTACTCACATACATACAGTGAACTTAAACTGTCAACCAGTCTTTTATATACATAGGTATAATAGATAGGCCACCCTGGGCTCCGACGCTCAGCGGCTGAGGAAGGAACACACGTTTAGATGAAAGAGAATGATATAATCTTTCTCTCTCTCTCTCTGTCATCCAAACGTTCCAAGGGGGCTACCACTAAAAACACACTTAGAAAAGATAAAAATAAAAGATATTTTATTTGCAAACACAAGTGTAAATTGATGCATATAATCTTAAACACTTAGACTCAACATGCCTTACCATAGAATTAACGACCTCGGTGGCGAAGTGGTAAAGTACTTGCCTCTGAACCGAGAGGTCCCGTATTCGTACCCCTGGTCGGGTCATGATGGAAAATGACCTTTTTCTGATTGGCCCGGGTATTAGATGTTTATCTAGATTGTTATAAAATATAGTATCGTTGAGTTAGTATCCCATAACACAAGTCTAGAACTTACTTTAGGGCTAGCTCAATCTGTGTGAATTGTCCTAATATATTTATTTATAGAATGGTGTGCAAATATAATTACAGTCGCTGCTATATATCTTAAGTATAGGCAAAAACAATTTAAATACGATAAACACGAATGCTTCTGAATTTATATGTCCATAAGATTACACTTTATCCGTAAAAAATCATTAATATTATAGTTACACTTGCCAATTAAAAAAACGTTATTGATAGTATTTCCAATGTGAAATACGAGTACCTACACTATCGATAGTTTTGCACAATCGATAGTGACAAGTAATATTGAAAAGCAATACTTTGGATAGTATCGATACTTCGATAGTCTATCGTCATCACAGATCGACTATGATATGCAAAGCTATCGATAGCTATCGATCCTATTGCTTTACTTAACTATCGATAGTTGACCATCGAGAGGCAACACTAGCGAAACAGAAACCTAGGAATTCAATACATAAATATGAAACTGGATCGGTACAGTTATCTACTTACTCTCGTAAGTAATTTTGTATTTAAGAAAAAATTGTGGTTTGAGGTAAATGCACCTGTAATGGTATAAATCATTACCTTAGAAAGGAGTACTTAAACGCATATTAATTTATCGTGTAACTACTTTGATCTATACTATCATTATAAAGAAGGTAAGCGTTTGTGAGTTTGTATGTTTGAGGCGGGTAATCTCCGAAACTACCAAACCGATTTCAAAAATTTTTTCACCATTAGAAAGGTACATTATCCAAGATTGCTATAGGCTATATTTTATCTCAAAATTTCCACGGGAGCGAAGCCTCGGGCAACATCTTAGTACTTAATAAATTGCACTTACTTTAATTTAAACAAATTACATTTTACAAAAAAAATAATTTTTGCCACAAGCTTTTATTGTCGTCAGAGAGATCTTGCGGCATTAAACGCCTGACAAAAACCCATGTCCGTGCCGTAAACCGTTGAGGAAATCCCTCGTCGGACACCGATCCTAGGTGCACCATCTGCTTATCATAATAATTCATTGTCATGGAAACTAAAGAAACGTAATTTCAAACGGGTCCTTGGCTTTGAGGCGATACAGTCCCGTATATAACCGAGAACACGCTCAGATAGAAATAAATATATACGGACAAATCAAGTCAGCCCCAAAGTAAGTTCGAAACTTGTATTATGGGTTACTAACTCAACAATACCATATTTCATAACATATACATATATAATACATAGGTACTATAAATAGATAAAAATCCAAAACCCAGACTAATTTAAAAAGATTGTAGCGTGCTGTGTGGCTACTCTGAATGTGGAGCTAAGGCTCGTGTGTGAGTGTAGGGATTCCTCAAATATTATCCTATTTATATACCTCCAATCATTGTTTCAATACACTTGTACGTTAGTCTCTTATCTAGTCATAATGTTTGCTGTTGTTTGTTTCTGTTTCCGTACAACTTGTTTATTTTACCACCATACCTACTTTTGTACTTGGTTCCAGCTGAAAATCAGCGCCTTGGCTCGATACCACGGCACCATGCTGAGCTGGTCGCCATTTCGGCTTACATATTGTATTCGATCTATATTCGTTACTCTTTTGTACTTTACCTTTAAGTGTCTTACTAATATTTGGATTTTATGTGTTTGCCGAATAAATGATTTCTTTCTATATTGTGCACTCGGTACAAGATCACTTTCTGTTTTGACCTGACCGGGGATCGAACCTGAGACCTCTAATGTAGCACACAGTGGCCACAGAGGTCATCCAGATCAAATGAGACAGGCAGAATCTGTCTCATTTTAATTTCGTATAAAAATATAAATATAACGGTTATATAAAATAACATGCGACATTAAACTTGCAGGGTCAAGCACCTAATATCTAGACCACTTGTCCGATGGGTTATGTGGCCTTAGGAATACTAATCTTGGCCACACGAAGTTAATTAAATACAGTTTCAAAGGCTTAAGACGATAAAAGCGTGGCTATATAGCTACCTACGCAAAACCTCCTAAAGACTACTTGGGTACATCAAAACAATCAACTTTTATTGTACGACTTTTCGTGATTCGTATTTTTTTTCATATAAAAAAAAAATACAATCTAATTTGCGCTTCTACACATATTAACTCTATGTAATAGCCAAGCAACACGAGACAGTACAGTAGTGTTATGTAGCGGAATCGAACATAGAGTTAACGTTTTTTAGAAACGACATTAAAACTAAAAAAAAGGAAAAAAATTGTATTTATCACGTTTAGACAAAAATCGTAGAACAAAAGATGTTAGTCTCTATGTACCTTATGCGCCTTTGGAAGGTAAACAGCCACCTGATTATGAGCTACGGCTCCGCTCGCGGCAAAAAGTAACACTCTCTAGCTCTCCTATCTCCACACCAAAAATCACCTCAATCCATGCACGTAGTTTTGACGTGAAAGACGAACAAACACACACTTCCACATTTAATTAGTATGAATTTAAACCGACAAATTACGTAGGGAACAAATGTCTGGCTATGCCGCTCCCGCCCGGCGCAGGCAGAAGGCAAACCCAAGAAGTGCTGGCTTGATGTCATCAAGGATGATATGCGTGACAATGGTCTGATAACTAGTGATGCCGACGACCGTGCGAAGTGGAGACTAAAACGTAGAACTGAAAGCGGACACTGGGCTTCGGCGCTTAACGGCTGGAAAGAAACCGGGAAAACACTCATACCTACCTATGGGAGATACTTTACTTTAATATATAACTTGTAAAGTTTCCTATATAAGTGTATGTTTTTGCTAACACTGGTGTCAGATTATATTCAAGTCATAAAAGCATCTAATATGATAGAAGGTACAATAGATGTCTAATGAAAGGCAACATAACTCTCCTATTTTTGGGCACTCGTGTAATTACACTAACTCAGATGCGTTCTTAAGCAATGCACATCAACTATAATCAAATACTTCGATTAGATGCAATGTCAGTAGAATAAGTTATTTTTGGACGGTGGTAAAAGTACAAGGTTATAAAATAGTTAAATTATGATTGAAGTGCATGCGCTTTTAGAACCATATCTAACTACTAATGCATTGGGTAATTTTTCGAAGCTTTTATTTAACTGGATGTATGAATGTCACTATGTTTGATCTTGCAACTCAATTTAGAAGTATATTATCTTCAATAGTCGAGCTAAAAATGTGTATGCTCGTTTAGAAGGCCTACCAGTTCAATTTCGGAACCTAAAATGAACCGCATTCACACTAAAAATTAACTCGATGGTATGAATTTGCGATGCAGATCAGTTTAGGTCGTAAAGTGGATCGCGTTACGAGATGATAGTAAGCCCCCAGTTTAGATGAAAAATTATATCGTAATAATGCATTATCATCATCTGAGATGCATGATTCGATGTTCCACCCAGGGTCGACTCCCGACGAGGGACCTTCATAACTGTTTTTATGAAACCCCAGAAACGACAGTAAAGGCTTGTGTCCAAAATGATACTTTTGTACTTTTGTATGGAATTCATTGCGACGTGTGTTTCCCGCCCTAGAATTGGACCAATCCATATCCTCCCGTGGATGTCGTACGAGGCGATTAGGGATGGGAAGTATTGATAGCTTATAGGCTACAAGCGCATTCTCAAAGAGGAACTTCCAAAGGCATTCATAAACTTTGTATGGGATATGTCCGCTGTTTTACATATGTCTTTCTTGTATTAATTTTGATTAATGGATTCATGTAATTATTTTCGTACAATAAAGTTATTACAAACAAACAAACTTTGTGACGCGGCGTCGGTAGACTAATTGAAAGTTCAAATCTTACTCGTGCCACATGAGTTTGTATACCAATATGACTCATGTAGGTATAGTCGCTTTGTCTGGATCATATATTGGGCTAGGGCCTAAAACCACTTGCCTCCAGTGAAGGAAAACATCGTGAGGAAACCTGCACACTAGTTGACTACCTATTTACGTCGCTAGTGTGTATTTTCTGCCGCTAGATGGCAGTAATCGTAAATATGTAATTATTATTTACACTATTAGAGTCATGACCCTTTGTTTCGTTGCGGCTGCGTTGTGTTCCTTCATTTTTAATTGGGCTTGACACTAACATACTGTGTGATTTGTCCTAATATTTTTTTGGGCACTCGTGTAATTACACTAACTCAGATGCGTTCTTAAGCAATGCACATCAACTATAATCAAATACTTCGATTAGATGCAATGTCATTTATTTATTTATGAGTGCCAACTGACGTGCATTGACGCACGTCGAATCTCCATACAATTTCAGCTTTCTCAGTCGACACCTCGACGGACGTCAAAACGACGGAGCGCGACTGAGCAATGATACGTGGCTCTTAGGATTGCTATATGATATATTACCTTTTTACACAGATTCACTGACACACGTACCATCCAGCTCCACAATACTTATAGATATATTAATTATCGAAAGTTCTATAACATTGATTCGTCCTATCTTACGTCGTCATATACTTAGTTATCTAAATGTATGTATGATGTGTGAACGTGAGCATACAAAGTTGCAGAGACACAAATAGATTTATCGCGCCGATACAACTTACGATTTAGGCTTAGACTGTTTTACTCTCCCCACCTGCTTCTACTCTCATCTTCACGTTAAAAATCATTAAAATTTTGTAACGCCCTCTCTCTGTACCCTCTTGAGCTCTCTGTTCTTAGTTTAATCATTTTTATATCTATAAAAGCATGTCCCAATTACTCAGTCGCACTGCGTCAGTTCCGTCGATGTATCAACGCAGATAAACGTATAAATTGCATAGGTTTAGAAGGGCCACAAACACAGAAACTGGGTTGTGCCCATAACCGCTGATAAATATCTGTCTGATCACAAATACAAATATTTGCCCGCGTTGGGAACTGAACCCGGCACCTCCAGATAGCGGAAGGGGTGACCACTACGCCACGGAGGTCGACAGGAGGTCTGATTCTAGCTAGACCCATTTACATTGCTAGTAATAAGCAACTGACATTAACAAATTAACGTTTTTGCCACAATATAAACAAGATTAAGTACGCAGTTATGCAAAAACTTAAACAGTTACTTGGCAACCAAGCGCAAAAACCCAAATATGTATGTTAATGTAGAAAGTTATTAACACAGATATGTTCAGGAAGATAAATATTGAGTCAAATTTCTTAATATACCCATCGATGTGAGTAACTTGATTTAAGTATTTGCTGATGGCTTGATGTCGTCAAGGATGCTATGCGTGCCAATGTTCTGACAACCAAGAAATGGAGGAGAAAAAGTATATAGATCCAACAAAGAACCTTCAATATATGTTCTTCTTAGAATATTTCTGGATAGATATAAGCTACAGTATTATATGTGTAGATGTAATATAATTAAGTGCCGTTTATATACGATTAAACCCAGAAGTGTGGCTATACGTAGGCTTAGTCGGCTAAATCTAGGTGCTTCGGGGTTCAGCCGTAACATAACTACCAATATCACCTACATCTTAGATTGATATATACATATATTATTCTATGCTTTAAATTTGCTGTCTGTTTTAACTTGTCAAATGATTTATTTAGCTTCTATAATGATTTAAGCTGCACACGATCTTTAGTACGCCTGTATAATTCTAAACAGCATGTCGATACCTTATTTATTTATATAACCTTTATAAGGAGCGTGATGTTCCCGCCAAATAGTGATGGTCGTCAGAGTGGTTGGTTTTTATGGAAACATTCTTCGTTCTCTACAATACAAAACCCCTTAATTGTAGATCATAAAACATAGTTACAATTACGAAACTTAAATTATATGCGCAATAGGCGGTCTTATTGCTATAAGCAATTTCCAGGCAACCTTTTGGGGAATAACAAGAAGTTTAGCGGGTTGAATTGCGAAATAAATATACCTACTATACGTCAACTTGTCATTTCTTCAAATGTCTGACAAAATTAAAAGCAATAATAAATTGGTAATTACCAATGAATGTTAATAATTTGCTTTGAATAACTCTAGCAATTATAACACAGATACTGCTTGAAGAAGCTATAGTGCAGTTACTTCGAACAGGTCAAGGTGTCGAGAATCAATTGCCCTTCCGATGAACCAGGCGACTTCATACAAATATGTAATTATATTATCTCTCTCAAGTCGGGGCTGTGACTTTGTATCAAAAAATTAAGATTTAATAATCTACCAATATCAAGATATGGCAAGTTTGCAAGGATGGCCGGCTGGGAATTTAATCAAAGATTACCGTGCCAGAAAGGGTGATACATCATACAACCTGAAATACTTACAATATCATTAACTAGCTAATGCCCGCGGCTTCGTCCGCGTGATTTGCCCATCAGTGAAATATTTAGACACTTTAACTAATCTGGTTTCCCCGTAAAAACTTTAATCCCCATTTTTACCCCCTTAGAGGATGAATTTTGAAAAATCCTTTCTTAGTGCACCTCTAGACCGCATTAGGAAGCTACGTGCTAAATTTGAAGTTTCTAGACCCAGTGGTTAGGCTGTGCGTTGATATATCAGTCATTCAGTGTCTTCTTTTATGTGTATAGATTTATCTCAGTGTGATATCTCGATAGATACTTAGATATGTACTGTTACATTAGTACATTATATCTCGACGATACCGTCTATTAGTTTAATGTTAAGGTCAAGAGAGAACCAATATTTACATTCCGCTCGCTTATCACTTAATTTGTGCTCATTAATTTATATTTATTAATTTAAACATCAGCTGATGAATTTGTATTTTTTTATATTACCACACAAGCAAACAGGCATGCGACCCAATTGCAAACCCATTAAGTGGTCACCACAGCCTATCAACGCCAATATTTGCCTCACACGCGATTTGCCTACTCCGTGTCCTAGATCTTTTGCCACAGTGCCCTGTAATCACACCGTCTCTCTCGCCCTTCAGACCAGAACACAACAATGCAAGCACTGATATTTGGCGGCAGAAATAGATGAGAGCGAGGTACTCATGCAGACAACCTCATACTGTACATGGTAATCATGTACACGGGTAAAATATAATCTGGAATAACACAGGGTACTTTTTATCCCGAAATTTCCACGGGAGCGAAGCCATGGGGCGCAACTAGTTTACAATAAAACCACCAAATGTAACATCTATTTATTTATTTATTTATATGTTACACACTTCTTTGTCCACGTTACTGGAAATATTATATAATCTGTATCCTCGTAAATACAGAGTGGAATCGGAAGTAGCTGTGCGGAGGCAACATGCCACAGTACAAATAATTTGTTAGTAAATTAATCTCCAATAATAAATTCGATATTTCGATTTGATCCCAAAAATTAATTATGCCAAACTAAGTTAACGAAAACAAATTTTATGTTAAAATCTATTTTAATGTATTAACAGGACTAGATTGCTTTATTTGGATAAATAAAAGTGAGAAATTATGTATATAACGTATCGCCAAAGTTAAGTACTCGTAAATTTTAGCTCTAAACGGTAATTGAAGTAAAAATGGTAAATCTACTTGTGCATGGAATTGTATGACAAACTTATCGTAAATATTCGTACTCATACATTTTACCGCCATTGATATGAAGGCGTAAACGCCAAATAACTGAATATAGGTACTTCAATAATTTTATATAAAACATTGTATATACTCTGAATAGGCACTCTTATATATTTAGAAATGTTACTAAAACTATATGTCTCATAAAAATCCAACAGACTCAAAATCCGTGTGATAGTGTGGCAAGAACGGAATAAATAAAAGTACATACAATAATCTTTAAAATAAATAAATGTCTTAAATATCCAAACGTGTACTATAAATATTTTTCTTAAATTAAAAAAAAAACAGCTAAAATAAAACAGATTCGTAATATTTATGCATTTGAAGTTATTGAAATATTTTTTTTACACAGGCAAAGTATTTCGTATTTTTGGCACGGCATAATATTTGAAACCCGTTCACCCTTTGCCCACTGCAAAAATTAAAAAGTTGTTAAAGAAATATTATCACCATTCGTCACTGTTGCAACTATACAGATTACATTTTAACCGATTTACAAAAAAAGATCAACGATCGCTGTGATTTTTACGGATTTAAATCAACTGACCCGGCCTATGATATTACCGAAAATGACCGCTGCGCAGACCATGATACCTATACCTGTTATGATTTGATTTGGTTCTAATGCTATTTTGTTTTTTCCTTCTTCTTCTCGCTCTTTTTCTACTTCGTCCAGCTCGTGGTGAACCACAGACAAGGCCTTAGCTAGTTCCGCGTCAGATTTGGCGCTATTTTGAGACGCAACGACGACGATTTTCTTCAGGTCCCTCATGTGTTTGTCTATCATTTCGTCTTGTTGATGAAGATGTTCTGTAATAAAATATATTGTTTTCACTTCTCATGCTCGCAAAGTTTGACGTTATGTTAGATGTAAGCCGGCTAAAATTAGATTTTAAGTTCTAGAGCATAAAGTAAAATCTTCTATGAATTACGAGTGTAAAATGACATCTCATACAAAACTAAAGTGCTCTAGAGCAAAATCTTTTCTTCTGATATCTCACTATTAGATGCGCGCGACTTTGGTCTTAACTTGAATAAAACCAAACGAATATGTTACATGTTAGCGTGGACTTGAATAACACTTTTAAGAAAAATTGACAATAGACGAGGCAGAAATATAAACCTACCAATCAAAGAGGTCTGTTTGCTGACTAGATCGCCAATGTTCTCCCGCATCTCTCTCAAGTTTGCCGCGAGTTGGTCCTGCAAATTAACATTTTCAATTTAATATTTTCTCTCAATTTAAACATTTTATACACAACCAGCGATGCGTTCCGGCGTCGCTCGGGTAAAACAATATAAACCACACTATCCATTTCTATGAAAATAATGTCTGTTCCGGTTACGCTGAGATATTCACGCGAGCGAAGTCGCGGGCTACGTAAAGTTAACATGGAATTACGACAGCATTTTTACAATGATATGTCAAAAACCTTTTAACCATTTCAGCGAGATAGAATAACAACTATACATACAATATACAAATTATTAAAGGTAAAATCTCTTTATACTTAGTAGTAGTGCCCGCGGCGTCACCCGCGTGAATTTCCCACGCGAACAATTATTTTCTAATTACTTTAACAATTTTTTTAAAGTCCTTCTCCATACTTTAAACTACATGTTTGCAAAATTTCCAAAAGATTGGTTGAGTAGATAGAGCGTGAAGAGGTAACAAACTTACTTTCGCATTTATAATATTAGTTAGGATTCATCTCCGTATTATTAAAACATACATGCCAAATTTCTACCAAACAACTTTTTTCACTATACAGGGTTACTGGTATTCCAAAGGCGCATAAGGTACATAGAGACTAACATCTTTTGATCTACGACTTTTGTCTAAACGTAATAAATAAATAAAAAATATTCTTTTAGTTTTAATGTCGTTTCCATAAAACGTTAACTCTATGTTCGATTCCGTTACATAACGCTACTGTACTGTCTCGTGTTGCTCGGCTATTACGTACAGTTAAGATGTGTAGAATCGCAATTTTTTTTTAATATTAAAAAAGAAACTACGAATCACGAAAAGTCGTAGAATAAAAGTTGCTTGTTTTGATGTACCCGAGTAGTCTTTAGAAGGTTTTGCGTTTGATAACAGTAACCCTGTTTATGGGTGTTTTTAGTAACATGGGATACATATTTTTATCTACTCACTTGATCGTAGAATTTTGGCATGTTCTGTAAAGATAAATAGTATTGTTTTACAAAATGTCGGCAGTTATAAATGTCGCTTTTTTAATACCTACTTATATGCGAACTCTGCATCATGTGGGTGGTCAATCGACCTTTGTACCCTAGTAGTAAAGTGGTATTTTCATCGCATGTAAACAGTACAAGAGTAAAATCTGGATCAATACCTCACCTTAAACGAACTCCATCTTCATAGCATAAAATGAGCGGCTGGTCAATCGACCTTCGTACCTTAGTAGTGGAGTTTTCTTAGTTAGAAGTAGTGGCGTGTGGTCCCGCCCTAGATTAGAAACATTCTAAATCCTCCCGCAGACGTACGAGGCGAGAAGCCTTAATAAGCAGCAATAACATTCCCGAGTAGGGTTGACGTCTAGCAGGGTCAATCGACCATTGTAACCTAGTAGTTTTTGACCTGGAACGCGAACTCTGCCTTTATAGAATCATATGGGCAGCAAGGTCAATCGACCATAGCCTAGTGGTTCCCGGTCAATCGACCATTACCTAGTGGTTCCTCACCTGGTACGCGAACTCTACCATCACAGCGTTATATGGGCAGCAGGTTCAATCGACCATAGCCTAGAGGTTCCTGGTCAATCGACCATAGCCTAGAGGTTCTTGGTCAATCTACCGTAACCCAGTGGTTCCTTACCTGGTACGCGAACTCTGCCTTCATGGCATCAGCTATATCGGCCCTCTCAGCAGTTCCCGCCCCACCGGCTATAGTGTAGAGTACGCTGGCGCTACGAGCCATTTGTTGTTCCATCATGTCTCTGAACTCTGACATCTTCATGTGGTTGTTTATGGTCGACCCCGCTATGCCTAGGACTGTGCCTGAAAGATAGGACAAATTGTAAAATTACAAGTTTATTTGTTAGACAAATTAAAATTCTTTCAATATTAATTTCGCTACAACTTTTGAACGGCTGAACCGATTTTGATCAAACATATCTAACAACCACCGCATAAAAATTAGCTATCAAATAAAAAAACCGCATCCAAATCAGTACACGGACAGACAGACTTAAGCCGTCAAACTTATAACACCCCCGTTTTGCGTCGGGGGTTTAAAACATTTCGATTTTTTATTTAACTCCTAAGCACAAATTATAATAAACATTATCTTTATAGTTCTCCGTGTAGGTATGTCACAAGATTTATCACTATCATATACATATATGTCACGTACAATTCCTATATAGATAAGCGGAGAAAGTTATGTAATATATATTGCTTTTTTTTTTTAACTAAAGTTAGTTTTACTCGCGTTTTCCCTCGTTTACATTACCCATGGTAAAGATACTTTCTCCCGGAATGAAAAGTAGCGTATGTCCTTCTCTATACTCTTAATTAACTACTATTTTAAGGCAATTTGTACCCACTAGCGCTACCATCAAATTTTTATCAATTTCTTTAAATTCTTAGCGAAAAATATTTTAATAGATTATGCCACATTAGATAAATATTTTTATTAGAAAGTATTATATTTTTCCATTACATAATATAGTCATCATCATTAATTTAAAAACAGTGTTCATATCGGTGGAGCAGCCATCATTTATATCTATCTGCCAATAATGTAATCACAGGCGACTAAATCAACTAGTTCAACAATCAATAGTTACAACACGGACACTCACCGAATATAGAAGCGACGATGTACCAATACTTGTTGCGCTCGGCGTGCGCGCGCTCGCGCTCGTGGCCGAGCTTCACGGCCGCGCTCATGCTCGCGAACAGCTCGCGCTCCTCGCGCTCCGCCTCGCCGAACATCGCGCGCAGCGAACGCGCTTGAATTATCAGCTGTTGAAAGTTATTTATTACACGATTGCCCAAAAAGTAAGTGTTGTTTTTTTCAGGATTGATGTTACTTAGAAACTTACATATGTATGTGATTAAGTTTCTTCATCACTATCATTGCATCAGTATAAAACATAGACCAACAACGAAGAAAAAAAAGTTCATTTGTTAGACAAATTGAAAAAACCCCGACTTTCAATATTCATTCAACTTTTGAACGGCTCAACAGATTTTTATGAAACATGGCCAAGAACACTATAAGCAGGATAAAAGCAATAACGAGACTTATATACTACATAAATAGCAAGCTGGAAAATATAATTTTTAACCCTAAAATTTGAGCTGGATATCAAAATTAAGTGTGAACTGTACTCCCATTCTGGGATCATTTAACCCACATTTTACCCATGTCCTCATGTCATGACATGTACTCCATGTCCGTTTTTGGGGTGAGAGTTAAATATATAAATATATTAGGACAAATCACACAGATTGAGTTAGTCCCAAAGTAAGTTCGAGACTTGTGTTATGGGATACTAACTCAACAATACTATATTTTATAACAAATACATATATAGATTAACATCCAAGACCCAGGCCAATAAGAAAAAGATCATTTTCAATCATGATACTATGGGGGATCGAACCCAGGACCTCTCGGTTCAGATGCAAGCACTTTACAACTGCACCACCGAGGTTGTCATGGATAACTACCATTAAATGTACCTGTGTCTTGCAGAATAAAATGTAGATAATAACAATTTCTTTAACTGTCCACAAAACAATTTAAATCACCTTATGTTCCTCAGTGCACAGATGCAAGTACTTGTCATCTCCCTTCATGGTGTTCTGCATTTCCGAATGAAGCTCCTTCAGACGAGCCTCTATATCGGCCAGTTGTCTGCCCAGCTCGCGCCGCCTTTCCTGTGCTGTTATGAATTTGTCCTGCAATAATGTTTATAGTATCGTAACATGAAGAATAAATTAAATGCTTGTATAATATTTACTGTTTAAGAGATTTTAAAGTATCAGTAGGTATTGAAAGGTTATTATTATATTTCTCTGTAAATAATACTTAAAAATGAGTATGTGGAAGCTACCTAATTCAAATGAAATTTAGTAGATCCTTGGCAGGAGAGGTACTTAGTGGCAGACTGGCATGTGCATAAAATAATTAAAAATAATAGGTACATATACAAAATATATAATGCATAAAAATGACATAAAAAGGGAGTGGAGGGCGCTGGTGTTGAGGGCCAATATGACAGCTCAAAGATTTGCATGTTGCTCAAAGGAAGTGAAAGTTACACTCTTTCGAGCATATTGCACATCATTTGACACATGTAGCCTATGGACTACATACATGCAAAAATCATACAGCGCTCTCCGCGTCCAATATAATAATGCATTCAGGGTGCTGATGGGGTTTGCCTAGATTCTGTAGTGCATCAGGGATGTTTGCAGAAGCGAAAGTAGATTTCTTCTATGCTACTATGCAGAAGCGGTGTGCATCCCTGGTGCGCAGGATGTGGGCCAGCACCAACAGCATCCTGAGTATGGTGGCCAGCAGACTGGACTGTGTGTACATCAGTCGCTGTTACACAGTCTCACACGGAACTGGGCAGCAGTGACTGATGGATGTTTTGTGTGTTTTATTTTGTATTTGTATTTACTAACAATAGGTTAAGGTTTTAGTGTTACTAAAAAATTTACTTATGGTCTGAATAAAGAAATTTTATTATTATAAATAAAATATAAATGTGTAAATGAAAATAAAATGCACTAAGTATAATATGTGTGGAAGAGAGTTGGGGCAAGACCAAGAAATGCTCCCTCAATGTTATCAGACTATATATTTGTCAATGATCTGATAAATAAGGTTGCTAAAGACTGTTTGTTCGTAGTCATTTCAACACTACTGCAGTAAATAATAAATTCTTGAAGTGAGACTATTGTTTACTACCTCCTGCTTTTTATATGATATTTAACTAATGTGAACTTTAATTTTAGCAGAAAGTCCCTGTATCAAGGGACGAAGTCCTTATGATAGAAACTGATTATCTTAACTTGTTGCGCTTATAATATTAGGATATAGATGATCTAATGTCTTCACCATAAGAAAAAACATGATATTGTACTATATGTACACTAATAAGTGCATGTACTTAAATTTATAGAGATGTGTAACAATATAAATATAACTGCCAACAAAGGAAGAACAAGAAACACATTCCAAGCCGACAAAACATAAATATCTTAACCTTGAACTCTTGGTAAGCCAAAAATCTTACCTGTGCTTCGTTGACAGTGTTTTGAAGCGCCATTATCTCCTCCACTCCAGTAAATTTCTCATACTTTGTTACCAACTCTCTTACTTTTTTTGCTATTGTCTCATGTCTGAATTTTTCAGCCATTTCCGCGACCCGAGTTGTAGTCCCATACTTGCTTATAAGTTGGTCGACTTTTACTTTACCTGTGGTGGTCATATGTGATAAATGGACTTTGTCTTTAAGACGCTGGGCAATTTGACGAAGGCGGTCTGCCATTTTTGCATATTATTACTATTTTGGACTATTTAATTGCATTTTTTCTATGGGAATGATATCATCCCGGTTCGGTAGGTTTTCACTTGACGTTTTTTGATTGATTTGACATGAACAAATTCTGCGATTGTCATTTTGAAAATAATATTGCTGTGGCTTTATTATTTTTTATTTCAGGTTGTCCAAAACATCTGAAATACCTTCTAATTTTGGCAGTATGCATTTGAGTTTATTTTTGTTTCTTTGTCAGAACTGCATCGATGAGCAAAATATCTATTGTCAATGTCAAAAACAGACGCGTTCTGGCTGGAGAAGGCACTTTATTTTGCGTATTAGCAAATAATAATTCAGGTGCACAAATTATATCCCATATAGGTCGTATATTAATCTAAATAAACTAACGGATCCAACATGCAAGACGGTAAGTATCCTATTGGTGAAATCAACTTCTTATTTTAAGTACACACCTACTATTTTCCCTCCAAATTTTCAGATTTGGAAGTCACGGGGATTTCGAGAAGCGGTCGAGTCAGAAAGAAAAGCTCTAAACTGATGGATTTTGAGTCTCCAGATGACATTGAAGCTAAATATCGGAGGCAAACGCCTGTTAAATCCTTTATAGGGTTCCGCCAGGAGGAGACTCCCCCAGAATTTCAACAGGAGCCTCCGAGGCCTATGGAGGACGCTGGCGCTGGTACCGCGTCCGGCAGTGAATCGGACTATTATGAGAATAATGGAGAAAATGCTGAAAGGTAAATGTATAGAAATTATTACATTCTCCCAAATTCTTCTTTAATTTAGTACTATTAATTACTGCACCCTCTCGGTCTTCTTTCTCTTTCAACTCAAAGGTTGACTGTGAGAAATTGCTTTTGCGTAGTAAGATAAATTAATAAATCCACATTTGCACTCATTTATGTTTGCTTTGTTATTTGTTTCTTATGTGTAAATGCTTTAGAGAGTTCTGTCTATCCATCTGCTTTATCTATTGGAAGCCTATTCTACTGTGGATGTTGTATGAGGTGACTAAGGGTCCTACAGACTTGGCAGCTGACAGGCAACATTAGCATTCCCAAAACGAGTTGACAGCAGGTTGCAGAAGCACAGCTGAATCTTAAAAATTGTAACATAAATGTTTATGCTGACCCTTGTTTTCATGGCATCACAGACCCGAATGCGACAAAGATGTGAAAGTGAGAGCAAGTTTAATAAATATTTTTATTACAGCATGGAGTCTGACAGTTCAGCTTCAGATGAAGGCAACCCACGTACTCCGGCCAACTCTCTCTACATGATGGAGAAGAGCAGCAAGAAGAAGTTGATAGTAAAGGACGGAAGAGTTGTAGGGCGCGCCAAAGCCCAGAGAAAGGACAAAGGTTATTATTGTTAGAGATTGTTAATGCACATTGCTGGTTAGATGTACTTACATTGCTGGTTTTCCTTGCATTGCATGCAAAATGTATGTTCATTTGTGGCACATGTGTGTCAATAGTTTATAGTTGATATTTTTTTTGTGTGTGTTTTATATTTCTGAAGATCTATAGTTTTTGAGCAGCATATTCCAGAAACATGCATAACTCAAAATGGACCATATAGTTACCTTTACCAGTGGATGTTCTATATTGTTGAAGTATTTGTTAAACTCACAATTTTTACTCCAAAAAGTTCAAAGAGGTTCAATTCCAGCTGAAGGTATTAGCAGATTTGACAACAAACTCGTTTTTCCAGGTAAAACCCGTATAACGGCATACATGCTATGGGCCAAGGAAGCCCGTAACGAACTGCTCAGGAAGCACCCTGACATGGACTTCTCTGCTATATCCAAGAGGTTGGGAGAAATGTGGGCTAATGTAAGTGTTATTATTATTTTATTTGGGAATACATACAATCGCCTTACACATATAAATAACAATAATACAATAACACACACATCAGTAAAGTTTCCACAATTTATAAACTCAAATGTACTATTCATTAAAATATAGATTTATTTAATAGTTCCCTCTCATCTGAGCTTTGCCCAGTTTCTTCCGTCTGAGCTTTGCCCAGTTCCTTCACTGTGTTCAGCCTTCGGGCGTCGGAACACAGTGTCCCGTTTTCCTACTTATTCGTCTCCACTTCGCACGGTCGTCGACATCCCTAGTTGTCAGACCATTGTCACGCATATCATCCTCGACACGACATCAAGCTAGCACTTCTTGGACTTGACTCTTCTGAACGAGGGCTATTTATTTACAAGTTCACACGTTAGTTACATGTATAACACACAAAACACAGGTTAATTGTTCATGTTCATGGATCTGTACATCGATGCAACTTGTTGACTTTTACGCGGTAGATGAATTAACTTGATGACACAAATTTCATAGATACTTAGACTTAAAGGTTAAATATGACTTTATTTATAAGTGATAAATTTTTAATTTAAATTGTATTATGTAAGTGAATGTGAACAGAATATGGTATCACTAAATTGTAATTTATTATTTAATTATTATGTTTTATGTGCTACTTATGTGCTAATGTTAATTCCGACACAATGTATTATTGTTAAATGGAATAAATGGAAATGGATACAGACGGAATGTTGATGAAAAGTTCTACAATGTAAAATAATAGGGTATGTTTGCTATTTTGAAGAAAGGTTTGTTGCGCGGCTTCACCTACGCTTTGGAAGTCGGCGGTAGACTTTTTTAGAAATACATTTTTGACGTCAATAAGTTAGGTATATCATCCTATCTTGAATAAAAAAAATTTAATATGAATTTGACAGGTGAACTATAACGAGCGATACTCGTGGCGCCGCAAAGCGAAGCGGTACGCGATACAGAAGGAGCAGCAGACCAGCCAGCTCAGCAAGATCATATCCAACCCCAGTAAGTTGCTTGCTTTTCATATATAAATAAATATACATATAGGGTCAAAACACAGATTGAGCTAGCCCCAAAGTAAGTTCAAGACTTGTGTTATGGGATACTAACTCAACGATACTATATTCTATAACATATACATATATAGATAAACATCCAAGATCCGGGCCAATCAGAAAAAGATAATTTTCCATCATAACCTGACCAGGGATCGAAACCGGGACCTCTAGGTTCAGAGGCAAGCACTTTACCACTGCGCCACCGAGGTCGTCGTATATACTTTTAGCTACTTGAAGTGGTTAAACCCGCATTAAAATGCGGACTTTTAAAATGGATACTGATTTCTGAGGAAGGTTTAGTTTATTATGGTTTAACCCGAGCGAAACCGCTAGTATTGAATAATGCTTTATCTGATAATAAATACTAATAATGCTTAATGTGAGAGGAAGTCTCAAGGTAGCACCAATCATAGGAACATTGAAAAGTAATAGGCTTCTATGATATGATCACGTTATGAGAAGGGAGGAAAATAATATTGTAAGAAAGGTTATGGATTTTAAATTGAATGGGAAAAGTAGGGGCAGGCTGAAGAAGAGATGGATTGAGTGCGTCAGGCAGGATATGGTTAGGAAGGATGTAACAGATTGGTTAACAACAGACAGGGAGAAGTGGAGGAGACTGACATGCTGTACCGACTACACATAGAGTGGGATAAAGGTGATGATGATTGCCCAGCATTTATATAACAATAAATTAACTGCACTGGCCACTAAAATTGTACTAGAGAAATAAGTTGAAAATGTTATTCTTATTTTAAATATTTTTCTCTGTCAAGAAAATTACTGCTGATAGTTGGGTGAATTGTTGTATTTTTTGGTTTCCAATATACCTATATATACATTTTAAATGCCACTACGCAAGAGTTTTATTTATTATGACCATAGAATTTGATCCTTCGAGCCGGATAAAGCTAGAAGTAATAATAATAATGCTTATTAGTAACTTGTAAGTTGTGTGCGCAGACGTGCGTGGGCCGCACGCGGGCCCAGGCCGGCCCGCGCGGCCCCGCCTCAGTCCGCCCGCGCCCGCCGCCGCCCAGCCTCTAGTCGTGAGTTACTCTTCTATATTTACACTCATCTACATGCACAATATAAATCAATAAAATAAATATGTATAGATGTGTAGACAAATCACACAGATTGAGCTGGCCCCAAAGTAAGTTCGAGACTTGTGTTATGGGATACTAACTCAACGATACAATATTCTATAACATATACATATATAAATAAACATCCAAGACCCAAGTCAATCTGAAAAATATCATTTTCCATGTTGAGCTGACCGGGGATCGGACCCGGGACCTCCGGTGTAGCAATCCAGCGTGATGACCATTAGGCCACGGAGTTCAATCAAGTTATATATACTAATCTGCATACACTGACGCTATATCTAAACTTTAGTGTAAAGTACTTTTCCACATCTAAACTGATCTACGTTTTCACTCGTCTAGAATTTCATTTTCATACTAACCTACATCTACTCCTACACTAACATATGTCTATAACAATCTACATTGTACACTTCTGCATTAATCTTTATGTACTCGTACATTATTAAAATACACATTGTTTATTTAAATGCAGTGTACAATTTGATGTTAGCATACATATTATGCATGGTGATATGTCCCATAAAAATTCTCCGAAGGACCTCTATATATTAAATCTGATCAATGATTGCGGCATCAATTATGAATAAATATAACATATTTTTTCATGTACACAACATAACAAAGTAGATAGCATACTAAGCGCAAAGGTAATATATCTATAGAGAAAAAAATGTTTTTTTTTCTATAGATTCTATACATTTTTTTTCCAGTACACCGGCGAAAATGTGTTTACCTAACTATAAATTTTTCAGCCGGTATCGTCAGCGAACTCCGCGGGGGCGGGCAACGCTGGCATGTACCGCGTGGCGGGCTGCGGGGCGGTGGACGTCGCGGCGCATCTGCGGCTGCTGGGGGAGAGCCTGGCTATCATAGGGGAGAGGCTCAAGGAGCACGAGGTCAGTGTGCCTTGCGGGGCGGACAGGGTCATGTGCGGGGCATGTGGATCACGTGGCTGCTTTGGGAAAGTCTGACTATCATAGGACTTATTAAGTAATGTCGGAGATAGCGAAGGAAAATACCAAAACAAAACAACGACCATGCTGGTCTGTCAGGAAATTCAACAATAATCAAACTTTATAACAAGTCCGGTCGTTCCTCATATATTGTGATTAATTGTGTTTTACATCTATATATTTTCTTTATCAGCATCGGATCACAATCATAACATGTTTTTGTATACTTTTTGACTATGTACTTTGTTATACTATTAGTAAAAAATATGTAAGAAACAAAATAGTAAGCCCTTCTGGCATGATAGGGATCGACACTGTTCAAATGAGTTTCTTTCGGCATTTCTTCTCAGCAGTGGTCGTTCCGAAATGCCAGTAGTTTGTAGCTTGTGAGAAATTACTATCCTACTAATATTATAAATGCGAAAGTGTATGTGTATGTAATGTATGTTTGTTACTCTTTCACGCAAAATCTACTGGACCGATTGATATGAAATTTGGCACACGGATAGAAAATAACCTGGAATAAAACATAGGATACTTTTTATCCCGAAATTCCCACGGGAGCGAAGCCCCGGGGCGCAGCTAGTATAATACAAAATTTGACGTGAAAAAGTGCCTGTGAAGGTCTGATTACTGAATAATTTGATTTAATTAGAACGAGAATGAATTGTCCTCAGGGTCAAATAGCAGTGTCGGGGTCGGTGTCAGTGCTGCTGGACACGCTGCTGTGTTCGCTGGCGCCGCTGCTGTGTGTGTCCCGCGCGCTGCCGCGCATTGCTCCGTGCGCGCGGCTGCTGCAGGACACTCTGCACAACATCGCCTACATCATGCCCGGCTTGTAATTGTGTGTCGTCTCCGTTTTATTGCAAAATTAAACGATAATAAGTGTTGTAACATTGTCTCAATAAATGATTATATATGATAAGCTGTTTTATTTAGAAGTCCTAGTTTTATCTGTACCTAATGAAATGGATGTAGGGAACATTAAGTCACATATTTTATTATTATTTTTTTATTTCGCTCACGATTATATACAGCTTCAAGACGTCTTATAACTAAATTGAATCTTAGATAAATACAAAACAGTATATTCGAATGCTTACAATTGAGATTTAACATTTTGGTACATACAGACTGTCAAGAAAGTGAAGATTGACCATTATATTTGGCTAAAAAATTTGTTAACCGATTCATTGCGATGCCTAATTTTGCAAACTTTTACTAATGGCGTTCAACAAAAACTATGTGACACGGCTGCCGGGTCAAGCGCCATACGATTACATGACACGCCTCCTGTGTCTTCAGCCATGTGGAAAAGAATACAGTATTTCAACCAGTTTTTACATGTTTTAGGCTTACATACTTTTAGTTGACATTCGAAATCTAACGCGAACATACAGAAACGTTGTTTCAAGTGATTATAAGTGGCATAACAAGTGTATTTTTGAAAATGGAAGGTAAGTGACATTTCTAATGAAGGTGTGCAAAACCTTTTGAACTTATTTTTAAGTCCTAATGGTTTGAATAGTTTTATAGGAATGTGGGCTTGACTAAATGAGGTTTTAAGTTAGTTCTGTAATTATTGTTTTGGTTTTGCTCACAAGAAATTTCAACTTATTTACACTACGTAATGATAAACTGTCAAGTTTGATTTAGTACTTAATAGGTATATATTTATTAAAAATACTAGCTTTTTTCCCGCAATTCGCCCGCGTTCAAATTAATACATTGTCTAAGCTTAAGTTGATTGTACTATTCTCGTTCAGAATTTCATCCAAATCAGTTCAGCCGTTTCAGCGTGATTGAGAACAAACATCCAAATTCACAAAATTACAAGCATGATAACTTCCGCATTTATAATACTACTAATATGGTTGTCATATGATACATTAAGTCATTAAGACGACTAGTGCAGCGAAACTAGCGCCACTCGTCTATAAATTCCGTATCATATTTTAAAAATCTAATCCCATAGTGTCATAGTAAATAACACATAGTATTTTTCGCAGTTTCATATTTTTTCCTTTCAAAACCGCCGAGGGAAATTGATTACCGCCAAAAGTGGCCACTTTCGGCGGTAATCAATTTTTCTCTGAATTTACCAAAGGAAAAATTATCAAACTTATATGTAAGTACCAAAAATACTATGAGTCGTTTACTAGGGCACTATGGAATAAGATTTTTACATTTTAAGAAAAAGAGTAAATAGACGGGTGCCTTCAATCTCAGTCATTCAAAATCCTAATTTGCTTAATATTGCCATTATACTCTAATTACCTATTGCCTATTATTGTTTAAGAATTACGGCGAAAAAGAAAGTACATTCCCGAGACAGAAACTGAAACTCAGTGCGAATCTGATGACGAAATTTTCGAGCCAAATTCGCAAAAGTATTTACTACACAGGGACAACTTCGAATTTACACAAAATATAAAAACAAAGGATATTTTTATGTGCCCAGAAAAAAATATGAAGAAGAATCGTCCATATTAGTTTATCTGCAAAAATAAATATTTGAATGAAATTTATGTACTTAAGGGTCATATTTCTAATATTAGTAAGAAATATAAAGTAGGACTTAAGACTTAAAGTTTTAATCCAAATCATTCTGTTTTAATCCAATAAAAAAAAAAAAATAATATTAAGTATATAACATATAACATTTAAGTTTTTACCTATGTTAATAAGAAGAATGTGATAAGTTAAAGTGATTTAGTTTATTTAGTTTATTTATGTTCGCGGCTAAGGGGTGGCCCAAGGGCCGCCGCACCTTAACCTATACTAGTGTTTTTAAGTAATTTAAAGTGAAAATACTTATTGAAATGTTAATGTCTTACATTTTCAGGTTCAGGAAACCATCAACAAAATTCTCTCGTTTTCTCGTTAGAAAATCTTATGAAAAAACTTATTCAAATTTTAGCCACTTATAAGGGTTTAAAATAGAGTTAGAATAGAATTTATGAACTAAATAAATTATAATAAACTATGATTATGACTATAACTGTTATGACAAACCCATTATGATATACTATTTTACAGCAAAACTCATTATTATAAACTAACATTATGCCTACACAAGCATTATAGCAATAAACTTTATGTGAATCAATTATTATGTTAGAAAAATTATGAGAAAGGCCTTATGACAAACCATATTATGATAAATTTAATCATGAGAACAAACAGGATCCCTCCATTGGATACATAGATAGGTACTCTTTTGAACAAAGTTTACTCTGTTCAAAAGAGTACCTACCTTATAGTGTGCTCTTATAGGAGTTCAAAAGAGTACCAATAAGAGTAACTTACCCAATAAGTTACCATGAAGTTTACGGCAAGCAGAGATTTATGTACACAGGCTGAGTCGTCACATTGGCAGATCACGGAGTCCAGTTATACAAGCAGCAGTCGTTTTTTTACGAAGATCAGAGCACAGTAACACAGTCCTCACAACACAAATGTCGAAAGCCCAGATATACGATCTCAATGTCATCGATACGCACGCAGATCTGATCACCAAGGATAGCAAAACAGAACTAATTCACAAAAGATAAGAAAACATTCACCTTCGAATTTTTTAGGACCTTTTTCTTATCTGTCCACGCAAAAATGGACCATATTGTACAAAACGTACTGGTCATTTTACATTGTTGGTACTTCGTAGGGACATGCAACTTGTTATCTCTCCGGCAGGGATCCTCCATTGTTTAGGACATGAAGTGTCGTGTGCAATAAGACTCATATTAGCCATATTGAACCGCACGTGGTATTTTTCCATAACTAATAGGCTACATGACAGGAGTAGAGTTTTGGAAATAATGTTTCATAATACATAAATTTTTACCTAACCGAAACTAATAATCACACTTTTAATTTTGTAACTACTAGCTGCTCGCCCCGGCTTCGCCCGAGGTACATACATTTTCTCGCCGTAAAAACCATCCTTGAGCTACGAAGAATATTAAAAAAAAAGAATTGGCCAAATTGGTCCAGGCGTTCTTGAGTTATGCGCTTACCAACACATTTAGCGATTTATTTTTATATTAAAGATTATTTGAAGTTAGTTGGGCAAGTCCATTTTAAAACTATAGAAAAAGCAAAAAATTGTATTATCATAAGGTAACTTATTAAAATCAAAGCAACTTTTATTATGAGGCCTATACCATAAACACAATATTTTACATAGTTATCATATAAAGTTCACGCACGTGTCCTACGAAATACATATTATTTAGAAGTGACGTCACACCTAGGTAGCCTTCTCTATGGAACGTTTTGGACTCGCCAAAAAAGTGTGACTTTATGTCAAAGAGTTCTTCAGTAATCATGGTATTTCTTTTACTAGTGGGCTTATTTTTAGAGGTGTTTCCATATTTAAACAAAACAAAATTGAGTCATGTAGCCTAGGTATTATTAAATTGCAATTTTAAGCATCTGAAAAGGTTGGTTACACCTGCTTTTAATAAAATCATACAATTACCAGAAACGAAGGCTACGACCTTGATTTAGATGAAAAATAGCGACAATTTTGTTCTGGGTAGATCTCCCTAAAACCTAATTTGAAGGAGTTATCATCGATTTAAAAATGACACGGCTCCCGCGCCCTACGCCACACGTAAAAGAAAGTAATGGCACGGCAGGCGTGCCATCCGCAATGAATCGGTTAACTAAAACTAAACTTGTTAACTGTTTCCTTCACTTGATTGACAGACTGTAACTACACAGAAATTTGAATACATGAATGACAATGAAAATCACAAAAAAATCAAAGTGTACAGTCGACCGCATGTCAAATTACCCCGCCTGGATCTTTATGCCACTGTAATTGGGGCGAGTTTGCAATAAATAAATATATAATAGGACAAATCACACAGATTGAGTTAGTCCCAAAGTAAGTAGGAGACTTGTGTTAGGGGATACTAACTCAACGATACTATATTTTATAACAAATACATATATAGATAAACATCCAAGACCCGGGCCAATCAGAAAAAGATCATTTTCCATCATGACCCGACCGGGGATCGAACCCGGGACCTCTCGGTTCAGTGGCAAGAACTTTACCACTGCGCCACCGAGGTCGTCAAACGCAATGAATTTAGGTAGTTTCATAAGCTGTTGATTGTACGTAAAAAAAACAATTTCGAATTCGGTTACATTTGAGCCTTTTAATCTATGCTTTCAAAGACTCATTTTTGGTCACTGAGCTAGAATAGTAAGTAATTAAACTTTGTTTTATATCGATCGGTAACAATAATCTAGTTATATGAAGAGAGGAAACTCCTGGCATAAGCATTTTTTGCCTAAAAAAGCTATTTAACTGCAGTCTGTCTATAAACGAGGCGATCCAGGTGATCACACACACAAATCTTCACTATTTGGTATTGCAATGGCAAAAAAATCCTTTTTTTAGTTTTTACAAACTGTTTATCGTATTGTTCGTTATACTATAAAACATGTGAGTTAAAGAAACTTCACATTGTCAAGTCAGGCGATGCCAAAATAAAACGTATCCTTTCTATATATTTTTCAAATTTCTGTGCTTACAATAATTTATATTAAAAAATAATTGTGGTTGCATAAATTTGCCGGGCTCCGACGCTTAATTGCTGAGAAAGAAACCGGGATTCATTTCTATTCGCTTTGAACACTATTACGGCATACATGACGACCCTCGTAGACATAAAACTTCAGAAACAACATATCCCCATATAAAAGAAACACGTACACATGATACACACATACCTTCTAGGAACTTATTCTTAATGTAATACAGCCATTTTAATTTAAAAGTTGTACAAGGAATCTTTGCATCCAAGAAAATATTTTGCAAAGTTATGTTTAATTGAGAAACCGGAATAAAGAAATGACAATGACTTAGTTTTGTGAAGTTAATTTCATCAAATATGACACGCATGCGTCTTTTCACGATGGAAATTTTTTTAAAGATGGGTAACAATGACAAAACTATTTTCATGCAACTAGTTTCTTAATGAAACTTAGGCTTGTTTCGCCAGTTTTACCTGATGTGACTAATTTTGATGAAATTAATGTCACTAAACTACTTTAATGCAACTAATTTCGTAAGGAAACTTCGTAGTTTCGCAATGAAAATTAGGCTTATGAGTTTACAACAAGCGCCCCCTACAGTTAGGCGCCCCGCAATAGCAGTACAAGACCTTGCCGGGCACGGAGCCCACGTCATAGTTGTAGTTCCACGTGAGCTCCGTGCCCGCGCGGATGTGCGACAGCGCGAAGAACGCAACCCACGGGAAGCGCGGGTCGTGGGTGTCCACGAATACGTTTTGCACGAATACATTTGGTGTGCATGAATGCTGGAAACAACAAATATTGTTCATTAATCTTGTCATACACAGATTTCGAAATATATAAATCTGTGTTGTTATTTATAAAAAAGTTAAAACATACATACAAACAAACATATTTGAAATGGACCGATAGAGACAAAACATATTTTAGCCTAAGTATGTTTTAACTTTTTTTGAATGACAGCACAGTTTTATATATTCCTCGATGATTTTAAGCAACGGATATTTTGGAAATGATACATTTTTAAACAAAAGGACTTTTGGAAGATGGATTTGGAGGACGGACCTCCATAATTTAAATTACTAATAAAACCTGAAGTTGTTTTGTACTAGCAGCCCGTCACGGCTTCGCTAAAACCGTAAAAAGTAGCCTATGTTACTCCTGAAGGATTCGCTTATCTCTGCGTCTAATTTCATCAAAATCGGTTTAGTCGTTTTGACTTTATACTAAGCGGCCCGTCCCGGCTTCGCTCGGGTGAAACCACAATAAACCTAAATCTTTCTCAGAAATCACATTATTAAAGAAAAACATCAAATCAAAATCCGTTGCGTAGTTTCAAAGATCTAAGCATACATAGGGACAGACAGCGGTTTTGTTTTAGACTATGTAGTGACAAACCAAAATATAAATCTTTATTTGATATCATTATATTATTGTTAAGTATGGATTAAATATACGTAACAATATAATATTTTTATTTTTTTAAAATGGAAGACCAATAGTCACTAAAACATTTAAATAGACATGGAGACGGGTAGCGATGCAGCAAATAAAAACAAGGATATAAACAAGTGTATACTCACATTGAGGTACCTGCCGATGTTGCCCTGAACCTTCGCGTCCATGATGTAGCACGCCTCGTCCTTGCCGTACAGGGCTCGCACAGACCTGCGCGAACTTTCATTTCAACATGGGACTCAAAAACAATCATAAACAAATATAAATACATTCACAAGTGTAACACATTCATAATTATAATATACTAGCTAATGCCCGCGTCTTCGCACGCGTGAATTTATGCTGCGAAAGCGGAACAGACGATTTTCATACAAACTTTCACCTCCCCCTTAAAGTCGTTTGGGGGGTTGATTTTTGGAAAATAACCTTTTTTTGAACTTTCTCGCCTTTGTTTGAACTGGGGTCTATAAGTACATATGCATTCCAAATTTCATCCAAATTGGTCTAGCGGTTTAGCCGTGAAAGCGGAACAGACAGACGATTCATAAACGGAACATGTTCATTATTTTAACATGAGTCTGTGATTGTAACATATTTATACACTTATAAATATGTTATTTATAAGTGTGACACATTAAATCTGAGAATTGTATTTGTAACACTTACACACACTTGGTTGTTTAAATCTGTTTTGCTCCTAACACTTACAACTGTAACATACATTTTTCTATGTACGTATGCACACATTACATATACAAATAGATATAGCTATTCGAATGTAAACCTTATTGTCTGTAACAGATTAACTCTATATACGTGTTCAGGTGAAAGTGTAATAGTTTAATCTAAACTCCTAAACTTTCCTCAGGAATCACTCTATCAAATAAAAAAGCCTGCATCAAATGTTGCATAGTTATAAAGATTTATGTATAAATATAGACAGACAGCGGGAAGCGACTTTGTTTTATACTACAAATTGTAGTTTACTCACTTATATTTAGAAACGAACTCTTTCGCACCGATTCCGGATTGCGCCATAAACTTGGTCGGTTCCTTTGCTGTAAAAACAAAAATTCCAGTGAAATATCACTAAAAACATCATTAGGGTGAAATCATAATTATTTTATTTTCAAAGCGATCTAAAGACAAGAAATTGTCTTTTTTTTTACAAAAATGTCATTTTTGACACAAGCTTTTATTGTCGTCAGAGAGATCTTGTTGTATTCAAACGCAAAAGACAAAAACAAAGTCATATCCGTGCTGTAAACCGTTGAGGAGTTCCCTCGTCGGGAGCCGATGGAGGGTGAACATCAGATAATGCTTACCGCAATAATGCATTGTCATCTAAACTGAACATGTATAAAAAAACTCAATCTGATAAGGCGGTGGTGGTATAATGGTTAAGACGACCGCCTGTGGATCTAAAGGTCCCAGGTTCGAATCCTACTCGTGCCACATGAGTTTGTATACCAATCTGACTCATGTATCATCGACCACCACTTGCTTCCGGTGAAGGAAAACAGCGTGAGGAAACCTGCACACTGGTTGATTATTAACTTGTGTGTGAAATGGAGAAGGCAATGGAAAACCACTCCATTACCAGTACCAAGAAAGTCGTTATGTGTGTTTAATTCCACATAATGACCACGGCCCTCAGCCATGAGGAACGACTATGAAGATAAAG
This sequence comes from Plodia interpunctella, assembly GCF_027563975.2. Lineage (NCBI taxonomy): Eukaryota > Metazoa > Arthropoda > Insecta > Lepidoptera > Pyralidae > Plodia > Plodia interpunctella. The sequence continues at coordinate 2,319,511 of NC_071321.1, forward strand.
ATGAAGTTATCTGCTTCATAATTATATACATTGCATGTATGTATATACATTGCAAGTTAAATAAATCTAGTAAATAATCTAACCTTCTTCATCGTCACTGATGGTGATGCAGCCGTCGTCCTCCATCCCCTTGTCTATCTCCTTCCCTTTCTCTTTCTCCTTCTCTTCGCCTTTCTTTTTCGCCCTGTCCCTTTTCCGCAGGCGTTTACTGTAAAATATTCGACTATGTATAACATACTAATATATAACCAGTATATGAAATATACTCATATAAAAAAAAATACAGTAATATCCTGCATATTAGTAAATATGCAGAATATTACTGTTTTTTTTTACAATATGAGTACATGTAATTATACAATAAATTCCTAAATAAATTTACAGCGAAAGACAAAATTTACACATTAACTCCGATCAGCTGAATTTATATTAGCTGATAAATTAGAGAACAACATTGTAATAGGCAATAAGCAGCATTCGCAACATGCAACAACAGTAGGGCCAACTCAATCTGTGTGATTTGTCCATACATATTTATTATTTACTAGATTTTGCCCGGGGCTTCGCTCCCGTGGGAATTTTGAGATAAAATATAGCCTATAGCAATCTTGGATAATGTACCTTTCTAATGGTAAAATAATTTTTGAAATCGGTTCAGTAGTTTCGGTTTACCCACCTCAAACATACAAACTCACAAACGCTTACCTCTTTATAAAATAATAGTATAGATTGAAAATACCTGAACTCTTGGATTCCCAAGCCAATGAATCCTGGCTGGAAGTCATAGTCTTCTTCATCATCTTTCGCGTGCGTTTCCTCTTCTTCTGACGACTCCTCTCCAGAGGAAGACTGCGAAGACTTCTGCACGGGAGAATTACAAAATTCAAATGTTAATTCAATAAGGGTGAATTTCGATGGACAAATTAGGAAATCAATGGGATAGATGGCGCTAGTTGTATTAAATTTGCGCGCTGTTGTTTTCCTGCTTTATCCGAGAAAAATTAGAAAGATGGCGCTAGATTGAAAAAAAAAAACATTTCATTGCTTGTATAAGAATTCTATAAACGTGACCTTCATCACGCGCGTTCAACTCACACTTGACCGGTTTATTTTTTTTAAGAAATAAATATTTTTTTTTTATTCAAACAATAGAAGTCCACAATATGTTAGTAAGAATGTAACTTCAAATTATGTTAATGATTTAAATGAAGTTAATTATTTGACAACACCTGATATAAATAATTTTCAAAGCAGTCGTATAAAACACTAGATGTTACCCGGGACTTCGCTCCCGTGGGAATTTTGAGATTAAATATAGCCTATAGCAATCTTGGATAATGTACCTTTCTAATGGTGAAAGAATTTTTGAAATCGGTTCGGTAGTTTCGGAGATTACCCGCCTCAAACCTACAAACTCACAAACGCTTACCTCTTTATAATAATAGTATAGATTGACGACCTCGGTGGCGCAGTGGCAAAGTGCTTGCCCCTGAACCGAGAGGTCCCGGGTTCGATCCCCGGTCGGGTCATGATGGAAATGATCTTACCCGGTCCAATTTCTTGTCCGCGTCGGGTATGTCCTCCTCGAAGCCTTCCTTCATCTGTTCCACCACCTCTATGTAGTCCAGCTCTGCCAAGTATTCGTCTCCTTCGTTCAGACCGTCCTGTGAACAACGATAGATAAATTAATGATCACGTAATTAGATCTAGAACAGCGGATTAATCTTAAGTACGAAAGTTTGTGAGAATGTATGTATGTTTGTTACCCTTTCAGGAAAAATGTACTGGACGGATTGTTATGCAATTTGGTACACGGGTAGAATGTAACCTGGAATAACACATAGAGTACTTTTTATTCCGAAATTTCCACGGGAGTGAAGCCCCGCGGCGCAGCGATGAATAATAAAGTAAGTGCCATGCCCCATTGCTCCGACGTCGTGGTCCGTTGTTTCCTATAGTGTTTGACACAGACATGCATAGATGTAAATCGAAACTTCATACAACTTCATACAATTTCTGCATTATTGTCTGTCGACGGACGTCAAAATGACGGAGCGCCATGGCTCTGAAAGTATTGAACAAAATATATTTTTTTTCTTTGACTCGACTTATATATCAATAAGGAAGAGTGTTTACTCACCAAGTTGGCTGTGGCGTCGGTCAATAGGTTCCCTGCGTACACGCAGAGGAAGGCGCCCTTCGGGACATCGTTCAGAGCCCGGATGCCCCAGCCGCGGTTCATCGTCTTGAACACCTAACATTTATATTATATGTTATATAAACGCGGGCGAAACCATGGGCAACAGCTAGTTTTAAATAAACAGCAATGTAAATTAACATAGTACATAGGTAATGTATATATATACAATCATATTAGCTTTTGCCCACAACTTCGTATGTAAGTAAAAATCCGTTTCCCGTGGAAATTTCAGGAAACCCCTTAGTGCTCCCCTACACTGTCATAGGAACCTAAACACCAAACTTAAGCTTTCTACGCCCAGTAGTTTCGGTTGTGCATTGTCTGTCAGTCAGTCACTCAGTAACGCAAGAGTTTTATAAATATATATATAGATATATTAGGTCCTTACATATGAAATTGGCGTTTTGTTGTACTGGCCACTTTAATCACAAATTTCTCCTCTTTGGTTAGGAATTCCAAATTCAAATTTATACAGTTATTTGCACATGTATTTGTGTTTCGTTAACCGTCATTCACTTGTTTTTTTTCGTCTGATTTTTCTGTTTGCGTCACTCAGTTTACAAAATGGAAAACTTGAAATATCGCGTTATTTACGAGTACGAGTTCCACCGTGGCACCAGTGCTGCGGAAACGGCTCGAACAGTTAATGATGTGTATGGCGGTCGTGTCGCAAAAGAAAACACAGTGCGTTTTTGGTTCCAACGTTTTCGTTCTGGAAATTTCGACCTGCAGAACAATCCCCGTGGACGGCCGGAGACTCTAGTTGATAATGAAGAATTGAAGGCTATTGTGGAAGCGGATCCATCGCAAACCACGTCCGAGTTAGCTTCAGGCTTAGGAGTTAGTGATTTTAATCCACTTTGAAGCAAATTGGGATAATTAAGAAGCAAACCGGCAAATGCGTGTCGACTGCTGCGTTATATTACTTAACCGGCACAATAATGAAGGGCTTTTAAATCAAATCATTACCTGTGATGAAAAGTGGATTTTCTACGATAATCGGAAACGCTCATCGCAATGGCTGGAGTCTGGCCAGCCAGCCAAATCCTGCCCCAAGCGAAAATTGAACCAATAAAAGTTACTTGTAAGCGTTTGGTGGACTAGTGCTGGTGTCGTTCATTACAGTTTTCTCAAATCTGGCCAGACGATTACGGCAGACGTCTAGTGTCAGCAATTGCAAACTATGATGGAAAAGTTAGCTGCCAAACAACCGAGGCTGGTCAATCGCTCCACGCCACTGCTGCTTCACGACAACGCTAGACCACACACTGCACAACAGACGGCTACCAAATTAGAAAAGCTTCAATTGGAATGTCTAAGACATCCACCGTACTCCCCGGACCTTGCTCCAGCAGATTACCATTCTTTTCAAAATTTGGATAACTTCTTCCAAGGGAAAAAATTCAACTCCGACAGTACCAAACCGCCTTCAAAGATTTTATTGATTCCCCTCCGAATGGTTTTTTTAGTAAAGGGATCAATGAACTACCTATGAGATGACAAAAGTACATAGATAATAATGGTTCTTACTTTGATTAAATAAATATATTATATTAAAAAATATTCGACTCTTTGTTCCTCCTATACCAAACGCCAATTTCATATGTAAGGACCATACATTACCTATGTTACACAAAAAAAAACATTTATTTCTTTACAAAAGAAAAAAAATAGCCACCGACTTGCAACTTCAGCTGCAGCGGATGCTGCGCCACCCTGTTGAGGCACGTGTGCTTGCACTTGCACCTGGAGTTGCACTCGTATATCCCGGAGGGCAGCGGCTCCGGCAGCCGCTTGTACTCGTAGCCCACGTTGTTGTCCAGCCCTATGGTCCTGGCGCCCTCTAGCGTCAACTTCCAACAGGCGCATTTTGATTTATCCTGCAAAGATCGTGGAATTAAATATGGGTATACTAGCTGCGGCCCGGGGCTACGCTCCCGTGGGAATTTCGGTATATAACGTACCCTATGTCCTTCTCCGAACTTTCAGACTATGTGTATGCAAAATTTCAAGAAGATTGGCTGAGCAGGTAAATCGTGAAGAGGTAACAAACAAACTTACTTTCGCATTTAAAATATTTTAGGATCTGATAACTTCAGCTACTAACTCACTAGTTTATAAAATCTAATCTTTAGATCTCTAGTTTATAAAATCGCTTAAACTGTATATTAACACACTACTACATTATGTTCACTCGTTTCAGAAACATGTAAACAATTTTCGACCTTATATTACCTGACAATCATCAATATAGAATGAAATCCGGTAAAGATTCAAGTACTAACTATGTTAATAAGGTCTAAAATCGCTTAAACGTTATGAAAAGACACCAGTAAATTACCATAAATCCTTCAGAATTGCGCAAAGCATTTTCGACCTTATTACCTGACAATCATCAGTGCAGTCACACCCACACAGGAACTCGGGGTCCAAATTGAGCGGGACCCCAGCAGTGGGAGTGCGCTCAGTGTTGTAAGAACAGAATTCCGGCAACGATTCGTCGTAATAGTTTACACATGGTACGGGCACGTTTTCTTTGCCGTGGGAGAGGTCCTGTAAAAAAACATATTTTTGAATAATTCTATTTAACAGTAGCGCCATCTAGACATCAGATATTTAGATGAAGGTTGACTATTTATTATCAAACTAGCTGCGACCCGGGGCTTCGCTCCCGTGGGAATTCCGGGATAAAAAGTGCCCTATGTTTTAAGTAAATTTCATCCGTCTAGATTAAGAGTAACAAACATATACACACATGTATACATCCTCACAAACTTTCTATATATATAATATTAGTATTATTTACTGAATCTGGCAATAGGGTACTTTTATTTTTAGGGGTACCCATTTTTTTATGTGAATTATACTACGATTTTAAAGTCCTTGGTATATTTTCTACTGGACAAAGATTGGCCGTCGCTTTGTTGCTCAATAGAGCGGATTCTAATCGAGGGATTTTGGTGAAATTTGGCACACGGGTAGAATATAGAACACGCAAAATAATTAGTGTATGCTTTTTATTCCAATATATCTATAATTGTAAAGTTCAGCATATTCTTTTTGTAGTAAATAGCACAAACTCTTCTCTTTTTTCTACTAAACAGATATCGATGAAATTTGCTCCACGTGTAAAAAATAATCTGAATTTACAATTTGAATATTTTTGTATCCTTTTAAGTACTTTTATTTATTTATTTATCTATACAAGAATTTTAAAAATATATTTAAAAAATCCGTTTCCCGTGGGAATTTCAGCAAATCCCATCTTAGTGCTCCCCTACACTGTCCTACACACCAAATTTCAGCTTTCTACGCTTAGTGATTTCGGCTGTGCGTACCCTGTCAATCAGTCAGTCACTGACTAATGCAAGAGTTTTATATTTATATAGATAAGCAAGGCACCTCGAGAGCTCACCTTCTTCCCCACGAGACACTTGTTGAGCACGAACTCGGCCAGACAGTGCGTGCTGGCCCCGAAGTCGAACAGATCGACCGGCATGTCGGAGCGCACGCAGCGCAGATAGCGCAGCAGCTCGGCCACGTCGCGCACTCGCCGCCCGCACGGCGCGCGGTACATCACTTCCTTGTGTCCCTTGAAGCGGACCACTTGTCTGTGTCATGGTGGTCACATTATTGTTCATTACTTTTTACACTTGTGAAAAGTCAATCAAGGGAAAATGCTATATAAACTTGCCAAACATGGGTTACCGAAATGTCCAAATAAGTTTCGAATTTCGCAACACTTGTCTTTGTCTGCCCCGTAAGGGATAAAAACGTTACACCGTTATCTGTATTATTTTGCATGAAGTTTGTTGACAGTTTAAGGCGCTACGTACACTGGCGCCACCATCACATTTTTATCAATATATTTTTATTCGAAAAATAAAGAAGAATGCAAAAATAATTAACTAAGTACTCGGTTTAATTAAAACTCTAAGGATAAGGTTAATTACTGAACTTGTTATTCATAAAAATGTTACATACTCAAAGGTAAGATATGTTTTGTCACTATCGCCCTTTATAATATTTAAAATTATTATATTTTAATATTTAATTGACAGAAAGAGACAAAACACGAGTATATTACTTTTTTATGAATAACAACGTTAATAAAATATACGGATGGGCCCGTATGCAGTATTTGCAGTAAGCAATATGACTTCGCCTGTGCCGGAATCACTGAATATGGATTCAGAAGACTGGGCGACCGGAAAAATTCTTGGCGTTGTCCTGCGTGTAAGACTGGGTCTTCTCTCTCACCTGCGGCAACATCTCCTGTACCTTCTCAATTAGATAAGATACAGGAGAGGTTGAATCAGATAGTATTCGACCTTGTGCCGCTGAAAACCCTCGTAGAAGATGTTAAAGCCATCAAGTTGGAGATGGGGGACTTAAGGGCTTCCGTGGAAATGGCACATAATACTATTGGTGACTTCACAGCGGCTTTTTCGTCCATGGAGACCCGCGTTTCAAATGTTGAGAAAGTTGCAAATGAGATCCCGACCTTACAGGCAGAAGTGAATAGATTGAAGCAGGAGATGGAGGAAAGGGACCAATGGGCAAGAGCCAATAATGTTGAAATTCGTGGAATCCCTCAGAAGAAAAATGAGAATTTATATCAGATTGCTCAGAAAATCGGTGAGCTGAGTGTTTTTAACATTAAGAAGGAGGATATTAGTTATATTGCAAGAATCCCCACTCGTGTTCCCGATGCAGAAAAGCCTATCATTATTACTTTCAATAATAGGTACATAAAGGAAGACTTGGTAGCATCAGCACGGAAAAGTAATCAGCTTAGGCTCAACAATTTGGGATTTCCTACGACAGGACAGTTCTATGTGAACGACCATCTTACGCAAAAATACAAAATCCTTCTAAATAAAGCAAGATCCGCCGCTCGTGAGAAGGATTTCAGATATATTTGGGTAAAACACTCAAAAATTATGGCCCGAAAATCGGATACATCTCCAATTTTTGTTATAAAAAACGAGAAGGACCTCTTGAAGATAGTTTGAGTCATTTTTATGTGAAATATCGTTTGTTAATTATTCTATATTTTTGTTTCATGTCATATTATTTTGTTAAAGTTCCAACTAGTTTGAGAGCCATTGCCGCATTCCTAGCCTTTTGTTACCTGCGTCGCTTGGGTTTCTACGTCAATCGGCTCGGAGCAGCCACCTGGCTGCCACGCGTAAGTATGCCTTATACGCAATGCAGATTTATGCAATTCTCACGCCTTTGTAATCGCTTACGCGCGGACTTAAAGTCCAGTTTCGCACAATTCACATGCCCTTTATGCATAACAAGTTCTTATTTATTTATCATAAGCACCGTACATAATTGGATATTGTCATTTCTTACCCCACATTCGCATTTTTTAAACACTTTTAAACAAAGTCGTACTTATAACTATAACTCTTCTAGCTTAGTAAATAAACTGCTTAAAATTTTACATAAAATGTTACATTTCATTTTATTATTTGTTAGACAGGACATTTACAATTGGCACTTTGTTCTAAATTCTTTAAATCTCGCACGAAAAGTTTTTAATTGCAATTTAAAGAATAGCTTATTATGTTGCTTAAGTTTGTTTGATATGTTTTATCATAGTATTTCGCAATTTTGGACTAGTAATTTTATTAATAAGTTTCGCAGTGGTTTTATGTATATGCTGCATTTATTATGGTTTCACGGAATATAGTAGCTTTTTACCAAAACACTCGAGGGCTACGAACTAAGACGCACATTTTTAAACGTAATCTTCTTTTATCAAATTATGACATCATCTCGTTGACTGAGACATGGCTTCTGGACGGTTTGAACGATAGTGAGCTATTTGACGATCGATACGTGGTATTCAGGCGGGATAGGAATTACGAATTGACAAATGAGATTTATGGAGGAGGTACCTTGCTTGCGGTACATCGAGACCTATCGGCCATCGAACGACCGGAGTGGCGCTCGTCAGCCGAGGATTTATGGGTTACGATTACATTAGATAATAAAGACCATAACACTTACAACAAAGATAACGTTAAATTACATATTTGTACAATTTACCTTTGTAAGGAAAATTTAGGTAATTCTTTCAACTTACAACTTTCAAATTTTTCGGAAAAGTTGTCGAATATTTTTAGTTCGTGCCCCAATGACTTATTTTTAATTATGGGGGACTTTAATTTAAAAAATATTGAGTGGCAGGGTGATATCAACTTTTTTCAACCTAGTGGAATAAATGGTGGTTCACAGTTATTATTTTTTAATACATTAACGGAGTGTAATCTTAATCAGTTTAATTATCATAGAAATAGTACGTTCAATCGCATTTTGGACTACGTATTTTCGAATCATTACCTCCGTGTCTCACATTGTAAACAACCTTTAGTACCTGAAGAACCGCACCATAAGTCGTTAGAAGTTATTTTAGATTCCCTACGAGTTAGTGCGCTGCAATCTAACCCTAGGCATAAGTATATGTATCATAAAGCTAACTTTGAGGCTATAAATTCAGCATTAAATGATATTGACTGGGATGCTTGCTTATACAAAAATACCTTAGAAGAAGCAATTGATATATTTTACAGTCACTTATATAACCTTAGAAATAGATATATCCCCCAAAAAATATTGTCTCCCGGCCAATTTCCTCCCTGGTATTCTTCACCCTTAAAGAAATTATTGAAAGAAAAATATAAATATTTTAAGAAATTAAAAACGTATGGTAATACCGCGGATCGTGAAACGTTCATTCTTTTACGAGAAAGAGCCAAGTTAATGGAGCAGGAATGCTATAATAATTATATTGTTCAGTCAGAACTGAATATCATTAAGCAACCTAAACATTTTTGGTCTTTTATTAAATCAAATAGATCTGGATGTCACTCTCTGCCTTCATCATTGTTTTATGAAAATCAGTCGGCGGACACTGGTGAAGATATTTGTAACTTATTTGCAACCTACTTTCAATCCAATTTCCTCGATGATTCCTTGCTTAACTCTCATACTGTAAGCCCCCCCCCAGGATACATACACATCAAGTTCTATGGCTATTAGTGATGTCAAAATAAGTCGCGATTCAGTTCTTAAGCTTTTAAATTCACTTGACGCATCTAAGGGTGCTGGACCTGACAAAATCGATGCAAAATTTATTATTGGTTGCGCGGATGGTTTGGCTCGCCCGTTATCTATCCTCTTCCAGCGGTCCATTAATGAAGGTATTGTGCCGCAGATATGGAAAAGTGCATTTATAACACCAGTGCATAAAAGCGGTAGTAAAAATAATATAAAAAATTTTAGGCCTATATCAAAATTATGCATATTTGTTAAGATTCTTGAAAAATTGGTTCATGCGGATGTTTATCATGCACTTTCAAATGTATTTATGGAAGAGCAACATGGGTTCTTAAAGAAGCGATCGACTGCTACTAATCTTTTAACTTTTACTGACTTTGTAACATCTAATATGGACGCTGGGGGTCAGGTAGATGTTGTATTTACGGACTATAGCAAGGCTTTTGACCGCATAGACCACGACTTGCTACTACAAAAACTTTATCTTGCAGGAATCCATGGCAATCTATATCGTTGGTTCACTTCCTACATAGAAAATCGTTCACAAGCCGTAGCCATTAACGGGTTTTCCTCTAGGTGGCGTCATGTACCATCAGGTGTACCCCAAGGTTCCCTTTTGGGTCCCTTGCTTTTTAACATCTTTATTAATGATGTTGGGTCCTGTTTTGTTAATTCCAGGTTCCTGATATATGCAGATGACATGAAGATATTTAAAAGCATTAATAACATTTCGGACTGTCAACAGCTTCAAGAGGACCTTAATAGGTTTGATGAATACTGTCGCATAAATAAACTCGATCTTAATGTGGATAAATGCCAAACTATATCTTTCACAAGAAAATTTAATCCTGTACTCTATAAATATTCTTTAAAAAACGAAAGTTTAAAACAGGTAGAAGAGATCAGGGACCTCGGCATTATCCATGATTCTAAAATGTCATACGAGAAACATGTTGACCATATTTATAAGAAGGCATATAAAGTACTAGGCTTTGTAAAAAGGTCTTGCTCTCAATTTAATAATATTAAACTTTACAAAATTCTGTATTGTGCATTGGTCCGTAGTTCTTTATAGTATTGTTCACAGGTTTGGAACCCCTTATATAACGTTTATATAGATAGGCTAGAAACGATTCAACGTAAGGTTCTAAAGTTTTTGCAATTTAAAACGAAGTGCAATGATTCTACTTATGAAGCAATGTGTGCTAGGCATCATATTTTACCATTGCAAGTTAGAAGAAAAATTTCTGATATAACATTTCATGTCAAAATTTTTCAAAGTACCGTAGACGCCCCAAATTTGCTAAGTAAAATTAATTTAAAAGTACCCAATCGTGCAGTGCGCGTACCTTCATTTCTCTATGTACCTTGTTGTGCTAGTAAATATAGGAAAAATAGTTATTTTATTAGATCAGCTAGAGAGCTAAATAAGCTGGCTGTATGTCCCGAGCTCGATTTGTTTAACTCAAACCCAAATAAATTTATAAAAACGGTTTCCGGGGCTTGGTTTAATGACTCTCAAACTTGAAGTTGAGTTGGAATCTTTTTCGCTTTTACTGTTATTTTGTGTTAACTTTATGAATTATCCAATTATTTGTTATTTTTCTTACTTCTCTTTAAACAGACAAGCTTCTTAGCATTTTACATGCGAGAATATGTAAATGGTCTATAGACTCTAAGTTAGAAATTGCATTGTTATTTAAGACTGTATGTTCTCCGAACAAAATAAAATAAAATAAAATAAATAAAATAAATAAATATATATTATAAAAATACATACAAAATTAAAACAAATTCTAAGCTGATATATGTTATGCCCCTTTCTGTCAATTTCAAATATGAATCTTTCCGTCAATTAATATAAATAAATATATATTTATCTCACCTCTCCCAACCGCTAAGCAATGGTTTGGCCAAAGGGTTGTATGTCCTCAAGTCCTTAAGAGCCAATACATCAGTACGCTTGCATTTTGGGGAACAAGTGTGTGGCGTCATCTTGTATGGTTTCACTGCGTTTTTGGGCGTGTAGTACTGGGGGACAAAGATTATAATAAGGTAAATATATTAGGCCAAATCACACAAATTGAGCCAGCCCCCAAAGTAAGTTCGAGACTTGTGTTATGGGATACTAACTCAACGATACTATATTTTATAACATATACACATATAGATAAACATCCAAGACCCGGGCCAATCAGAAAAATATAATTTTCCATCATGACCCGACCGGGGATCGAACCCGGGACCTCTCTGTAAAGAGGCAAGCACTTTACTACTGCGCCACCGAGGTCATCAAATATATAGAGGGTAAGCTCAAAAAATAGAGAAGTTTACAAGGTCATAAAATTGTAATAAATATGTTTTATCTATGTAAAATTGATATGTTTAGTATCATTATGATTATTCGTAGACTGTAACAGTTCAGCTGGATCATTATATGATTGGAAAGTCCATTTTCAAGTATGTAATTATAAAATCAAACTCAACCATCATAAAAAAACTAAAACTTTGTAACAACAGGGGGCTTACCATCATCTCTTAACGCGATCCACTTTACGACCTAAACTGAACTTCTGCATCGCAAATTCGTACCATCGACTAAATTTTTTGTTTGAATGCGATTCATTTTAGGTTCCTAAATCGAACTGAGTTGCATTGGAATCGTTCTGTAAAAGTTGATGGTAGGCCTGCTGTTATTAAAAAGTTATCACAATAAACGACACAAGCAAAATTGAATGCAGCTGTCCAACGAACACAGATTTATTTGCGATAATATTACTCAATCGTGACGTCACGTGTCAGTGTCATTTAAGGAGCATTTGGACAAAAATGTGTGATTTTTTATTTGTCATAACTTCAAAAGCATTGTCATTATCACAGTAATTTTTCACTGGTGTTTTTATTAATATCCCCTTCTAATAGTCATATAAATAAAAAAAATTCATTTATATAAATCGATATATTTTATTCAAACTTTATTTATCAAGATTGGATCAAAGGGCTGATAGTTTTGACGAAATTAAAGGTTAATTTTGACGCTGAAAATAAAAAAATCTGCTTTTTTAAAATCTAAGAGATCGTAAATTGGGTTAAAGTTGGTATGAAAAATACTTAAATCTCTTTTTGCTTAACCGCAGGCTATAGCAGATCCTGGGCTACGGGGCGCCACAGCCGAGACTGTTGGTAGGATGAGAGAGAGAGAGATAACAAATACTAACCACAACTCGACTAGTGACGCTGTCCAAGTTAGATTGTGACGTCTGGCTGGGTGGCGGTATTGGGAGCGCGGTTGATTTCTTAGCCACGGCGCGTTGGCGTCGCATTTCCTGTGAAAACACATATTCATACTCATCACTAAATAGTTATTCGTATTTTCGATCCGAAATAAAATATTATAATATTTGCTTCTTGTCTGTCTGTGTGATCGCGATAAACGCAAAAACTACCGGACGGATTTTTGTACGGTTTTCACCAACAGATAGTGTTGGGTGTGTGTTGTATTCCTGTTTTCAGGTTTGGACGTACTTAACTAGCTGCGACCCGGGGCTTCGCTCCCGTTCGGGATAAAAAGTATCCTGTGTTATTCCAGGTCATATTCTACCCGTGTACCAAATTGCATAACAATCCGTTCAGTAGATTTTGCCTGAAAGAGTAACAAACACACATACATTCTCACAAATGTTTGCATTTATAATATTAGTAGGATTTTATAATATTATCGTTTAACAAAACAGGCCCTTAGCTTCCATATGGATCTTGTAACCTAAAATATAATTTATTTATTTTTATTATTAACAACCCGCCCGGCTTCGCTCGGATAAAATATAATAATTATCCCACCAAAAACATTTTCATGTAAAAATGTTACCGAGACGAGTCTAGTTTGCTTCACAAACATCTTTAGAATCAAGAACTTTAGCCAAAATGCAGAAAAAAGTGGTTAGATCTCATGTAGAGCTAAAATTCTTGATATATGCGCCCAAACTTTACCATATCTAACTTCACATACTCTACATTCTAGTTAAAACGTGTAGCTTTATGTTTAGTTAATATACTCGTGGTATTATATCTTGAAAATTTTAACTTCATTGGCTGAATTCACAAGGGTAACTTTGTATGTTTTATGTTATAATTTAATTAGTTAAGGTCATAGATTAAATTAATTAAGTACGCTATTGTATTGGAGTCATCTGTAATGCTAGTGTACGTACTGAATAAATCAATAAATAAAATAAAACTATCTGGCATTATCCAAACCAAAGTTACGAGGGTTCAAAATTACTACGAAATGTTTCGAGAAAAATTAGGTAGCGCCCTTGCGCTTCGCTTGGCTCGTCTTGGCGATTTTGAACTTTAACTTGATAGCAATAATCTCTCACCTCGTTTTGTTGTTGCTGCCTCGTCTGCTCGGCCGCTAGAGCGTCGGCCTTATTCTGTTCCTCCGAACGCGTGTACTCCACGTATGGCATGTTCAACTGGGAACGAAAACAATACAATAATATTTTTTTTATAGTACAGTTGTTGTTGATAGAACCACTGGTAGAACTCGCCCATAATTGGTTACTCGCCGCTTGTAGCTCCGAGAATGTGTGCGTCAATTGAGAACCGCGGTAGATTTACCAGAATAATTTCATAGAACTACCAGTAGAACTGACCCGTCAAGAGGGGTAGCTTTCTGCCTTTCAGTCACTTGTAGCTTTTTTTAATACTACTACTGGGCAAGCAAACAGGCACGCGGCCCGCCTCGTGGCAAGTGGTGACCGCGGCCTATGGACGCCTGCAACACCAGGGGTGTTGCATCAAGCCTGAATAAACATTTTCACGCGCCGCGATCGAACCGCCAGTCTAACCAAATAGAACTACCGGGTAGAACTCACCCGCCTCTGGTTGCTCCTGGGCAAAGGCCTAGCTCTCTGCCTTTCAGCCGCTTGCAGCTCCAAGAACAGGGGCGCCAGACGAGTGGAGCCGCGGTAGATCCACTCCGTCCTGTCGTCTTCGAATGCCACTTCTACTAGAGAGGCGTCGACTTGCAGCACTTTGGTCACCCACCATTTTCCTTGAAATTTAACACATTTCTAAATAAAACCAAGTTTGTCACGTGTTTCACACTATTTCACAGTCTGAAGCCCAAGTTGAGTATTGTGCCTGATTTGAGGAGTTCGCAAACTATGTAAAATTTATATTCAAGTCAGCTGACACTAAAACAGTATGTTTCTCGAGAGTTTCTCACCGTCCCATTCAGTGTTGAGCCATCATTTATAAGTAAAGTTAAAAAGCATGTTTTTCATACGTTTCTCGCCAAAACTTGATCGTTCTTTCTTAAATTAAACCTATAAAAAAGTGTGTATCTCATACATCTTTTGCAGTATGTTTCTCACCGTTCGACTCACAAACGGGCACAAAACACGTAACCTAAAACTGCATATATCTCATATGTTCCTCACCGTTCCACTCCGTTTTGAGGCGCTGCCCCGCATGCAGCCGCACCATGGGCCTCTCAGGGTAAGCAATGAGGTACTGCTTCACGAACTCCCTGGAGTTAGGATGGACCTCCTCCCACACGAGTGTGGAGCTCTCACACACCACGCGGGTGTCGCGGTGGTGTACATATTGCGCGTAACCGTGGTCGAAGAATATTAGGTATCTAGAAAAAATATTTGCCATATATAAAGTACTAGTGGGCCGTCCCGGCTTCGCTCGGGTAAAGCCACAAAAAAGCCTATGTAACTCCTGAAGGTTTCGTCTGAATCTGTGCGATTTTTTATCAAAATCGGTTTAATAGTTTTGGTGTAGATTCCTTACAAACAAAAAACTTAAACAAAAAAAACACAAAGAAACAAATTCTCATATACATTTCGTATTTACTAATAAGTAGGATAAACGTAGGTTATTTAAAGCGGTGGTGGTGTAATGGTTAAGACAACCGCCTGTGAATCAATAGGCCCCAGGTTCGAATGCCACTCGTGCTACATGAGTTTGTATACCAATCTGACTCATATATAGTAGTTTTCATCGACCATCACTTGCTTCCGGTGAAGGGAAACATCGTGAGGAAACCTGCGCACTAGTAGATTATTAACTTGTGTATGGCAATGGCAAACCACTCCATTAATAGTGCCAAGAAAGTTGTTATGTGTGTCCAATTAAAGCAATGATGAGGAAACTCATGGATACCCTCATATGGATTACCCAAGAAGCTACAAACTACTGGCATCAATCACCTGTAATTGTTGACGGGGTTGGGTATCTCAGCCACTATGCCGGAGTAGAAGCTCTTGTTGTTTGTCTTGTTGGGTTCGTTTAATTTCACATTCTCTTTGGACAACGCGATGACGCGGGTGCCTAAGGTAAACAATTGTTAGATTTTGATATATTCATCTTGAACCTCTAAGCTTTAGGCTGAAATGATTGATATGAAATTCATCTTGAAACTTACATATACATACTAGATTTCTGCCGCGGCTTTGCCCGTGTAAATGTTCCTTCTAAACAAAGAATCAATTTAAAGTCCACCCTCTATTAGTCATTTTATCACATAATGACCCAATCCGTTTCCCGTTGCTTATCTAGTCCCGTTTCCCGTAACGTGTACCGTCCCGTTGTCAAATATTTATCTCACTTGAAAAATGACGAAGTTTCATACAATCTTGCAACCCCTATTTCACCCCCCTTAGGGACGAAATTTCCAAAAATCCTTTCTTAGCGGATGCCTACATTATAATAGCTTGTATTTATTCACTATAGCATGCATATAGCCGTCCCGCTCACTCACCAATAGTCAGTCTGACGTCAGCCGGTTCGAAGTACGCGAGACACCTCGCCGACAACATTCTAGTTGAGATCTTCTGTTTGATTTCAAACTTTACGCGGCACATAGTAAAGGCGTTCGCTAACTGGAAACAAATATATGAAACTTAGGGCATATTTACCGCTTTCTGATAAACTATCTGATAATCACAAGTGTTGTATAGGACTAACTGGCGAATCACTTCGAGCAGATTTGTCCAGCACTTAGTTTATCTATCAGATTACAATATGATATTTTCGTGTTGAAACAGGCCTATAAACCTACGTTAAATACATAGGTCAAGAAAACTAAACACACAAACATCTGATATTTTTTTCCGGTATCCATATAGCAAGAGGGCATACGGCTCTGGGTATTAATATTATTATTAGATAATTACATTTTATTTATTTTACATATGTACAAATGTATGTAATGTGTAGGGTTTTACCTAAAATAAAGAACTATTATTATTATATTATATATTATTATTATTATTTCTATTGCTATTGGAATAAGGAAAAATTTAGGCAAACTTTCCACTATACGTAGCCACTGTAGCTTGCTACTGTATTAGCACCACTATGGCTATTACAATAAGGTTATATTATTGACTGAACAATAAGTTTTTAATATAGTTTTTAGGAAAACTTTCTACTATATTGCCGGGCACAGCTGTCGGAGTTACACGGGTATTATGATCTCTATTGCTATTGGGTTAAGGAATGTTATTCACTCAACAACTTACATTTTTGGGGAAGCTTTCCACTATCTTGCTGGGCACCCAGGTGCAGAAGGAGTTTCTCATAGCGAACACCGCTGTGCCGGTACTAAGTCGCGGTCGAATTATCTGTACAAAAAAAATATTTATGCGGCATCTCGGCATGTCTGTGTGCGTGTGTATGTGTGCATGTATGTATGTATGTTTGTAACGCGATAACTTTCAAACCGTTGGTCTGATTTTGATGAAATTTAAAAGTTATGTGGGATCTGTCAATAGAATTTTTAAGTTCGTGGGGCAACAAAATAGGTTAAGTCGTTTTTGAAATATTCACAATTTTGCCCCGTGAACTTAAACATTTTTTTTTTAAGATCATGGGGCGCCAAGTCGATTTGTAGACCTCGCTCGTATCGCTTCGCTCGCTCGGTCAATTATTATTTTAGAAATATAATAGTAATTGATTATAGTAATTTATAATTGATATTTTATCTTGAATTTGTATATGGGTTTAGTGATCTGAAATAAATGTTTCTTTAAGTTGGCGATATTGACAGACAATAGGGTCAGAAAATGCAAAAATAATGTGTATGAAGAGAAAATAAATTGTTATAATTCATAGACTGTAACAATTTTGTATTATTACAACTACTAAATAATAAAATACAAATAAGCTACGTTTGGACGAGTCCAAAAATGTGTGATTTTATTTTTGTCATACATAATAAATAAATAAATAAATATACTAGGACAAATCACACAAATTGAGCTAGTCCCAAAGTAAGTTCGAGACTTGTGTTATGGGATACTAACTCAACGATATTATATTTTATATAATAAATACATATATAGATAAACATCCAAGACCCGGGCCAATCAGAAAAAGATCATTTTCCATCATGACCCGACCGGGGATCGAACCCGGGTCCTCTCGGTTTAGTGGCAAGAATCTTACCACTGCACCATCAATTATATCACTATTATCACACAATAATGTGTGATATAATTGAAATCATTGTTATTTTTTATATATTTTTTTGTTTCTAATAATATAAGGGCCTTCGAATAGTCAACGAAATAAAAATTAGTCATCTGCCTTGTACACAAGGCATACTTACCTCACCCGGCGGAGGCAGGTCTGAAGGTGCCACTTCCGCTGATAACTTCACCACTGATACGTCTTTCTGTAAACGAAGATTTTGTTTATTTAAAACTAGATTTCCCACGGGAACAGTTAGGTACACTGTGTCCTTCTCCGTACTTCAAACTACATGTATACAAAATTTCAAGAAGATTGGTTGAGTACATATAGCGTGAATAGGTAACAAACTTACATTCCCATTTATAATATTAGTTAGGACTAGTAGCCCGTACCGGTTTCACTCGGTTCAAACCATAGTAAATTACACGCATAAACCTTCCCCAGGATTCACACTGTCTATTAAAAATAACCCGCATCAAAATCCGTTCCGTAGTTTTAAAGGTCGAAGCATACAATCGAAAAAAATCCAAAAAGAAGTCGCCACGAGAATGAAAAGACACAGAACTATTCCTCACATCATCATTACAGAAAAGAGAAGAAGTACAGAATTATTCCTCACATCATCATCATTGCCAGCATCAAGATTGCTCGATTTCGTATCCTGCAAATGCATAAATAATATGTTTAACAAAATCAAAGACTAAGCTTGGACCTAATTAATTAATAATTAAAAATCTTTAAAGAGGGTAAAAATTATATAGATAATTATTTACAAAAATGTCAGACCCGACAATTCGTTGCCTTGAGGTAGCGTGCCCAGAAGGCTGACAGCATTGCCACGCTGAATGGCAATGATTATTCTCTGGGCGAGATATATGCCAGCCTTCTGGTCACTACTATTCACCTCAATTTTGGTGGAGATAGATCTAAATAATTTGTGGGCCGAAAGCCACGGCCTAAATGTCACAACCGCAAACAGTCATTTTATTCATGTAATTAGTATGTTAGTTTTATGTATAGACATTAAAAAGTAATTTTATGTATTTTATGTATAGGCAATAAAATATAAAAACACATTCATATAATGACACACGATAACCAAATGTCACTTTGATTGACCACTTTTTATTTATAGTGACATTTAGTATTTTTTTAAGTATGAAAAAAAGGCTTTTTAACCCCCAACGCAAAAAGAGGGATGTTATAAGTTTGACCGATAAGTGTGTCTGTCTGTATGTCTTTATACGTGATACCGTAGCTCACCAACGTGTGAACCGATTTGGATGCGGTATTTTTATTTGATAGCATAAAAATTTATGCGGTAGTTCTTAGATAGGTTTGATCAAAAGTTGTAGCCAAATTAATATTGAAAATCGGAGTTTTTTTTTAATTCGTCTAACAAATAACTTGTGACACGTGGAAAACAGTAACTGTGTGCTTATTGCGTTCACATGTCACCATCGAATCGATTCGTGAGACGCGGCGAACCAATCACATTGCGGTGTGGTTGTCGTCGCGTCACAATGGCGCAATGTGATTGGTTCGCTGCGTCTCAATGCGAAACGACTCGATGGTTGCTGGCAACTACTCTATTACAATTGATTGTTAACAATTACGTCATCGAGAGGCGTGTAACCAAGCGGTATGGCGGCTCTTTTCGCTGGTTGCTCGGCAACCGCGGAGCTGCTATGACGTTTGAGTCCCTTCTGAAATATCAAAAATTTCCAATTCAAATAATAATGAGATGACAGTGCTCTATACAAGAGTACCTACTACTCTCTAATGAAAATACTGTACGTCGGCGTAAGACGTAAAGAGATGAATTAATTCAGCCGAACTGGCACGGTCTCGATAGCTCAGTGGTCAAGATCGCCTCGGGTTCAATTCCCGCTCGATTCCAGAATGTTTTCATCTTATTATTATTTTCAAAAATAAGTTAAAGAGCGTGTGTGACATGTATAACAAATCCATTTAAACTTTATCATCCTACTAATATTGTAAATGCGAAAGTTTGTTAGGATGTATGTAGGTACGCGGGTAGAATACAACATGGAATAATACATAGGGTACTTTTTATGCAGAAATTCCCACGGGAGCGAAGCCCCGGGGCGCAGCTATTAAACACAGTTATATCCATTAAACACAGTTTAATGTGATTCATACAGTAGCTCGACGGCCACGAAATATGAAAGACGTAAATACTGTATTTTTATTTTATTTTTTCGATAATTATAGTTATTTTTATAGGTGATTATTTGTTTAATATCCGAATTCTACATATTTTTTTTTGGTAAAGTTAGTAAATTATATTAATAATTTAAAAGTTAAAGTTGTTTATAAACTTAAAACAGATATGAGGCGACTTAGGGATATACGGCCTTGACAGCAAAAACAAAACAGCATTCCCAGAGGGCTATAGTCAGGCAGGAGGTCGTTCATAAAACCAAAGCCGAATCTAATTTAATAATAAAAAAAAAGAATTTGCAAACCGAGAGCTTAGAGGCGTCACAGTCGAAAATGTAATGTTAATAAATGAAAAATACTCACATCAAGTGTCTCAGCATTGGTGCCAGAATCGAAATATGAGGACTAAAACAACATGAATTTTTAGAAACAAAAATAAGTCTTGTAAATATGTCGTTAAGGTTCAATTTCTTTAAGCAAAGTTTGTGATAACTTAATATCACACAGACTGAGTTAGCCCCAAACTAAGTTCGACACAAGATCATAACGTCCCAAGTATATAAAAAGATTGAAAAAATTGTACATTGAAACGCGTCTAAAATCATCAAAAAGGTTTGTGCTTAAAGTCATCCTTATTTTGATGAAGTTAAGATCTAGTTTCCATTCCATTGACAAATCTAGTTACACTAACTTTCTCCAAAGGCGTGTCCACAATGCAAATGGCGGTCAATTCCCGTCTCTCCGGCTCGAACGTGGCGTAGAGTTGATTTCTGAGCAGATCCGTGGCGACTTGGCATTCGTTCAGCATTGTATCGATTTCCTTGCTATCGGCTGGAAAAAAAAATGTAGACCAAATTGCGTATATGCGTCTACTGCCACTATATGACGGTGTTTGTGAATCGCTGGAGATTTTTTAAAATCAACCCCCAAACGACTATGATAGGGGGGGGGGGGGGGGGGTGAAAGTTTGTAGAAATATACGCGGGCGAAGCAGCGGGCAAAAGTACTAAATACAAGTTAAAAATTAGGTGAAAAAGTGCCTACGAAGGTCTAATTTCCGAAGTTAAAAATATTAATTCAGAAATTAGACTTTCGTAGGCACTTTTTCCTCATCATTCGAATAGCAAATTGACATATTATTATTTGTCAAAGATGGACAGTGCGAAGTCAAGCAGAATAAGAAGCGATCCTGGACTCCGCCACTATAGAGCGGTGGAGGCAACCGAGAAATCGCTCAGAAGAGTGAGAGAGATTACGTATCTCACCTTCCAGCTTCTCCAACGCTTTGTTCAACTCCATCTGAGCATCGGTCAACCTCTCGTCCAACTTGTATTTGATCCAGGTCTCGTTGATCACGTCAGCTAAATTGTCTTCTAAATATCTGGCGATGGAACAATGAAAGGGTGAATTTCACGAGCGTTTTGAACCTCGCCGCGGGCTGTCATTATTGTTTATTAAATTGTACCATTCGCAGTAATCAATTTAATTATCCTATTTTATAAATAAGCAAAGTACTGGCACAATGTTAATTTTATAAACATTTAATATTTTTAAAAGATTCTTTATTAAAAAAAACTATAAACTTCTTTATTTAAATAAAAAAACGGACACTAATGAAGTGAAAACGCTCGTGAAACTCACCCGGAAATTATACTCTTTTAACGTTTTTTACATAGAGGATAGACGTCTTTATCCATTAACGGGTTGACAGAGCCAAAAATTGTGGAACAGACTACCGGACAAAACTTTGCTTTGTTGCCTCTTTTAAGAATAGCTAGCCTATTTGACAAGGTCAGAAAATTGTAAAAAATATGTACGCTCTAGTTAAAATAGTTATATTTAAAGTCATTGTGGCCGCAATACCGCTGGACCATTATACGAACATTTAAAGTTGCTTGGAAAGTCCATTTAAAAAAACAAACTCAACCATCGTAAAAAAAAAACTAATTTTTTTATTGAGAATTCATCACCAAGATCACCTGAAAGGAAATGAACCTTAACATCATACAAATAAGACTCACTTAACGGCGCTCTCTCCTAGCGCTTCAGGCTTCACGAACGCATCACCGTCGTCGGAGTCCGAGTCAGAAATCTCGACAGTTTCCGAGGAAACCTTCCGAAGGTCCAGCTCTAGAAGAGGGGTCAATTCTTTCACGCCTTTTACTAGACCCTGAAAACAGCAAAATTGATTTTAATAAGCGCTTCATAGGGTTCCGTAGACAAATTGCTATAAGTTTTAACAAAAATGTCATTTTTCACGCATACTTTGTCATCAGAGACATCCAAAAAATCATGTGTATTAAACCGTTGTGGAGTTCCCTAGTCGAGAGCCGATACTATGTGCATAATCTGGTCATGCATATCATAATAATCCATTGTCATCCAAATTGTCGCTTCAAAGTGGAGCCTGCATTAGTACATTTTCTCTCACCTTAGACCTCTCGGCCACGGCGTCTGCGCACGCAACGCAAACTCTATACTTCTTCTTCTTGTTCGCGTCGAAAT